>NC_092125.1:222870205-223201046 GCF_043159975.1 Macaca nemestrina | reverse complement strand
CCGCGCCCAGCCTGTTTTCTTTTGTTCATTTATTTATTTATTTATTTAAGACAAGTTCTCACTCTGTCTCTCGGGTTTGGAGTGTGCACTGCAGTCTCTGCCTCCCAGGTTCAAGAGATTCTCTTGCCTCAGCCTCCCAAGTAGCTGGGATCGCAGGCGTGTGCCACTACACCAGGCTAATTTTTTGTATTTTTAGTAGAGATGGGGTTTCATCATGTTGCCCAGGCTGGTCTCAAACTCCTGGGCTCAAGTGATCCGCCTGCCTCGGCCTCCCAAAGTGCTGGAATTTCAGGTGTGAGCCACCACGCCCGGACTTCTTTGTTTTCCTTTTCTTAGAGATCACCTTCCAGCGTTGCTTATTGTCCAGTGTCTGAAAACCACTGATTCATAGATTTTGTCCAGTTTTCTGGTCCTTATTTTTTAGAGTTGAGGTCTTGCTATGTTGCCCAAGCAAGACTCAAAGTCCTGGGTTCAAGTGATCCTCCCACCTCAGCCTCCCAGGTAGCTAGGACTACGACATATGCGACTATACCAGGCAGAGTTTTCTGATACTTGAATGTGGGAAAGTAAATCTGGCCCTGTTACACCATTATGTCCAGAGGCAGACGTCCAAACACCGTTCTAGACGCCAGGGCACAATAGTAAATCAACGGACCAAAAGCCCCTGCCTGTGAAGCTGGCATTCTAATGCAGGGGTCGGGCACATTCTAATGCGGGCAACCACAGACTTCTACAAAAGGCCAGATGGGCAGGGCACGCTGGCTCATGCCTATAATCCCAGCACTTTGGGAGACCAAGGTGGGCAGATCATCCGAGGTCAGGAGTTTGAGATCACCCTGGACAACATGGTGAAATCCTGTCTCTACTTAAAAATACAAACTATTAGCTAGGCCTGGTGTCATGTGCCTGTAATCCAACTACTCAGGAGGCTGAGGCAGGAGAATTGCTTAAATCTGGGAGGCGGAGGTTGCAGTGAGCCGAGACTGTACCACTGCCTTCCAGCCTGGGCAAGAGTGAGACTCTATCTCAAAAAAAAAAAAAAAAAAAAAAAGACAGATGGTAAATATTTATTCTTTGTGGGCCAGAGGTAAAAGTGAGTTAAAACCACATCACTGTGATTTGTAGTGTGCAAAGCGACGGGAGCGCCACATGCAGTCTCTGTCATGGCTGCCTGACTCCACCATCACAGTGCAAAAGTGGCCACAGGCAGCATGTAAATGAATGAGCATGGCTGTGTTCCAATAAAACTTTATTTATGGATATTGGAATTTGGATTTCATATCATTTTCACATATCACAAAGTATCATTCTTCTTTTGATGATTTTATAACTACTTAAAAATGTAAAAACCATTCTGAGCTCTCCAGCCATACACACACAGGCGGTGGGCCAGATGTGGCCTGCTGTGCTTTGCCTACCACTGATCTAGTGGAAGGGACAGAAAACAATCAAGATAAATAAGTTAAGTATGGCCAGGCATGGTGGCACATGCTGTAATCCCAGCGTTTTGGGAGACTGAGATGGGTGGATCACTTGAGCTCAGGAGTTTGAGACCAGCCTGGGCAACATGGTGAAAACCCCATCGCTACAAAAAATACAAAAATCAGCCAGGTGTGGTGGTGCACACCTGTAGTTCCAGCTACTCAGGAGGCTGAGGTAGGAGGATCACTTGAACCCAGGAGGTGGAGGCTGTAGTGAGCCGAGATCGTGCCACTGCACTCCAACCTGGGTGACAGAGAGAGACTCCATCTTAAAAAAAAAAAAAAAAAAAAAAGGCCGGGCGCGGTGGCTCACGCCTGTAATCCCAGCACTTTGGGAGGCCAAGACGGGTGGATCACGAGGTCAGGAGATCGAGACCATCCTGGCTAACACAGTGAAACCCCGTCTCTACTAAAAAATACAAAAAACTAGCCGGGTGAGGTGGCGGGCGCCTGTAGTCCCAGCTACTCGGGAGGCTGAGGCAGGAGAATGGCGTAAACCCAGGAGGCGGAGCTTGCAGTGACCCGAGATCCACCCATTGCACTCCAGCCTGGGCGACAGAGCAAGACTCCGTCTCAAATAAAAAAAAAAAAAAAAAAGGAAAAGAAAAAGAGAAACAAAAGAAAAGATAGAAGTTAAGTATATAGCATGTTAGATAATAAAAAGTGTCAAGGAGGAGGAAAAAGATAAGCAGGGAAAGGGGAAAACCTTAGACAAGGTATCCAGGGAACATCTTGCTGAGGAGGTGACTTTTGTGTCAAAATCGGAAGGAGGCGTGAAGACGAGCTCCATGCTTACAGCACGCGCGAGGCTTATTAGCTACTGGGCTCATGTCTGCCGCCCTGACCAGGCAGAACTCCCTGAGAACAAGGGCTTTGTGTCCTCAGCCCCTGAAACACTGCTGGCCTCGGTGATTGCATCTGTGCAATGGGGGTGAGGGGCCTGCTGTTGGGCTGAGCCGGGCTGTGTTTCAGGGTGTGCTGTAAACCCCACGGCTCACAGTGGGCGCTCGGTAAGAAAAAATAATTGTATTACCGGACTGACCAAATGATTCCCTGGGCAGAGGATGCCTGGCAGAGCAAGGCTAGAATCCCAGCTCAGCCGCCTTTGTACTGTGGCACCCGGGAAGGCTCCATCACCTCTCTGAGCCTGTTTCCTCCCTGGTGAAATGGAGTCTCCCCTGCCCCGGGGACTGCAGGGTTTATGAAATGGCTTATGGGGTGTGCCTGACTCCACCTGATGCTCTGTAACATTTTACCAAAAACAGGCTGAAGGGCTGCCCTGGAGTGGCCCCTGCATTGGATCTGTGAAGCCAAAGGCCTGAGCTCCCAACTCATATCCATCACCTCCTTCCCCCAAAAGCCCTGGACTCCCAAGGCCCAGGAGACAGGGACCTCCTTACCTTTCACCATAGGTAAGTGGACAGTGGGAGGAGCACTTTGCAGGAGTCCAGAGCCCCAGCTTCCAGTTCTGACTGCATCACTGCTTCTACTGAAGCCCTGGGCAGGTCATGCCCTTTGCCTGGGCAGCCACCCCTAAGAGAAGGCAAACAAACAAGGCAAGCCCTGCCATTGCCCCAGCAGGACACCCCAGGCCACAGCACAGGGACGGGAGGGGACATCCGAGTCACCAAACCTTGGCCTTAACCAGCATGCTGACCTGCTGTCACTCAACCAACCCTACCCCCCTGGAAAGGGCTGGAACTGGGGACACCGGGTTTGAGTCTTACCATTGCTGCCTCCTGGCCAAGGGAGCCCGGATTGTCAGAATCAGAGGCAGATGCTGTCCACAGACAGGGCCCCTCCTCTCTCTTGTCATTCAGCCTAATGTCACCTTCCCCATCTACATCCCCCATGGAAACTCAGGTCACTGTCACAGCACCTGCTCTTCCTGCCTTCTGGGGCTTACCACGGCCTGGTTCCCCTTCCTCCTAGTCTCCTGTCTGTAACCTCCATGGGGATTGTAACTCCACGAAGGAAGGCAGTGCCTATGTGGGTCCCATTTGTCCCCACACCCCCAGCCCCTGAAACAGTTAGGCAGGTTGTAGGTGCTCAGGGAATATTGTTAAATGGATGAAGCCAAGATCCCTTGGCAATCGTTCAGTCCAGCACCCCCCACTTCCCCGCTATTATGAAGATGGGGAGTAGGTTTGAGGACCACACGGGGTGGGGCTTGCTGAGGGTCACACAGAGGGTTTGAGGCAAAGCAGAGCCTCAACTTTGGGCTGGCTTCCCTACTGCACACAGGTCCTCTCTGAGCCTCAGTTTCCAAGTCAGGACAATGGGGAGACGGTCCCTCCTCCTTATGGTGGGCTCTCTGGGGGCATGAGGGTGCAGCAGTTAGTTCTGATGAGCTGAAGCTGGGAGGTGGTGGGGACCCCTCTTCAGAGCTACCAGGCTTGCCAAGGTGAGGATGTCGGGGCTCTGCCAGGATAAAGCACTTAGCCAGTGCCTGGCACACAGCAGGGCACAGGAAGGGCACCACTGCACTTACTCTTTTGTGTGGTTTTTTTTTTTTTCTTTTTTTAAGACTGAGGCTGGAGTGCAGTGGTGCAATCTCGGCTCACTGCAACTTCCACCTTCCAGGTTCAAGTGATTCTCCTGCCTCAGCCTCTGAGTAGCTGGGATCACAGGTGCGCACCACCATGCCCAGCTAATTATTGTATTTTGAGTAGAGACAGGATTTCACCATGTTGGCCAGGCTGGCCTCAAACTCCTGACCTTAAGTGATCTGTCTGCCTCAGCCTCCCAAAGTGCCGGGATTACAGGCATGCGCAATAATAATAATAAAGCACCCGGCCCCCGGGCTTACCGTTACTACTGCCCTGTCTACCCTTGGGCTTGTTCTGAAGCCCCATCACAGCACAGCCATGCAAGTGAGAGAGCTTCATTCTTTGTGACTGGGCAGGACAGTGCCAAATGTTAGGGCTCAATTTTATTGTTCTTACCAATCATATTGATACTCTAAGCTTGGGTTTCCACGGACTTCCTTCCAAAGGGTATAAAGTGCTTTGCCATCCTCCTCACTCACAGACAAGCCCCAGAGGTAGGCCAGCAGGGAATATGCTAATCTGATTACCCAGGACCTGGAAGGCGGGGTGACGGGTCTAAGGGATTGTAGCCAGCGACCTTGCTGCTCCGGCCCCCACCACCCATGGAGCCAGGAGCCCTTCCTCACCCGCTGCCTAGGTCTGCTGACCAAAACCCAGCCCAAGTCCCCCAAAGCTTGGCTGTCTCTTCCATGCAGACCTCGGGGGAGCCCCCAGCCCCTGGGGTGGGGGTTGAAACAAGTCAAGGTCAGACAAGGCTGATTTGGGTCTGATGCCATTAAATTCATGGTGCCTAGTCAGCCACTAGCCAGTCTCTAGGGACGGACATCAGAGCATTTAAAGGGGTTCAGCCCATAGAAGCTGCAGGATTGTTATATCCCCAGCCCCAAGCCCTCTCCTAGCCGGCCCTAAACTGGCAGCTGAGCCCGGCCTGTTCACATTCTCTCCTCTCTCCTGAGGCCCAGCCTGTGCCCACTCACGAGTTGAGTGGGGGCACCAGCTCTGGGTGGCCCACGGTCAGCAGAGGGGCCGTGAGTCAGCTAGTGACCTCAATAATCAACAAATTTGGCAATTTCAGAGCACTCCCTGAGCCAGGTCTGTGCCAGGCACCTGAGGCTGGAGGTAAAACGCAGGTCCCTGGCTGAAGTGAGCACAGAGTTTGCGGCAAAGCACAACTCCAGCTTCGGGCTTGGACTCCAACCATCACACCCTCACCAGCTCCCTTTACAGACACAGTCAGTCTAGCTGTGGAGTGAGGCAGATGACAGACTCCTGCAACATAGTATGGCCATCGCAGATGCCAGGGCTCCCCAGAGGAGGTGGGGCAACCTCATCTGAGGCTGTTCAGGGAAGCTTCTGGGAGAAGGCTACTGAGCTAGCCGGAAGGACAAACAGAGTAACTAAAGGTAAGAAAAGGAAAAAGGGCCAGGCACAGTGGCTCACGCCTGTAATCCCAGCACTTTGGGAGGCCAAGGCGGGCGGATTATAAGGTCAGGAGATTGAGACCATCCTGACTAACACGGTGAAATCCTGTCTGTACTGAAAATACGAAAAATTAGCCGGGCGTGGTGGCGGGCACCTGTAGTCCCAGCTACTTGGGAGGCTGAGGCAGGAGAATGGCGAGAACCTGGGAGACGGAGCTTGTAGTGAGCTGAGATTGCACCACTACACTCCAGCCTGGGCGACAGTGCAAAACTCTGTCTCAAAAAAAAAAAAAAAAGGAGAAAGGGGATCCCAGATGAAGTCAGTTCCTCATCAACAAAGTGAATAACAGACCTCATCTCAAAGGGCTGCTGTGTTTTAAGAGAGAATGAGGGGAAAGTTCTTTTGAAATGGAATCACAGAATGAATGGGAGGAATTATTCTTCAGGTCCTTATTAAGATGGACGGGGTTCTTGGGCTCCAAGTCCCTCTCTCAGACCCAAAGACTGACCCCAGGACCCACCCTGCTGTGGCTGATGTCCACCTGGAGAGTCCAGGCCCTGCGGGAGGCCTCTAGGTCATGAGGCCCACCCTGACACCCATGCCAGCTACGAGGCAAAAGATGACTCACCCAAGACACGTTGTCAGACTTGGATCTGAGCCCCATGACCTAACTGGTCCCTACTTTGTCCAGCACTTGATCCTTTCTGCCTTGGGCTACACTGGGGGAAATATTCCTTTTGGTTGCTTTCAGCCATCACCATGACAACCATCATCAGGATCACCACCACCACCTTGCTCACCAAGAGCACCATGAGCACCACCACTACCATCACCACCCTCACTAGTCTCCCTCCACTGGCACGAGAGCTACCACCATGAACACCGTCATCACCATGACCATGATCTCCACCACTGCCACCATTACTACCACCATCACCATCACCGCTATCACCACCACCACCACCACCACCAGACCATGATCACCACCATGATGACTATTGCTATCATCATCACCATCGATAGCCTCACTCCACACCACAGGCACCACCACTACCATCATCGCCATCATCCCTGTCACCACCACCACCAGACCATGACCACCACCATGATGACCATCACTATCATCACTACCATTGATAGCCTCACTCCACACCACAGGCACTACAACTACCACCATCGCGACTACCACCATGAACATCACCATCACTGTCATCACTACCACCATTACTACCACCATCATGATCACCATCACCACTATCACCACTATCACCACCACCACCACCAGACCATGATCACCACCATGATGATCATCGCTATCATCACTACCATTGATAGCCTCACTCCACACCACAGGCACTACAACTACCACCATCGCAACTACCACCATGAACATCACCATCACTATCATCACTACCACCATTACTACCACCATCATGATCACCATCACCACTATCACCACTATCACCACCATCACCACCAGACCATGGCCACCACCATGATGACCATCGCTATCATCACTACCACCATTACCATCACTCCTGTCACCACCACCACCAACATCATGATCATCATCACGGTGACCATCACGACTATCAGCATCATCACCACTGCCCTGATCACCATCATTACCATCTCCACAATCACTAGCCTCAGCACAGCCACCAGCACCACCACTATGATCATCACCATCACCGCCACCATCACCACCCTCATCAACACCATCAACACCACCACTATCACCACCATCGTCACTACTGCCATCATTACCACCATAATCATCACCATCACTACCACTATTGTTATCACCATCATTACCACCATTGCCACCGCCATCATAACCACCACTATCAGCATATCACACCACAACCACTACAATGACCACCACCGTCACCACCAGAATCACCACTACTACTATCCTGATCAACATCCACATCGCCACCTGCCACTACTGTGGAGTCCCAATTAGGGAAAAGGAGTTGGGCTGGCAGGAGCAGGGGAAAGCAGAAAGAAAAAGCAGTTAAGCTCTAAGTCTGCCTTCCTTCATGGTCCAGGACATGTAGCCCTCCTGAGCCCAGCTTCTCACCAGACACCTGTAAGTTAGCTCACTGCAACCTCGGCATTATCAGTACTGCACAAAGCCCTCTTCAGCACACAGCACAAGCACCATCCTATAAAATCCCCAGTAAGCCTTTGTCTCCTTGCAGTCAGTTCCTTTGTATTAGTCTGTTCTCCTGCTATAAAGAAATACCTGAGACTGGGTAATTTATAAAGGAAAGAGGTACGCCAGGCACAGTGGCTCACACCTGTAAACCCAGCACTTTGGGAGGCCGAGTCGGGCGGATCATGAGGTCAGGAGATCGAGACCATCCTGGCTAACACAGTGAAACCCTGTCTCTACTAAAAATACAAAAAATTAGCCAGGCATGGTGGTGCGCGCCTGTAGTCCCAGCTACTCAAGAGACTGAGGCAGGAGAGTCACTTGAACCCGGGAGGTGGAGGTTGCAGTGAGCTGAGACTGCACAACTGCACTCCAGCCTGGGTGACAGAGCAAAACTCTGTCTCAAAAAGAAAAAAAGCAACGAAAAAGAAAGAGATGTAATTGACTCACAGTTCAACATGGCTGAGGAGGCCTCAGGAAACTTACAAGCGTGGCAGAAGGGGAAGCAGGCACCTTCTTCACAAGGCAGCAGGAGAGAGCCGAGTGAATGAAGCAGGGACTTCCAAATACTTCTAAAATCACAAGATCTTGTGAGAACTCACTCACTATCATGAGAACAGCATGGGGGAAACCACCCCATGATCCAATCGCCTCCCACCAGGTATCTCCCTCAACATCTTGGGATTACAATTCAAAATGAGATTTGGGTGGGGACACAAAGCCTAACCATATCATCCTCTCTTGCTGGTCTGCCCATTGTACCCTTGCAGTGTATTTTCATACTTTCTCTAATATGTCTGCCTTTCTTTACCTACAATTGTCTTGGTAAAGTCTTCTTACTGCCCTTGTGATGCCGGTCTCAGATAGTCACTGCTCACCTGAGACAGCTACCATCTTCAATTCCATCATCATCATCATCCTCCTCCTCCTCCTCCTCCTCTTCTCCCTCCTCATCTTTCTCAGTCATCACCATCACCTCCTTCATCATCCTTCAACAACACCATCTTGTCCTCCTACATGACGAAAGGACCTTATAGGTTTATTTTCCCTTGGGGACCAGTTGTCACGAGGAAGATCTCTGCTCTCTGGGGTTTCTGAATTGAAGGCCAGCACTGCTGCTGGGGATAGGCACGGGGCTGGCGGGATTCTAAAGTCCTTCCTTCCCTACCACTTGTGCTGAGACTCCTGAGCTCCAGCCCAGATGACTGCAATTCCCCACGGGCTGTGTTTGCCTCTATGCCCTGCCCTGTCAGTTTCCCCTCATCACCTCCGTGGTGGACTCAAGAGTCAGCCCTCCCAGGAAGGGTTTCGACCCCAAGTCCAGGTTGAAAGCCTATCTCAGGAGCCAAGGCACCTGTGGTTCACTTGTCTTGCTACTTGTCTGTCTGCCCCACTAGAGAGTGAGCTCCTTGGGGGCAGGGCTGGGTTTCCTTCAGCTTTCTATCCCTGGCACAGTGCCAGACTCAGAGGAGGAGCTCAAGAAATATTTGTTGAACAAATGAATGCTTGTTAAATAAATGTGTAAGAAATGTTGCAAATCATGAATCAGAAAGCTTTTGGCAGGGAAGAGGAAACAGAAAGGTTCTATACTCACCAGGGTAGAGCCAAGGACGGTGAGAAGTGGGAAGCTAACTGTGGAGGGGAATGGAGTTGGGGGCTTGATAAGGCTTCCCTTGGGAGGGAAGGTCTGACTCAGATACACTCTGTCAGCCAAGGAGCCCTCTCAGTCCATAGCCTCTGGGGTGAGGTGTTTGGGGGAAGTGGGGTCAAGGGTCAACTGCCCACCGAGCTGGCACTCTCCCCTGGGACCCCCAGCCTTGGGGAGGGAGAGGAAAGTGGGTCAGCCCCCCTCGCTGCCTAGTGCACAGTGGCCTCCACTTGACCCCTTTAAGACAGCCTGGGCGGCTTCCCTTTGCTTGTTGAAACTGTTCAGTTTTCGGACAGGACAGGGGAGGGGGGCGGGGGGGAGGTCACACCTGTTGTGGAACTTGAGAGAAGGCTTATTTATAAATGTTCAGGGCTCGGGATTCTTGCGGAGCTGATGTCCGGAGGGGAAGGTCACCAAAATGCTTGTTTATAAAAGCAACAGCAACTGGGAACACCATAAACGGGCTAAACGATGAAATTAACAAGCCATCTGAGGCGGGGCATGGCGGGGCACAGCCGGGCCTCCGCTGGCCAGGGCGCTGCTGCTGGGCAGAGCCCCAGACCTGCCTCCAAGCCAGGGCCCTCCCGGGCCCCAGCCACCCTGCCTGCCCCCCAAACATGGGCCCAGCTCCAGTGCCACCCCCACCCCACGCCAGCCCTTGCCCCGTCCTCACCCAGGGGCACGTGGTTCACACAGCAGCTCCTCCAAGGCACAGTCCTCGCTGTGCCACCCCAGCAAGAGCTGGTCCTTCACCACTTCCAAGGTGGGCATTTCTGTGGGGGCCCTCACCACCACCCAAACCCCCGCAAATGTACCAGGATGGTGCTGGATTGGGAGTGTATTTTTTTTATAGCTATCGAAGGCCAAACTTGGGCCTCCAGCCTGCCTGGGAGTGGGCCCGGGGCCCTGTGGAAGTGTCACAGAGCAGGCATTTCCCCCTGCTCACCCCCTCCTGGGACTCTGTCCGATTCCCAGTTTCAGGAAAGCTGTATTTTCCTTGGGTGACTGATGGCTGAACAGGTGGCTTCTGGGTTAGAGAGTGTCAAGTGAACAGCGGCAAGGAGAAGTGGCCCTGCCATGGCTCACTTTCGCTGCCTGCCTGGCCCTGGGCTGCTGACAGCTCCCTGGCCTCCCCTGCTGAGGGCGTGTGTCTGGCCGCCCCCCACCAGACACCACCCTGGCCCTGCAGCCCACCAGCCGGGGCTGTCTGCACGCAGAGTCCTGACAGCTGAGGGGGAAACTGGGCCCTGCCCTCTTCCACACGCCACACACGTGATCACAGACACACGAGCACAGTCACATGAGGAGGCCACTCGTTCTCCTGATGGAAAGTGCCTGCCCCCCACTTTCCAATTTTCCATCGAATTCACCGAATGATGGTGAGCCTCGCAGTGTGTCTTGTGCATCGACAGTCCCAGAGTCAACACACATGGACACGGTGGACTCCAGCTGTCTCCACCTCCTGCGTTCCCGTCTCACAGGCAGAGGCCCCTGGCCCGGCACCCCACTTCTTGGCTTCAGTATCCCTCTGTGTGTCTCTGTCTCTGAGAGACTCTCTCATCATCTCTGTTTCCCTCCCGTTCTCTCCTTTCTCTTGGTCTCTGTCTCCGTCTCTCTCTCCATCTTTTGTTAGATAAATTGCTACCTCTTTTTGTCTCTCTCTCTCTTTCTCTCCATCTGCTTCCTGCCTTGGTGTCTACCTCTTTCTGTCTCTCCCCTCACTGACCCTCTTCCTCTCTCTCCAGTTCTGTCTCTGTCACAGAACCCCCCCACCCCCGCCCCCAGCACATGGCCTCCGTAACTGGAAGTCCCATCCCCTGGCATCAGCGTCATCAGATCTATTTTCTCCCTCAGCCGCACTGCTCAGAATTTCTGAGAGGAGCTACTGGCTTCAGCCTGGCCCTCACTGTGGGCCTGGTAGGTGGAACGGGCAGCTCCCTGGGGCCATGGAGGACCCACACCCAGGGACACAGGCTGGACTAGCTCAGAGACTTCCTGGCACGAGCCAGAGCCGGCTGCCAGCCTCTTGGCTCTCCTTGGCACTGGAGCCAGTGAGGCTATGCATTTGAGATCTGTGTGACCTGGTGCCCAGTGGGCCACAGCAGTGGGACCAGGGCCACAGGAGGGGGCATCACCAAAGTTTGTTCATCGGTCACTTCCTCGGCCAGTACCATTCACTCCCCGAGAGGACGCGGCCCTCTCAAAACCTGCTTAAAATGCTGGGTTCTGGCTCCCTGGTCAAGGGGAAGGGATGTAACCCTGAAAAGACCCTTAGAAGGAACAGCCGAGCTGCCCAGGAATGCTTCAGCTGCCAGGCAGTGGCGGGCCTCAGGTGCCTTGTGTGGCCTGGTGCAGCCCAAGAGGGAAGTGCCTGGGAGGGGACACTGGGGACAGTGGCCTGGAAAGCACCCTCCATTCCACACCCGTGCCCAGAGGGCGTCCCGGCTCCCCATCAGCCCTGAATCCACAGGGAGGCAGGAAAGCTCCATGCCAGCGACAGAATGGGCATAGGGCCCTGGTGAGGGCAGGGCAGGTGAGTGACAGGTGTCATTCCTGAGGCCCAAGACAGAGGGAAGGTGGGTCCAGGAGACCACCGCTGCCTGAATTCTAATCTGCATGCCCTCATCCCCCCACTTTTTTGCATGGATATCAATCAATCACTCCTTCACTGGGAAAATACGTATTGAGCACCTACTATGTGCCAGGCCTTTACCAGGCACCCCGATAAACCCACAGTATGGAGAAGGGGCAGACAATAAGCAAGAAAACAAATATCTCATCACAAGCTGGAATTAGTGAAGGAAGCAGGAGCATGTTGCAGGGTGAAGGGAGAGGGAGAAGGAGCCTCCTCTGATGGGAGGTGGCAGAAGATCCCTCCGAGGAAGAGACATTGGTGCCTCAAGACCCTCCCTCCATCCTGGAAGCACCTCCCCTCCAGGTAGGAAGTCAGGAGTCCCACACCCCAGCTCATCACAGATTGTGGGCAGACCCACCTTGCTTCAATAGTCATAAAAACTTCACCCATCACTTAACTCATTGAAGACCTATCTGTACCAAGTGCTCTGAAACTTGTTTCTGTGTATTATCTCTTTTAAAGTATAGAACAACCCAGAGGCAGGTACAAGTAAAAAAAAATACTTTTGGCCAGGCATGGTGGTTCACGCCTGTAATCCCAGCGCTTTGGGAGGCTGAGGCGGGTGGATCACCTGAGGTCAGGACCAGCCTAGCCAACATGGTGAAACCCCGTCTCAACTAAAAATACAAAAGCTAACTGGGCATGGTGTCAGGCGCCTGTAATCCCAGCTACTCGGGAGGCTGAGGCAGGAGAACTGCTTGAACCCACGAGGCGGAGGTGGCAGTGAGCCAAGATCGCGCCATTGCACTCCAGCCTGGGTGACAGAGCAAGACTTCATCTCAAAAAAAAGAAAGAAAAGAAAAAGAAAAAGAAAAAAGACTTTTGGCCAGACACAGTGGCTCACACCTGTAATCCCAGCACTTTGAGAGGCTGAGGTGGGTGAATCACTTGAGTCCAGGAGTTCGAGACTAGCACGGGCAACACGGTGAAACCCTGTCTCTACAAGAATTACCAAAAAAAAAAAAAAAAAAAAAAAAGGCATGATGGTGCTCATCTGTGCCCTTAGCTACTTGGAGGATGAGGTGGGAGGACTGCTTGAGCCCAGGAGCGGGAGGTTGCAGTGAGTGGAGATCACGCCACTGTACTCCAGCCCAGGCAACAGAGCAAGACCTTGTCAAAAAAAAAAAAAAAAAAAAAATTAAAGATGAGGAAACTGAGGCTCAGAGAGGTTCAGTGGCTTGTTTGATGTCATGCAGGTTGTAAGAGGCAGGACCAGGATTTGAGTGCCCAGTGCAACGTCCATGCACCCCAATTCGCCTTCTCTGAGAGCCGTCTCTGACCCCAGAAAAGAGGGCAGCAGCCTGCATTCTGGGGTGGGACGGGAGGAGCTGGAGGAAGAAAGGGGTTTTTCAGGCCCTTTCCAGGGCATCTGTCTCCAGTCAAGCCCCCTAGACTGGGACTCCCAGCTCCTCTCATCTTCTCTACTGTGGACTACGGACCACACAACACCTCAATGCCCCCATCTGGCTTGCAACACCAGTCCCCCAAACCCAGCGCAGACTCCCCCACCCTCAGGCACTCTGGGTACTGAGAGAGGCCCCATCCCAGTCCCCCTGTTGCCATTGTCTTCTCCAGACAACCATTAGCATATGTGCAATGCAATTACCCTTCAGCTCTCCTGGCCCGGGGCTGACACGGAGGTCCCCATCCCCAGTGATTTGGGGGGAAGGGGGGTTATTACAACTCACAAAACCTTAAATTAAGAATGAATAAGAGAAGCGTTGTATGCCATTTCTGAAAGGCTGCCAGCCCAGGCTGGGGTGGGTGACGGGTGTATTATACTCTGCGCCGATGGAGGAGCTGATGGATGTGCGTGTAGTGGGGAGGACGGAATAGCAGCTGGTACCTGTCCGCACCAGGCCCAGCGCTTTTCCAAAGCGGCTGGGTGTGGAGAGTTAATCCCTTGCTATCCCCTTATGGCTGCAGGGTTTGCAAAAGGCAGAAGTAGGACTTGATCTAGACTTGGGTGGGGAAGGGTAGGTGTGATCAGAGAGCCTCCCTGGAGAAGTCAAAACAGAGTTTGCAGGTTGCAGAGGAGTAAACCCTTCAACCCCCAGGTACAGAGCAAGGGGGCAGAGGTCTGGGTAGAGAGACCAGTGTGTGCCAAGGTCCTGGAGTGGAGGGTCATGGCGCACGGCAGGTGAAGAGCTGGAAAGGCATGGAAGTTGGCCCTGGAGGTGGGGAGCAGGGAGGAGGGTGTGACTCTGGGGAACTGGGCAGGAGTCACTCTCTGGAGAGCCTTCTTGTCCAGCGTCCGGATTCAGGATTTGGTCCTAGAAATGCCAAGAGGAGGAGTGTGCAATGTGACTGTGCTCTGTTTAAACAAAGTCCTCTGGCCATGGTGCAGGGAACAGACTGGAGCTGGCAGAGGCTCTATGGACATTCCAGGAGGCCCATGCGGTGGGCTGGGAGAGACAGTGGCAGCCTGAGCAAGGGAGATGGGGGCAAAGGAGAGAAGCAGGCACACCAGAGAGGGTCAGTTACGGGAGGATCGATCAGTCGTGGTGACCGTGGCAGGGAAGAAGGGGTGGGGGCAGGGATGAAAGCCGGATTTGGGTCATGTGCAGTTTGAGGGATGGTGGAGCCACTTATCTAGATAAGGAAATGGAATGGGGACACAGATTTGGGGTGCAGGAAGAGAAAAGGTTCAGGTGTGGGTATGAATGTCATCACCTTCCTGAGCCACGGTTTCCTCTGTCCGTAAAGTCCGACGCCACACCTGGCTCACACAGAGCTGTGGGGCAGGCCTCTGACACTCAGTTCAGCTGTCCCCCAGGTGTGAGTGTGCGTCCGCGGGCTTGTCCTTTGACCACCGTGAGTGTCCGTTTCCTCAAGGGCAGGGCCGGGTGTGAGGCTCAGAGGAGAACCAACAAAGGAAGCACATTACAACATGAAAACATTAGGGAAATAAGTGCCCGTGTGCACCTTCCCTGCCCGCTCTGCGATTCTAAGCAAGACCCTTATCCTCTCTGGACCTCAGTTTCCCCAGCTTGAGTCTGGAATCATGGCTCAAGAGGGGCCTTCTAGCTTTAATGCCCTCAGTCAGGGGCAAGACCTCAGGACTCTGGCCCACGGCCAGCCCCCAGGAAAGGGGCATCCCAGCCCAGGCCCAGGGGCTCTTGGGAAGGTTAGCCCACCCACTGCTGCTTGGCTGAGCTGGAAGGTGCCACCCATCGGCCTGCCCGCGGGAGCCTGGCTTCCTCCTCCATCAGAGCTTAGGGTCGAAGGTGGGTGTTCTGATGCCTTTCTCCTCCAAGTCCCACCCCTGGTCTGTATCTCAGGCTGCGCCCTGGGCCTCCACAGCTCTGGGGAATCAGAGCAGGTCAGGCCAGGGTCCCTGGCCCTGGGATCTGGTGCAGTCCTGGGCTCCCCCAACCTTGCACATGTCTTTCAGGCCTGCAAGTAGGCAAGGAGCTGGGAGAAGCAGCAGCTTTGAAGTCAGTGGGGATGAGGTCACGGGCAGGGGAAAGATGGGGCTGACAGCCCACCACACCCACAGGGGCAGGGTGTCAAGACGGGTCCCTCCAAAGCCCTGTGACCCCGGGATGCAGGGGAGTGGGGGGAAGGGAGGAGGCAGCAGTCCCCTTCCCCCAGCCAGGAGCCCTGGGCTGCTGCTCGTATATCTGTCCCTGGATAATGTATATCCAGCTTATGGAAAATATTCATAATGCTCCTTACACCAAACTGGCCCCCTTCCATAGTGCGTGATCTAAAATTAAATCCATTTCAAATATACAGTAGATCGAGTCAAGCTAATATAAATGAAACAAGATTAATAGGCAGAACGCTGTCCTCCTTAGCAGGACTGAGGAGGCAGGGCTGGGGCCACTCTAGCTCTCCCTCCCTACAGTCCCCAGCCCCCCAAGGCCTCCAAGCCCCTATCCTTATCCCAAACTCCCTTTCCTCTGCATCTGAAATTCCTGGAATTCACCCAATTGTGAAGGGCAAGTGTCAGGGAGCAGAGCAGTTTAAGAGCGGACTTAAGTGTCATGACAGAGCTGAGACCTAAAGCCGGTGACCTCACCTCTCTGAGCCTCAGTGTTCTCATCTATACAATGGGACGTTAACAACCCCTGCCTGGTAGGGATGTTGCGAGTGTTAAATGCAAGAATAACGCAGATTAAGTACAGAAGACCAGTCACCCGAGAAGGAGACCCTCGTCCCCAAAAGTCTGCCACCTCCACCCCCTCCTCAGTCCCCAGTGGGAGTGGGGATGTGTGCCCCCCACTGGCCCCCTGATCAGCCGGCAGAACAAGGGCCAGCCAGAATTCCTGCCATTGCAGGGATATGCTTAGTGGGTTATTTTTAGTGCGTTGGCAAGTGACTCTGTTACTGACCAAATGTTCCCACATTGGGGACAGAATCTGCTAAGAGGGCACTTGTGTGCTGAACCGAGGCATGAGGGGGTTTGAAGCCCATCTCAGGGGCTCCTCGTGTGTCCTTTTTTGCATGCACATTTGAACTTGGGCCCCGTGGCCACTGAGGGAGGGAGAGCAGAAAGAACTTGGGAGCACAGGGAAGCATACGTGCCTGGCCTGTCTCCTTCCCAGCTGGGCACTTGGGCGCCTCACACGAAAGATGCTCCTCAGTGTGGAACGAGAAACAATGTCACCCTGGGAGAGCGCTCCATGCTCCCCCCTTCAGGAAAGACCCAGGCTTCCACTGGCTGAGTGTGTGCACCTGTGGTGTGTGTGTGTGCACGCGCGTGCCTGTCTGCTCATTGCTCCCCCAGTGATGTCTTGCTGCAGGTGTGCGTGCCCCTCACTGTCCACCTGGGTCCCCAGCCTGATCCCTGGATCTTTCTGCTCACACCATCAAGGATGTTCTTCTGAACTCCTCATGTACTTGCCCCAACCTGGGCACCCCACCGTTTGTGCAGGCCCAGGAGAGTCAGGGGGGTGTCTGCCATCGTCCATCCAACAACAGCCCTCCACTGTGTCTTCTTCTCCTGGAGGGGGTGGAAGAGGAAGAGTCCCTCGGAGTGGGAGGGGGTGCTGTTGGCTTTTTCCCTGTCATTGGCCATTTGCTGCCTGCTTCACCAGGCGTGTTTTGAGCATGTTTGCATAAAGTGGATGCAGGCTGCAATTCCGTGATGAATTCTATGAATACTAATCTGCTACTACCCTTGACCTTGGGGTCACCGAAAGATCAAAACCAAACCATTTAATATTTTCCTTTTTCAGATCAATAGAAGCATAAATTCCCCCTCAATGACAAGTATAATTTCAAACAGATCTATAGAAGCCATGCATGCATTTCCAGCCGGGGACACTCACTGCCTGCTTTGCCTTTTGGGGAGCAGACGAAGAGTTTCTTGCCTTTTCTACCATTGAATTTCTTTTTGCCTTTTTTTATGGCGCTGAAATGCTATTTTCAGCAGCTGCTGTCATATAAATATCTCTTGTTTTTCTTCTCCTCTTTCCCTCCTGGTGAAAAGGGCAGAGGACCTATTGAAAATTCCGCTTTATCTCTTTCAGTCGGGTTCAAGTACAGGTCGAATAATCGATCCCTCCTCCTTCTCTTTTTTAAGTTTCCTGTCGTTCTTTTGGCCAGATCAGCAGCGGAGAGAAATCAGGAGGGCAGCTCGCTTTATGGAGATCTTCTCAGAGTGTCTATATTGCTGTATTTGTGTGCGTGTTTGCGTGTGCGCGTGTGGGATCTGCAGTTGTGTGTGTGTGTGTGTGTGCGCGCGTGCGCGCGCGTACCTTTGTGCACCCGACGATAAACACTTGCTCCCGTTCAAACTCTCGCCCAGAACTCGAGGAGACAGAAAACAGAAAATTACCAAAGAGAAAAAGTTAAGGGCTGGAGCAGGCAGTGTTAACCGTTGCAGAGGTCCCAGGCAGAGCTGGGGTGGGGCTGGGAACATCTCCCAGCTGGACCTACTGTCCTTGCTCTGAGAACCACTTCACCTCTGTGTGCATCTCCCCAAAACTCCTGAGTCTTTTCTCGAATACAGCTCTAAGAAGGGAAAAAAGATGCAAAAAGGGGAGAGAGAGAGAGAGAGAGAGAGAGAGAGAGAGAGAGAGAGAGAGAGAGAAAACAAACAAAAAAAACCGGAGGCAGACTGGGGGAAAAGCAAAAGAAAAGAGAAAAGAGAATTAAACCATTAATCTGCCTGGATTTTCCACTTCACAGAGTAATCAGTTTGGAAGAGACTGAAATAAAGTGGAATGTATGATTGCCACCACCTCCTCCCTCCAGTCCCCATTTCTTATTTACAGAAACACGAGGAGCTAGGGAGGCATCCTCTCTGCCCTACACAAAGGCCCCCAGTGTCCGCTCCAGGAGGGGACAAGGACCCCAGCCCTCGGCCAGAGCTGCCCACTGCCTGAACACCCGTGTGGCATCCACTCTGAGCTGGAGGTGCAAAGCCAAGATGATTTAATTTATAGAAAGGACAAGGATGTCGTGTAGCAGATTTAATCATCAGAGAGTTTAAAAAAAAAAAATAAGGACCAGGCTAATGTCGTAATTTACATTTCAGGATAATAAAGAGAGAAAGACAGAAAAGGAAGGGGCCTGCAGCCTGCAAGGGGAGCAGGGAGGGGAGAAGGACCAGGGGGCCAAGGGAGCCCAATAGATTTGCCTGAAACACCAATAAATTTAAAAACAAACCCAGAAAGCTAAAGACAGCCCCTGGAAAGTGCTGGGAAAATGGACCATCGATTTTAGACTTGATCTGCATTTCGTATTTTAATAATGCTCTCTCTGTCTTTCCTTTTCTCTCTCTCCCTCTCTCCCTCTCTCTCTCTCTTTTGCAAAATATAAAAGCTGATCTGATAAATATTAATTTGAACCATCATAATGTATTTGAAAATTCCAGCTAAAATGTCACCACATGGAACATTAATGTAATATTTCAAGGCCCTGAGAGCAATACTCATATTGATTGCATTTATTTCACTCTAGGGAGGAGAGATAATTCTTCAATGTGGGACACATCTGGGAGCCAAGGAGGCAGAGGCAGAGGCTGAGGGGAAAAATGTGAAATTATATATGGTCATAAAAAATACAAAACAGAAAATCCTCCCCAAAACACTCTCCTCACCCGTGGCATCCCGCACCCAAACTTGCCATTTTCATTTCCCAGAGTAGCGTGGGGCTCGCGGGAAAGGCAGAAGCCCAGGGCCCTCTGGGACCGCGGTTGCGGGATTGAGAACTGAGCAGCCTCTCCCAGGGCCCCCACTGTGTAAGCCTGCCTTGACCAGGACAGACAGAGAGACAGACAGACAGAGAGGGGCTGCCCACTGGAGCCTCAAGCTCTCCGGGTGAAAGTTTGTGAATGCCCAAGGGCTGTGAGGTCCTGGGAATGGGGAGAGAAGAAGGAAAGGAGGGGAGGGGAGAGAAGAGAGGAGAGGAGACAGCTGAGAGAGAAAGGAAAGAAAGGAAAGAAGAGGAAAGATAGCAGGACCCAAGGGAGAGGAGGGAAGAGGAAAGGAGAGAGGCAGGCAGGAGTGAAGGAGAGAGAGGCGAGAGGAACGAGGAGAGAGAGAGTGAGAATGAGAGAGGGGACATGAATCAGGAGAGAAGGAGGAAGGAAGAGTGAGCCGGGAGGGGAGAGGACAGGAGAGGCGCGGAGGCGGGGTGGGGGGCTCGGGCTGGGCCGTCTGGAGTCCCAGCTCCTCTCACTGTCATTAAGGATATTGATGTGCTCAGGCGTCAATGAGTCTTCGCACAAGTGAAAGGAAACCCGATGCTTGTGACCCTGAGCCCAAGCCCTCCACCTGCCCCCCCACTGGTCCCGGCCCTGGAGCTGAGGGCTGGGAGAAGGAGGGGCCAAGCCCCTCACCAGGGGCTGAGCTGCTCAGACTCCAGGATCCCAAGTTTCCCCAGCCCAGCGCCCCGTGCAGGAGTGGGGAGGGGCCACCTTGAACCTGACCCTTCTGATGCCCAGTCCCCAGGGCCCCAGAGCTGACTGGCTGCTGTAACCAGAAGAAGGCTGGGCAGGAACCCCATCTCATGGCCTCAGCCCGCAGCAGGGTCTCCCCAAGACTCTCCTCCCTGCTTCTCAGGATGTGTGTGGGTTTTGGGGTGCTGACTTTTACAGCACCTTTAGAAGGCCAGGGGCCAGGCAGAGAGAAACCCCAGTGGCCCAGGGACTGGCCAAGGTCAGCCCCCTCCTTGCCAGTCGGGTCTCTGCACAAATGTCACCTTCTCCCAGAAGCCTTCCCTGGCGATCCGAACAGCCTCAGCCGAGTTTTATTTTATGCAGAGCGCTCACCTGGAATTATCTTCCTTGTCTGTTTATGTGCTTTGGATCGGCACCACCCCCCCGCCCCAACCTTTGAATGTAAGTTTGAGAAGGATGGGGCCGCGCCTACCTTGTTCCCCATCACATCCCCCGCCCCTCACGCTGAGCCAATGCTCCCTCTGCCCCAGCTGACTCGGTGGAGGACGGACGGACGGACGGACGGACGGACAGACGGACGGACGGACGCTGCAGCCTCCGCCCTCCGCTCGGCAAGCCCCCCCGCCTGAGCGCTTCGGGGCCGGGTGACCCAGCCGCGCCCCCGCCTCGGGACCCCTCCCAACCCCCGCCGCCCCCGCCGCCGCTCGAGGCTGCGCGCCCCCGCCTCCCCGGAGCCGTCACTCGCAGAGCTGCCACAATATTGTGAAGGCTCCGCGCTCCCGCTCCGCGGCGCAGCCCGCAGCCCGCGCGGGGGCCGTGAGGGAGGCGCAGGCGGGCGGGCGCCCGCGATGAATAATGCATGACCAAGGCGCCCCCTACCGGCGGCCGCGGGCGGCGCGGGGACGGCCCCACCGCGCCCGAACCCGGCCGGACCCGGGACCCGCACGTGTCGCTGCCCACTCGGGAGGGAGCTCCTGCCTCTATCCCCGCCTCAACCCTGATCCGGCCAGGCCCTCCTCCCCCACTCTCCACGTCCGGGGAGCAGCCTCCTACTCACCCCAAGACCGAGGAACGAGCTTGGGGAGGCGGGGAGGCTGCACAGAGCCCAAGCCGGAACCCCTTCTTGTGCTCCCGGGTTCGTGGTGCAATGGGGACCAGGACCCCCCATTTCCCCTCACCCTCACCCCAGGGCTTCTGAACCAAGACTTGCAGCCTCAGAGAAGGACAGGCTCGGAAGGACAGAGTAGAGAAGGAGATTTCACTCGTTTATAAAAATGAGTACAAACAATTTCATAGGAGTTTCCAAGTTTCTGCAGAATATTTACAACATTGAGATATGAAGGCTTTTTTTTTTTTAAGTTCAAATGAAATACAGGAAAGCCCACTGTCTGTAGATGGGTCTCTGTGCTTTTAGAATAAGGGTCCGGGAAGTGTCTTCCTGGGGGCTTCCTGGTGGAAGGAGTGGATCTTCTTGGTTGCAGATGATCTGCTTGGATGGCAGAGGACATGGTGTGGGGAGCCATGACCAAGAGCAGACCCCTGACGGGTTTGGAGTGTCCCCTAAGATGCCTGTGATCTCTGGGGATCTGCCTGCATGCTGTCGCCTGTTCTCCAAGCCTGCCAGTCCTCCTAACAAGCAGGTAGTGAGGAGAGCAGAGGCCTCTTTCAGGCAGCTGCTTTAGCTCCCAATCACGCAGGCCACTGGGGAGCTGGGCCAGCCTCTCGGCCTCATGGCCTCTCCTCATTGAGAACAGATTCTAATGACACCCGCCCCCGTCCACCCCCCATGGTTCCTGCTGTGCCCTGACTCCCCGCCCAGCCTTAATAAGCCAGAAGGCAGAAAAGACCATCACAAGGGCCGGGAACCCAGGGCCATTTGTCGAGCATCTGCTGAGATGCTGGCTCGTGTTGAGATCTCTCATCCCAGCAACACCCTGTGCATTCGGATTGTAAGCCCCATATTACAGATGAGGAAACCAAGGCCCAGAGAGGTGCTGTCATGGGCCAAAGATCACACAGCTGCTCAGATATGAGCCCAGAGGCGTGGAACTGGGCAGAGGAACTCCATCCCCCGACCCAGATGCTGCTTTATGTCCCGGCCCCATGTCCAGGAGGTCAGATTCAAACCTTGCGCTGGGCTATAAGCCTACCACATTGGAGCAGCAGTTGGTCTGCGTCACTAAAAATGAGTTGCAAACTCGGTTGCCCTGGGCCTAGACTGGCAAGGCAAATGCATAAAGTGGACCACACATGCAAACAGATGGTTCCCCCAAGTTTCCCAAATAGTTTGGCTCTTAAGGAAACAACGATTTAAGGTGATATCTGACAACCGGTTAGCAACCTTCCCCCTGGAATCTTCCTCCTTCAGGCGAGGCCTGGATTTCAGCCCCTTTTGCTTGGCTCTGTTACCTTGACCAAAGAGTCTTACCTCTCTGTTCCTTCATCTGTAAACTGGGAGTAAAAACACTACCAGTGTCCCAGCAGGGTGCATGGGCCAGAAGAGAGGAGGGACACGTAGAGTTCTGCAGGGCGGGCCAAGATAATTCTGTCTGCTAAGATAATACTTGTTAGTAAGCTGGGGGTCTCACCCCTCCTTTATTTGGGCGTGATCCCCAAAGAAAACGGTAAGAGAGTGGGGAGGCAAAATGTAGGAAGCCGTGTCACAGGGCAGTTCCTGTGTGGGTGGCCGGTCCTCAGCTCACCTGGGGACCCTGCAGAGCCTGTGGATCTCCGCTCCAGACTCTCCCAAGAGGTGTTGGGGGGCGGGGAGGAGGTACTTATTTATCGACCAACTGTCATCTGTCATTGGTTGAAGGTCACAGGGGGCCAAGCTTGCTCCTATGGCCAGAAAGATGTCCTTGGGGAACTTGAGTTAGAGTGACAGGAACTGTCAGGAGAAGCTGCAGATGCCCTCTGTGTAGACCAGAGGATATGATGGGGGCCTAGTGCCCACTCGGGTGGTCTCACGCCTGCCAGCTACACTTGTCATCAGCAGAGCCCACCTTGGGCTGTACAGGCTCTGGAGCCAGCATCGGGCCAGATTCAGCCCCAGCTCTGTTAAAGGGGAGGGAGGAAGCTCACTCTTCCGTAGAATGCATGGAACGAATGCTGGGAGACAGGTGGGCCCCTTGCCTTTTAGGAGCCAGACACAGGAGTATTCAGTTCAGCCTGGAAGCTCAGAAGGCTTCCTGGAGGAGATGACATTTTCCTAGCAGAACTCTGAGCTGAAACTCTGTTCTCTGTGCTGGGACCTAGGGGGTCCTCACCCTCCAACTGTCCCCTGTCGCCAAAGTTCCTTCTGGCCGTGGTAACTAATGTCACACTGCTACAGCTGGAGTGGGGAGGTGTCTCTGCCTCTCTCATCATCCTGGACTCCAGGACAGCTGTCCTCCAATCCAGACTCTGTCCTGCCCCTGGTGCTCCTGGGTGCAGGGTAGACTCTTTTTCTTGAGAGGGGATTAGGGAAGAGAGAGGGTAGTTCTGAACCTAGGACCTGAGGCACTACCAGAGGTTAGCCAGCAACATTTTCAGAACTTTAAACAAGTCTGGGGAGCTTGTTTAAAATATAGACACAGATCCACTCAGATCTCTATGCCCAGAGCGTCCAGGCAGGGATTGGAACTTCCTCATTTTTAAAGCAAGCATCCAGGGCCTCCTCATGCAGTTGGGGGATTTGGGTTGGGGACCCATTCTCCTGCTCTGTGCTGAGCTACTAGTCACCTCCCCACACCTCATGGAAATCACCACAAGAGACTTTCTATGGTTGTGAGCTCCTGGGGGCAACTCCTCCTTGGTCATCCCTGTATAGTCCCTCCTTCAACACTCCTTCCTTACTGGGAGCTAGGGCCAAGCAAAGAGGGTGGCGAGGAGGACACAGCTTCCCCGGGGATCAACCTCTGAGAGCTCCACTCTGCAAAGACCCTCCCACCTCTGTTCTCTGGAGAGCATGGGGGCCCCTCCCCCACTGAATTTATGATCTCCCATTCATTCATGTGCATGGATCAAATTTTGGAAATGCAATTAATTACCTGTTGTTGTATCTGCTTGAATTATTGTCATGTTTTTTATGCACTTTATACAACTTAATAAACAGTTGAGGAAACAAGATCTTGGTGGGGCCGGGGCTCAGGAGAAGCTGCGCCCTTTCCATCATCATTCATGATCAAACCCACTCATTCCTTCTCGCGTTGGCTCATTCATTCATTCATCCAGTCAGCCATTGATTCATTCACTCAGTCCTTCATTCATTTGGATATTCATTTACTCATTCATTCATTTACTTATCCAGGGAATACTTGTTAGCATAGTCACGTGACAAGCTCCAGGACAGGTGCCAGGAAGCAGTGGTAAATAAAACAAGGTCCTTGCCTTAGAAGAGCTGACAATCTGGTGGAGAGACAGACAATAAATACTTGCAATGGTTACAGAAAAGAGCTGGGAAAGTCAGGGAGGACTTCTTGGAGAAGGCAACATTTAAATCCACTCCCTGATTTATTCATTTCTTTATTTATCCATTTAGGCAGAGCAGACTCTGTTCCTGGAGAGGGCAAGAGATGGAAGGCCCAGTGCTGAGGAGCCAAGACTCAGGGGAAGAGTCAGCCAGCAACCAAATTATTATAATGCAATGGGGAAACGTGGTGGGGAGGAAGGAACCAAGAGAGATGAGAGACCAGAGGCTGGGGAAATGGCTGGGGAGGTTTTTCTTGGGAGGAGGCACTGAGCAGGTCTTCCGGGACCTGTAGAAGGTGAGTGCTCTGAGCCTACAGAGGACAGTTCAGGGGTCATGTTCCAGCTTTTTTTCTTTTCTTTTCTTTCTTTTTTTCTTTTTTTTTTTTTTTTGATGCAGAGTCTCACTCTGTCACCCAGGCTGGAATGCAGTGCTGCAATCTCAGCTCACTACAGCCTCCACCTCCTGGGATCAAACGATTCTCCTGCCTCAGCTTCCCAAGTAGCAGGGATTACAGGTGTGCGCCACCATGCTTAGCTAATTTTTGTATTTTTAGTAGAGACGGGGTTTCACGATGTTGACCATAACTGGTTTCTAACTCCTGACCTCAGGTGATCCACCCGCCTTGGCCTCCCAAAGTGCTAGGATTACAGGCCTGAGCCACCATGCCCGGCCATGTACCAGCTGTATAAGCTAGCCATGCCTCTGCAGTCAAACCACCAGTCAATAACTTCAAGGGGGAAACAGTCAGGGCCCCAGGCCAGGGCAAGATCAGGTGGTAAGAGCCATCAGGATGACCGCTCCAGGTGGCCAGGAGTCCAGAGGAGAGGATTAGGCTCTTAGGGAAAGAAAAATTCAAAGTCAATAACACCCTAGTGTTTACCAGGTCCTTCCTCCTAGGCAGTGGCTTCCCATTCTTCATCCCATTAATAATAGTAATCACGGGAGCAACAGCCGCCTAATAACTAACACTTATTTTGTGCCAGCTTCTTTCTGTTCTAGGTGCTTTTACCCATATTAATTGCTTTAATCTTCACAACAACCCTATGAGGTGGGTACTATGATCACTGTCCCCATTTGACAGATAAAGACATGGAGGCTCGGAAGCTGAGTGGCCTCTCCAGGGAATAAGTGGCTGAACCGGAATATGCACTGAGACCTTCCTGATTCCACGGTCCGTGCCGGCTTCATTTTGCCCCACATTCCATCAAGGGAGGGGCTGGGGCAGGGGTGTGGAGCGTGGGCCGGGGGTCCCTGTGAGGAGCTGCAACCTGGAGTGGTCCTGTCCCCGTCCCCTCCCCTCAGGCTGCCTCGGGCTGCATTCCTCCTCTGCTGATTGAGGCTGGTATTTTATGAACCCAGAACCGCAGCAAGATTCTCCTATTAATTTATTGGTATTGCTAATTAAACATCATATTCGCAAATGTAAATTTCCTAATGGCCTCCCTTCCATTTCCGAAGTTTCCTAAAAGAGCCTTCTTGTTATGGTTGTCAATTGAAACCAATTACATCTCACCGGATGGGTGGGCTGCGGCTGGCTCAGGGGTCACTGGACCTGGAGAGGATCAGGGGCCTCTGGAGGGGGTCTGGCTGGAGCCCTTTTTGACCTCAGGGGAGAACAGGAACAGGGGAATGTTGGGGAAGAGAAGTAGAGGAAGCCCAGTCCGAAGCTCTTGGGTGTCAGCCTCCTTCTTCTCCCTGACACGCCCTTGTCAAGGACAGGCTTTCTCCTCTTGCCCCACTCCCCAGTCTGGTTGCTGGCCTGGGCTTGTAGCTGTTTGCAAGGCTATGTCAGGGAGGCCAGGGCTAGGATGAGGAGGCAGCGTGGAGGAGACAATACTAGAATGAGCAAATGTCAGTGTTTAGAGGGACCTTAGAGATTTTCCAGTCTAACCCCCCCATTTGAAACATGGAGAAACTAAGGCACAGTGGAGGAAGTGACTTGCCCAGGGCTACAGAGTCAATCACTAGAGGAGCTGGGACCTATATAGAGGTCACCTTCTGATCCCTTTGAAAATCTGATGAAGCCAGGAGCCATGACTGATGCCTATAATCCTGGCACTTTGGGAGGCTGGGGTGGGCAGATCACTTGAGGTCAGGAGATCGAGACCAGGCTGGCCAACATGGTGAAACCCCATCTTTACTAAAAATACAAAAATTAGCCAGGCATGGTAGCACACAGCTCTAATCCCAGCTACTCAGAAGGCTGAGGCAGGAAAATCACTTGAACCTGGGAAGCGGAGGTTGTAGTGAGCCGAGATCGTGGCACTGCACTTTAGCCTGGGTGACAGAGCGAGACCCCCTCTAAAAAAAAAAAAAAAAAGAAAGAAAGAAAACTTGATGATCTGTGCCCCCTACTCCAGACAAACGTGTTCCCTGCAGGAATTGCATAATTGCAGAGACAATGCTGTACACCATGGCAGCCTCCACCCCCATTCGGTCATTGCGTGGTGTTTGAAAGCAACAGCTCTTGGATCAGGGAAAACCACTTTTGAATCCCACATGCAGCAAGTTCTCCGCCTCTTGGGACCTCAGTTTCCTCATCTGTACAGTGAGGACAACAGTCTTTCTATCCCAGGGCTGCTTAGAGATTATTTGGCAAAGCGTGTGAGTGAGTACTCCATCACGAGTGGCCGGTATTGGGCTGGGCCTTGTGGTGTCAGAGCCCAGCCTCCTAACTCAGTAGGGCAGAGGATTCTGGCCAGTCCTGGCCAGGTTGCCAGGTGGGACCCAGGGAGGTTGGGATAGGGTGAGGCCACCCAGGCCTAGGACTTGGCCTCATCTTTGGAATAACGTTCACCATTTCCTGAGCACAGTGCTGAGACTGAGACATCACATGCATGGTCTCCACAATCCTCCCCAACCCAGTTACAGATGGGGAAGCGGAGGCCTTGGGGGTTAGTTAGTGACTTGCCTGGCCTGAGGTTTCCCAAGGGAGGGCCTCTCTGACTCCAGGGGCTGAGTTGGTACCTGCTCTGTTCTGCCTTTACTGAGCACCAGCTCGAGACGTGAGAGCAAATGTGGACTATCTGCCGGGAGTTCAAGCTCCCGCTCAGCGGCCTCTTTGCTGGGAGACCTTGAGCATGTCAGGTCTGAGCAATCAGGTCCCATGTGAGACACGTCAGAGGGGAGTGCAGGTCGCTGCTGGCCCCCCGACACCAGAATGCATGCTGATGTCAGCATTGCCAGTTCTGCTCTGATGACTGTGGGCCCGGTGTCCCTGCCCCACATCCCTAAGCGCAGCCTCCAGGGAGCAGGGCAAGAAAGGGAACCTGCTGGGTAAACTGAGTCAGAACATTGGCAAGGACCTTGAGGGTGCAGAAGACCTTCCCTGTGACTTTGTCTCTGGTACGTCTGGGGACAGCTGGAAGTGGAGCTGGCAGGCCAGGGGTGAGAGGTGACAGACACTACCCAGATACCAGGGAGCAGGCAGCCTACGTGCGTTTGTGGTAGCCCACGGGGAGAAGGGCCTCAGAAGGTCACCTCCTCCAGCCTCGGCCCTCCAAGTAGGGTCACGCATCTGAAGGACGTTCCCAGCCCTCTTCCTCCTGCCTCGAGAAGCCTGTACTTTCCAAGTTGCAGATTTGTTCTTCGGGGACCCCCATGGCCCACTCTGCTCGTGTGTCATTATCTTCAGGGAGCCAGTGGCTAATCGGAGTGTTTTGATGGCTGCTTGGGAATCTGCATTAGGGAAAGCTTTAACAATACGCTCTATCATTGTTTACTATTCATGGCAATGACACGTGAGGGCAATGATGCCCCTCAGCCCATCATCCGGGGCTTGCTATGTGCTGGGGTTGAGCAGCCGCACCAAGAGCCCTGCATGGAGTCTGGGCTGGGCTTGAGGCATGGGATGAAGCCTGGGAGTATCCAGACTTTCTCTCTCTCTCTCTCTTTTTTTTTTCTTTGAGACAGGAGCTTGCTCCAGGCTGTAGTGCAGTGGTGTTATCACAGCTCACTACAGCCTCTATCTCCCAGACTCAAGCCATCCTCCTACCTCAGCCTCCCGAGTAGCTGGGATCACAGGCGTGCACCACCACACCTGGCTCATTTTTAAATTTTTTTTGCAGGCTGGGCAAGGTGGCTCATGCCTGTAATCCCCGCACTTTGGGAGGCTGAGGCAGGTGAATCACCTGAGGTCTGGAGTTCAAGACGACCCTGACCAACATGGAGAAACCCCGTCTCTACTAAAAATGCAAAGTTAGCCAGGCATGGTGGTGCATGCCTGTAATCCCAACTACTCGGAAGGCTGAGGCACTTGAACCCTGGAGGCAGAGGTTGTGGTAAACCGAGATTGCACCATTGCACTCCAGCCTGGACAACAAGAGCGAAACTCCGTCTCAAAAAAAAAGAAAAAATTGTAGAGATGGGGTTTCTCCATGTTGCCCAGGCTGTGTCCAGACTTTAAACTTCTTTTTTATTGTGGTAACATACAGAGAACATAAAATTTACCAGTGTAAACCATTTTAAAGTGTACATTTCAGTGGCATTAAGTACGTTGACAATGTTATGCAACTATCTAATTCCAGAACTTTTTCATCATCCCAAAAGGAAACCTCATACCCATTAAGCGATCACTCCCCATTTTCCCATCCCCCGCATCCCTGACAGCCACTAATCTACTTTCTGTCTCTACGGATTTGCCTATTTTGAATATTTCATATAAATGGAATCATCTGATATGCGGTCTTTGGTTTCTGGCCTCTGCCTTTCAGCTTCATGGTTTCAGGATTCGTCCAGGTCGTGGCATGGACCCGCTGCATCCCTTGTTCTGCGTGGCTGAAGAGTATTCCGTTGCACGGATGGACCACATTTTGTTTATCCAGCCTCCCACTGATGCACATTCCGGTTGTATCCCCCTTTTGGCTGTTGTGAACAGCACTGCTGTGAGGTGTCCAGATGTCGAGCATGTGGTTCTCCAGGCTCTAGGCAGGGAGGAGATGTCTAGATTCTGGTGCACAGGTATCAAATAGTAGGCGTAAAGACACCCAGATATGCTGGGTGTGACAGTGATTAGCTTGATGCCCTCCTCAGGTAGGGGGGCTTCCATAGGCCCTTCTCCTGGTCCCAGTGCTGAGCCCCTAGGGAAGTTCTTGGTTTCTTTTTAAAGAAAACTTTTTAAAAATCTCTGTGGAGAGGGTGGGGGCTTGTTTGTTGCCCAGGCTGGTCTCGAACTCCTGGTTTCTTTCTTTCTTTTTTTTTTTTGTGTGTGTGTGTGTGACGAAGTCTCACTCTGTCACCCAGGCTGGAGTGCAATGGCACAATCTCGGCTCCCTGCAACCTCTGCCTCCCAGGTTCAAGTGATTCTCCCACCTCAGCCTCCTGAGTAGCTTTGACTACAGGCGTCTGCCACCATGCCTGGCTGATTTTTTGTGTTTTTAGTAGGGGCAGGATTTCACCCTGTTGGCCAGGCTGGTCTCGAACTCCCGACCTCAAGTGATCCTCCTGCCTCAGCCTCCTGAAGTGCTAGGATTACAGGTGTGAGCCACTGTGCCTGGCCAGTGAAGGCTTCTTGAGGTAGAAGGAGGAGGGGCTGGGAGTGCCCCTAGATGTGTGACCCTGCTTGGAGGGTGGGGGCTGGAGGAAGTGACCTTCTGAGGACCCTGCTCGCTGTGGGCTGCCACAAAGGCACAGGGCAGAACCTCTGTGCAGAGATCATAGAAGACAGAACATCAGAGAGGGCAGGCTTTGCTGCTGTTCCATTCAAGTGCCTACCCAGGGGTGTTTTAGAGATGGGGAAACTGAGGCCAGGGAAAAGAAGTGACCTCGTCATTAGCGGCGGCGTCACCAATGCCTCAATAGGTACCATTGCCCAGCACTTCCCATGTGCTTCGGGGGGTGGGCACTAGAGCATCCTTCAGCCACACAACATAGCAAGGGGCGCTGTATTGTTATCCCCATTGTACAGATGAGATCATGAAGGCCCAGAGAAGCCAACTCGTTGCATAAAATGTAGGAGAGGAACAGATGTCTCTAAAGGGAACCAGAGGTTTTACTGCTAGCTATGCACCACTGCGGCCTGGTCAAGGCCAGCACTGAGTCACCTTCTACCAGGGGGTTAGCAACCCTGCAACCTTCTGCTGGGATCGCCATCCCTCAGCCCACCCCGAAGCCAGAGGCCGGACACCTTGGGGAGGTGACATAGATTGTGGCAACAGCCCAGACAAGGGTACAAATCCCAACTCTGCCCTGTGGTAACTAACTTATTTTATGCTCCTGGGCCTCAACTGTGCCCACCTGCCAAATGAGGAGTCTTGCCAACACCCACTGCAGAGGGTTGCTTTAAAAGTCAAATGAGTCGATGCATCTCCAATGCTTACACAGAGCATGGCACACAGAAATTGCTCCTAGAATGTAGCCCAAGTGAACTCACATGGCTTCCACTCACGGCCTCACCCTGGCCTCCCACCAGGCCCTAGGTTCCGAAGAGCCGGGGTGCCTGACAGACAGGAGACTGGGGAGACTGGGGACACCCCCTGAAATCTGTAGCTACAAAGAACGGTGTTCACAGCATCCCTGGGATAATCGGAGAGGACACCACCTTAATTCCACCTCCATCAGACCTCTGCCAGAAGACGCGACCCTTTCACCTCATCAATATTCAAGAGCTTAACAAAAAAAGCTCTAACTAGGGAAGTCAGAAATAATGGAATGCAGTATTGATTATTTTATGGTGCGATTAGGGGTAATTACATCTCTCAAATTTTATTTTAATGTTACTTTCTACTACTTTTAGCCTTTTAAAATTATCCCAAACATCCCCATTTAATGGAACACCCATGCCTTCAATTTCAATGTGAAATACTTTTTTTCTGCTAAAGTGTGACCTCAATATATTTGAAAACATAAATTACACTATGTATAAACCATAAAAAATGAATGATGAATTTAATTCTGGTGAAGCGTGAGGGAACGGGGAGGCAGGCGGGCGGAGGTGCTGTTTATCCAGTGTGGAGGGGACAGTCAGAGGCAGGAGGGGGCAGTGGGAGTCAGAAGGGGTGCCTGACCTTCAGGGGCACCAGGAATAGGGCTCAGAGCTCTGGAGGACACAAGCCAGTGAGGGATCCGAGGCTGCACCTGCCCCATTGCCCTCCCTCCCTGTTGTCAAGTGAGCTCAGGCTAGTTCCTCCCTAGGAAGTGAGTTCCAAAGCACGTAAGGGCCCTAGGCTGGCTTGCGCCTCCCAGCCTAACTCTGCCTGTAATCGGTGGTGTGGTGTGGTCACGAATGCGCCGTGGCTCCATTTCATGGGTTCCATTTTGCAGATGTGCAAACTAAGGCTGAAGGGACTCGCCTAAAGTAGCTGGGCAAATAAGTGCTGCAGTACTGGGAGCCAGCTGCAGACCCAGAATGTGGGACTCTCAGCCCAAGAGCTCCTGCTGTCAAAAAGAAGAGCCTGGGCTGGGTGAAGTGGCTCATGCCTGTAGTCTCAGTACTTTTGGAGGCCCAGGCAGGCAGATCACTTGAGCCCAGGAGTTCAAGACCAACCTGGGCAACATGGAGAGACCTCATCTCTATAAATAAATAAATAAATAAATAAATAAATAAATAAATAAATAAAATAAGCAGAAAAATTAGCCGGGCATGATGGAGCACGCCTGTGGTCCCAACTACTCTAGAGGCTGAAGTGCGAGGATCACCTGAGTCTGGGGAGGTCGAGGCTACAGTGAGCAGCGATTGCACTACTGCACTCAGCCTGGGCAACAGAGTGAGACTGTCTCATAAAACAAAACAGTAGCTCACACCTGCAATCCCAGCACTTTAGGAGGCCGAGGTGGGCGGATCATGAGGTTAGGAGTTCGAGACCAGCCTGGCCAACATGATGAAACCCTGTCTCTACTTAAAAAAATAAATATACAAAAATTAACTGGGTGTGGTGATGCGTGCCTGTAATCCCAGCTACTTAGGAGGCTGAGGCAGGAGGATCACTTGAACCTAGGAGGTGGAGGTTACAGTGAGCTAAGATCGTGCCATTGCATTCCAGCCTGAGCAAGACTCCACCTCAAACAAACAAAAAGAAGAGCCTGTTATAACTACCTGTGTCACAAGTGGACATGACCGTGCCCTTGTGGACATCAGGGCAGCAAGCAGAGTAGTTAGGAACATGGACTCTAGGGACAGACAGCCCTGGGTTTGAAACCTGGCCACCTTCTAGGAGTGCCAGGAGGACTCTCTAGCACTGTAAAGCCCTGAGCAGGTTGTATTGGTTTCTCCCTGGCTTGCCACACCCCTTGCCCAGGGTGTGTGTTGGGGGTGAGGTTGGGGTTGAGGTCCCTGGGATGTGGGTTTATACAATGTGGCTGAGACCTCTTCTAAGCCCTTAGGACATGGCCTCCACACCTTCTGGCCTTCTCTGGTTTCTGCCCTCTCCTTTTCCTTTCCTCTCAGACGACTGGCAGCTCATTATTGGGAACCCTGCTGCCCCTTGGCATCATGAGCCCTGGAAGGGCAGGGGCCACATCTCCTTGTTCATTGCAGCACCTCTAGCACCTGTGCATCATAGGAGATAGAGAATGTGATGTGAATGAAACGCGCTCTGCAACCGTGACCTCAAAGCAGCTCATTCCAGTGGTCTCAGCCTCTCAGCAGTCTTTGTGGCTGGGGGCCTCTCCCTCCCCCAGACACTCTTGTCTTGGTTTCCTAGACTGCAGGCTCCTGCCTTCCCTCTGACTCCCCTGGCTGCTGCTTCTTGCCTCCTTTGCCCCCTTCACCTTGGAGAGCTCATCCTGGGGGCCTCTCCTGTACTGTACTCAGTCCCAAGGCAGGGTGACCATCCTGCTCACAACTTTTTTTTTTTTTTGAGACAGGGTCTCACTTTGTCACCCAGGCTGGAGTGCAGTGACATGATCATGGCTTATTGCAGCCTCTGCCTCCCGGGCTAAAGCGATCCCCCTGCTTCAGCATCCTGAGTAGCTGGGACCACAAGCGTGTAGCACCACACCCGGCTAATGTTTTAAATTTTTAGAGATGAGGTGTGCTATGTTGCCCCAGCTGGTCTTGAACTCCTGGGCTCAAGTGATCCTCACACCTTGGCCTCCAAAAGTGCTGGGATTACCAGTGTGAGCCACCACACCCAGCCCTGCTCATAGCTTTAACCACCATCTAGGTCAGTTGCTGTCCAATAAAAACAGAATGCAAACCTCCAAGCAATTTAAAATTGTTTTGGTAGCCACATTTTTAAAAAGAGAAATGAATTCAAATACTCTAACCGAGTACAATGTATCCAAAATATTATCGTTCCAACTTGTGATCAATATATAAAATCACTAATGAGTCATTTTGCTTTTTTTTTAATCCAAGCCTTTGAAATCTGACTTGTATTTTACATCTGGCGACACATCTCAATCAGACTAACAGCAGTTCAAGAGCTTGGTAATCACCCGTGGCTGGCAGCTGCTGTATTGAGCAGCAAGAGAATCTATCTTGACCATTCTATTGGCGTCATCTCCAGCCCAGCTCCCCCTTCTCAGATCTGGAGGCACGTGTACTTACTCCTACTCCGCATCTCCTCTTGGCAGTCTAATAGGCATCTCAGACGCCAACCTCCAAAGCTGAGCTCCTGATCTTTCCTCCACCACCCACCCCCCATCCAATTTCCATGATTGCTGCTCTAGATTCAAAATACACCCAGAGGCCGGGCATGGTGGCTCATGCCTGTAATCCCACCACCTTGGGAGGCCCAGGCGAGTGGATTACCTGAGGTCAGGAGTTCAAGAACAGCCTGGCCAACATGGTGAAACCCTGTCTCTACTAAAAATACAAAAAGTTCAGCGTGGTGACGGGTGCCTGTAATTCCAGCTACTCGGGAGGCTGACGCAGCAGAATCACTTGAACCCGTGAAGTGGAGGTTGCAGTGAGCCAAGATTGCCCCATTGCCCTCCAGCCTGGGTGACAAGAGTGAAACTCTGACTCAAACAAACAAACAAAGAAACAAACAAAAAACCCAAAATACATCCAGAATGCGACCACTTCCCACCTCCTCCACTGCTGCCACTATGGCCCACGCCACCAACACCTCCCCTCTGGATACCTGCAATCACTTCCTCCCTGGTCTCTCCACGTCCACTCTCGCCCTTGCCCCTATAATCTGTGCTCCACCCAGATCCCAGAGTGGTCCAGTTAAAGGCTAAATTGATTGCTGCGCCGAGCGCCAGCAAGGTGGGTCACGCCTGCAAACTACCTTACAGGCCGAGGCGGGTGGATCACTTGAGGCCAGGAGTTTGACACCAGCCTGGCCAACATGGTGAAACCCTCCAACCCCTCCACTCCATCTGTACTAAACTACAAAAATTAGCCAGGCACAGTGGCGAGGGCCTATAATCCCAGGTATTCAGGTGGCTGGGATACCAGAATTGCTTGAACCCAGGAGGCGAAGGTTGCAGTGAGCTGAGATCGCACCATTGCACTTCAGCCTGGGTGACAGAGGTAAACCTGTCTCAAAATAAATAAATAAATAGGCTCCTGTCACACCTCTGCTCACAACCCTCCAATACCTCCCATGTCCTTTAGCATGAAAGCTAAAGTCCACACATTAGAGCTCAAAAATAGTAGCCCAGACAAACAGACGTGTTATTGCCTCAGGGCCTTTGCACTGTCTGTTCTGGGCTTTCCCACAGCTATCTACAAGGTCTTCCTCAGTAACATTGACATTTCTCTCCCCACCTTCCTACCCCCTCCTTTATTTCTCTCTGCAGCACTCACAACTTTCTAATACATTATATCATTTATGTATTTTGTTGTTGTTGTTATTGATTTTTGGGGGAGACTCACTACTCCCCCTACTCCATGAGGTCAGAATTTTTTTATTTTTTTTTTTTACTTTTATATTTATTTATTTATTTATTTATTTATTTTTGAGACAGAATCTCGCTCTGTCATCAGGCTGGAGTGCAGTGGCACGATCTTGGCTCGCTGCAACCTCCGACTCCCAGGCTCAAGCGATTCTCCTGCCTTAGCCTCCAGAGTAGCTGAGATTACAGGCATGTGCCACCACGCCCAACTAATTTTTGTATTTTTAGTAGAGACAGGGTTCCACCATTTTGGCCAGGATGGTCTTGATCTCCTGACGTCGTGATCCACCCACCTCAGCCTCCCAAAGTGCTGGGATTACAGGCGTGAGCCACTGCGCCTGGCAAGGTCAGAAATTTTGTATGCTTTCGTCTGTTTTGTTCTCTGTCCCACCGCAGTGTCCACACGGATGACGTTTGGCAGATGTTATGCATTCGAGCATATGCGATGGACAAATGAAAAAATAAGTCCCCTGTAAATGGATAGCCATTTGGATCAAGACCATTTACGAAATTCTGCTTATTTGAAATGTCACCTTTATCATAAACTAATCTTTCGCATAAACATGAACTAGTTCCTATCCATTGATCAATTTATCTAATCTCATTCCAATATTGCACTGTTTGGATTATTACGAGTCTATAGTGTTTTGCCAACTGTTAGAGCTCTTCTCCTTCAAAAAACTGTTTTCAATATTATTATGTATTTTCTTCTTTTTTTTTTTGAGACAGAGTGTTGCTCTTTTCCTCTGGCTGGAGTGCAGTGGTTCGATCTCAGCTTCCCGCAACCTCTGCCTCCCAGGTTCAAGCAATTCTCATGCCTCAGCCTCCTGAGTAGCTGGGATTACAGGCACCCACCACCGCATCTGTCGAATTTTTGTATTTTTAGTAGAGACAAGTTTCGCTGCATTGGCCAGGCTGGTCTCGAACTCCTGACCTCAGCTGATCTGCCTGCCTTGGCCTTCCAAAGTGTTGGGATTACAGGCGTGAGCCACCTCACCCAGCCCCTCTTTTCTTTTTTTTTTTTTTTTGAGACAGGGTCTCACTTTGTTGCCCAGGCTGGAGTGCAGTGGCAGGATCACAGCTCACTGCAACCTCGACCTCCCAGGCTCAAGCAATCCTCCCATCTCAGCCTCCCAAGTAGCTTGGTTTACAAGTGTGCACCACCACATCTGGCTAATTTTTTATTTTATTTTATTTATTATGATTACTATCTTATTTTTATTTTTTGGTAGAAATGAGGTCTCACTATGTTGTTGCCCAGGCTGGTCTTGAACTCCTGAGCTCAAGCTATCCTCTCGCCTTGGCCTCCCAAAGTGCTAGGATTATAGTCATGAGCCACTGTGCCTGGCCCATTTTCTTTTTTTATATGAACTCTACAAATGAACTATCATGTTTGATAAACATTTATGTTGGAAACTTCATTGAGATTACATTCCGTTTATTAAGAAGACTTATTTCAATATTGTCATCTCATCTAAAATATATCTCTCCATTTCTTTTCTGTTGTTGTTTAAGGCCAGCTTATATTCTGTCCCTGTAATAAATCCTTTAATTCATTTAATTTTTTTAGAGATAGAATCTCGCTATGTTGCCCGGGCTGGAGTGGCTTCATGGGCGTGACATCACACACTGCATCCTCAAACTTTAGGCTGAAGAGAGCCTCCTGCTCCCGAGTAGTTGGGACTATACGTGTGTGGCACCACACCTGGCTCTCCATCTCGTTTTTTTTTAAAGAAATGTTTTATATGATGTTTTATAAAAACATTGGAGGAAAATATTTTCACAAACTCGGGCAGGATAAACAAAACACAATCCAGGAGGCAAGAGGAAAAATAGTGTTATATTCTTTTATGACGTCAATATTTAACATTTCTATGTGACAAAACACCAGCAACAGGCTATGAGAAAAATGATTTATACCTAGAATATATAAAAACATTAGGAAATGGACTAAAGATATAAACACATTTCACAGAAGATAAAATGAAAATGGCAAATAATCATATGAAAAATAATTCACACTTATTAGCAATCAGATGAATGAAAGTTAAAACAATGGCATCTTTTTGTTCTTGCCTGACAAACTAGAAAAAATAATAAGATGGATTAATATCTAGTATTGGTAAAAATGCAATGAAATGGTCACTATCATACAATGCTGGTGAAGGGCTACACAAGTTAATTTTTTGGAGAACAGTTTGTTTGTTTGTTTTTTCTATTTTTATTTTTTTGAGACAGAGTCTGCCCTGTCGCCCAGGCTAGAGTGCAGTGGTACCATCTTGGCTCACTGCAACCTCCGCCTCCCGAGTTCAAAAGATTCTTATGCCTCAGCCTCCCAAGTAGCTGGGATTACAGGCGTGCACCACCGTGTCCAGCTAATTTTTGTATTTTTAATAGGGACAGGGTCACCATGTTAGCCAGGCTGGTCCCGAACTCCTGGACTCAAGTGATCTGCCCACCTCAACCTCTCAAAATGTTAGGATTACAGGCATGAGCCACCAAGCCCAGCTAGATTTTTCATTTTTTTAATTCTTTTGGAGACAGGATCTCACTCTGTCTCCCAGGCTGAAGTACAGCGATGTGATCTTGGCTTACTGCAGCCTTCACCTCGCGGGCTCAAACCATCCTCCTGCTTCAGTCTCCTAAGTAACTGGGACTACAGGTGCATGTTATTACGCCTGTTTTTGTTTGTTTGTTTGTTTGTTTTGTTTTGTTTTGTTTTGTTTTCTGTAGAGACGGGGTTTTGCCATGTTGCTCAGGCTGATCTTGAACTCCTGAGCACAAGCAATCTGTCCCCCTTGGCCTCCTAAAGTGCTAGGATTGCAGGTGTGAGCCACCACGCCTGGCCAGAACAATTTGTTAATATCTATTGAATTTAAACATTTGACCCAGGAATTCCACTTCTAGTGCTCTCTTTTCCAGAAAGACTTATTTGGGTGGGCAAAGATGTATGTAAGGATATTTGTTACTTTGCCTTTTTGTAATAGAAAATATGTTTGAAAAAACATAAATGTCTATCAATCAGAGATTGGATAAATACTTATAGCATTGCCACACTGAGGAACCCTGAACAGCTACTAAAAATGTGAGGTAGATCTATGAAAATCTGTAAATATCATGGAAAGATCTCCAAAACATGCTGTGAAGGACAAAGAAGCAAGTCAAAACAACAAATGTGGTGTGATGTCATTTATGTAAAAGATAATTAAGATACCTGAAAAAGGGCAAAGGATTTGAACAAACATTTCTCCAAATAAGCTATACAAATGTCCAATAAATGAGAGAAAAAATGCTCACCACCATCAGCCACCAGGGAAATGCAAATCAAAATAACAAAAAAGTACCACTTCACACCCACCAGAATGGCTATAAGCAAAAAGACAGATAATAGTAAGTGTTGGCAATGGTATGGAGGAATAGGAACATTTCTACACTCTTGGTGGGTTGTAACATTGTACAACCACAAATCAGTCTGGCAGTTCTGCAAAATGCTAAACATGGAGTTACCGTAAGACCCAACAATTCTACTCCTAGGTATATACTCAAAATAAATGAAAAAGTTTTGCTGGCCGGATGCGGTAGCTCATGCCTGTAATCCCAGCACTTTGGGAGGCCGAGGCAGGTGGATTGCTTGAGGCCAGGAGTTCAAGACCATCGTTGGCCAACATAGTGAAGCCCCGTCTCTACTAAAAATACAAAAATTAGCTGGGTGTGGTGGCGCGTGCCTGTAACCTCAGCTACTGGGAGGCTGAGGTATGAGAATCACTCGAACCCAGGAGGTGGAGGTGGCAGTGAGCCGAGATGGCACCACTGCACTCCAGCCTGAGTAATAGAGTGAGACTCTGCCTCAAAAAAAAGAAAAAATTTTGCCCACACAAAAGCTTACATAAGAATGTTCACAGCAGCATTATTCATAATAGCTAAAACTAGAAACCCAAATGTCCATCAACAAACCAATGAGTAAGTAACCTGTGGTATATCCATACAATGAGTTATTATTTGACAATGTAAAGGAATGAAATATTGACAATCCATGCTGCAACATGGGCAAACCTTGAAAATATTATACTTAACTGAAAAAGCAATACATAGAGATGTATGATGGTCTGTTTCCATTTATATGAAATATCCAGAATAAGCAAATCCAAAGACAGAAAACAAACTGGTGCTTTCCTAGGGCTGGACACTGAGAGGGAATGAGGAGTGACTGCTGTGGTCACAAGGCTTCTTTTAGGAATGATGGAAATGTTCTAAAATTGGTGTGGCAATGGCTGCACAATTCTGCATATACTAAAAATCATTGGATTTCACCCTTTATTATTATTATTGAGACAAGGTCTCATTCTCTTGCCTAGGCTGGGGTGCAGTGGTATGATCATAGCTCATTGCAGCCTCCAACTCTTGGCCTCAAGCGATCCTCTCATCTCAGCTTCCCAAGTAGCTGGGACTACAGGCGCACACCATGACACCCAGTTAACTTTTGCATTTTCTGTAGAGACTGAGTCTTGCTATGTTGTCCAGGCTGGTCTTTAACTCCTGGCCTCAAATGATCCTCCTGCCTCAGCCTCCCAAGGTGCTGGGATTACAGGCGTGAGTCACTTTACCCAGCTGAATTTTACACTTTAAATTAGGTGAACTATATGGCACGTAAATTATATTTCAATAAAGCTATTTTTTAAAAAGATAATTAAGATGCTTGCACGTGATGCTTTCTCACTGGTTAATCACAGCCGAGGTAGTGGACTCTCACCCACAGTCCAAGTACCCCTGAATGGGTCTCCTTTAAAATCCGTGGTGAACAATCTACAATGAACAAAATCTCAAAAGTTTAAATATCAGGATCAGTATTCTGATTTTTCCTTTGCTGCAGGCTCCAATATGTCTCAGCTAGGCAGTTACTGATCTTGTCTGTATTTAAAATTTTGATATGTTGTTCACCACAAAAAAATTTACATTAATTTTGCTTTTAAAAAGTATTCCATTAGGGCTCGGTGCAGTGACTCATGCCTGTAATCCCAACACTTGGGGAGGCTGAGGCGGATGGATCACTTGAGTGCAGGAGTTCAAGACCAGCCTGGGCAATATAGTGAAACCCTATCTCTATTAAAAATACAAAAATTAGCTGGGGGTTGGGTGCGGTGGTTCACACCTGTAATCCCAGCACTTTGGGAGGCCAAGGCGGATGGTTTATTTGAGGTCAGGGGCTCGAGACCAGTCTGACCAACATGGTGAAACTCCATCTCTACTAAAAATACAAAAAATTAGCTGGCGTGGTGGCACGCACCTGTAGTCCCAGCTACTTGGGACGCTGAGGCATGAGAATCACTTGAAGGCAGGAGGTGGAGGTTGCAGTGATCCAAAATGACGCCACTGCACTTCCGCCTGGGCGACAGAGTGAGACTCCATCTCAAAAAAAAAAAAAAAAAAAATTAGCCGGGCGCAGTGGTGCAAGCCTGTAATCCCAGCTACTCGAAAGGCTGAGGTGGGAGGATCACTTGAGCCCAGGAGATGAAGGCTGCAGTGAGCCGTGATCTCTCCACTGCACTCCAGCCTGGGTGACAGAGTGAGACCTTGTCTAAAAATAATAATTATTATTAATAAATAAATAAATTGCACGAAAATATTATTTATCTTGATTTCTGAGGGGTTTTTGGCGCCCCCTGAAGTTTTGCACTCAAGTGCCTCATTCGCGCCCTACCCAGGTCCCCGCCCAGGATCACAGGATTTGTGACCCTGGCCTTGGCCCGGCCCTGAAACCTTCACCCGGCTCTCCCAGGCGAGAGGGATGGGGGCTCCAGACGCCCAAAGCCCACAGCTTCCTGCCCGGGGCGGCTGAGCGGTCCTGGGGAGAGCCCTGGAGAGAGACAGAGAAGGGGAGGCGGGGAGCGGGGCCCCCACAGCAGAAGAGGGGCAGGAGGGAGGCGAGAGGAGGCCGCAGTCTGGCCCGAGCCGGAGGGGCGGAGAGGCGCGGGGTGGACGCGGCCCGGGGGTCCCAGACGCGGCGCCCCTCCCCACCCGGCCCGCCCTGCCCCACCCCCGGCGCAGGAGGCCCCTGCTCTGCCGTCGGCGGCGCCCCGGGGAGGGGGCGCTGTGGGGGCTCCCGGCCGCCCGCCGCCTGATGCGTATCGATCGGAGCCCGGGGTCGGCGCGGGGGCACCAGCTGCCGGCGGGCGGGGCGACCGCACATTAGCGCGGCCGGGACCACTCCCCGGAACGCGGGCCGGGCAGCCCATTAGACGCCCCAGGGCGGCCGGGCGACCACCGCGCGGGCGGGGCCAGGCTGGCTCCAAGCAGGCGGGCCCTGCGCGGGCTGCGGGCGCAGCGGGGGTGCCGGGCCTGGCCCGACGGGCGAGGCTGCAGGCCCCTCCGAAGCCCCGGCACGCCCGCCCCGGCCGGCTGGCTCCCTCCGTTTCCCGAACTGCGCTCCAGCCTCCAGGCCTTTGCCCGTGCTCTACCCCCTGCCAGGGACGCCCCCGTGCCATTGCTCCTCACCAAGCCTAACCCTGCTCGTTCTCTGGCTCCCTGCATATTAGTGGGTTCCTTGAGGAGATTGCCCTGACACCCCTGATCCTGCCGCTGGCCTTGCACTTCTTCAGCCGACCCCATGAAAGCATCTAACTCCCCCGGTACCGAAGGCATAAACACAAAAGCAGCAGGAGGCAAAACCGCGCAGCCCACAGGCGCTGCTGAAAGGGAGCTCCCAATCCTATTTCCTCGTCTGATCCCTGAGAGCAGGAGAGTGTTGGGCAGAATTGGGGTTGAATTCGAATCTACCACTTAACAGCTGCCTGACCTTGGGCAAGTGACTTAGCTTCTCTGGGCCTAGTTCCCACATCTGCAGTTTCATCGAGGCCTGGTGGGAAAAGGTCCATGCGGATCCTAATTCCTCCCCACAGCGGGAGACTCCCAGAGACCAGTACCCAAGCTGGGGAGGTGACTGGAAACCCCATAAGGAGAGGGCTCTGAGTGCACTGTGGAATCTCCAGCGGGGCATGGGGCAGCCAGGAAACAGGCCATGCTCTGGCGCTGCTGCTAGGGGCCTGGAATGGGGAAATTCCGCATGGGCAACCTGGCAATCTAATGGGAGATGGCACCTCCCATCTTAGGCCAGCACCTCCCGCTGGGCCCCGGACTCATCCCTCTCCTTGCCTGGGGACAGAGCTCCAACTCCATTTCAAGCAGCAGGAACTGTCCCTGTCTTGGGCTCATCAGCCTCACTTCTCCCTTGACCCCACCTCCCTTTGGTTACCATCCTAGTCTCAGTCTCAGGGAACTCGGGTTCGTCTCCTCCCATCCTCTATGTCACTAACTGCTCTAGTCTAGGGTCCAGGTAGGGAAGCCCAGTCATCAGCTCGCAGCCCTTAGGACCCAGTGGTCCCTACACCCTCCTGAACGCCTGTTCCTTATTTGGCTGTTCCTCCCCGTTTTCCTCAGCTACTCCTTCCAGTCTACTCTGCAGCTTCCTCTTCCTCATCCCCACCATAAACACCCAAGCATCCTCTGACTCTTCTCCACGTGCCCCCTCCCTCTGAGATCCCCTCTGTGCCTTCACTCTTTAAACACCGAGCATATGCTGACAATTTATAAACTTCTATCTGTCGGTCAGTCCTCTCCCCAGAGCCCCCAGCATGTCCATAGCCTGTCTGCTGCACATCTGCACTTGGAGAAGAGGCGGGGCTGCCTCCAGCTCTTACAGCCTTTAGCCAGTTAGGAGAAAGTGACTTTCTAAAGCAAAAGAAACTTTCTTTAAAACTTGGCACTGCACATGATCCCATCCAGCAGCGGGAAGGCTGGACGGGAGGAGGCAGAGCGCACCTGCTTGCTCCAGACCGGGCCAGGCAGCCCCATACTGGTCCTTGCAAAGGGAGGGGGCGGGCACTGGCTGTGGGGTTTAATCAGTAACATCCAGCTTCAGTTCATCTGAACAGCAGTTCCGTAAATCAAACTTCTTGTTAAATCTGTGGCCAGAGCATATGCATCCGGTTAGAAGCGGTGCCGGGGCTGGGGCATGGCAGTGCCCCTGCACTCACCCCTTTAGCTTGGCCTGGGTTGGCTCGGAAGCAGCTTTCCTGGGGGCAGCAGCCCAGGCTGGGCACACACACCTGCTCACCTACACCAGGCACTAAGGTAACAGTCACACTCTGACCACTCCGCTCACCACCCCTGCCCTGTGATGCAGCCTTGACAGGTTTAGACTTGGGTGGAGGTGGAAACTGGGCTTCCCAAGGAGGCTATGAGCAAGAGGAGCAGCCTCAGGGGCCGCTCTGAGCGTGACTGCAACAGAACACCATCCTTACCTGTGTGCAGGACCTGGAAGGTAGACAGGTCTACGATCAAAATGAAACCCCCTTGGTTATGCTGCCCTGGTATAGTGTACAACCTGTACAACCTTACCTGACAGTCCTGCTAATAGGTGCCTGTATTAGTCAAGATAAATTATGCTGTTGTAACAAACAACATTAAAATCTCAGAGTCTTAGAACAACAAAGGCTTATTCCTTTCTGATGATACACGTCCAGGGCAGATAGGCAGGGGGCTTTCCTTCATGAGTCACTCAGTAACCCAGGTTCATGCAGGTTCCACCTCAGTGCCTCCTCCTTAGGCAGCCTCAGGACAGAACGCGCGGAGTTGGAGGTGATTAAATGCCCTGACCCAGAAATCATACATATGACTCCCACCCACAATTCTCTGGCCAGAGCTAGTCTCATGGCCACATCTAACTTCAGTGTGGCAAGATGTACCATACTCCTATGCACCCAACAGAGAACAGGGTACCAAGCTCTCAGTGATGTCTGCCTCAGCCCCCCAAACATAACGTATTCCAACCAAATTCCTCCCAGGCTTCCCAGCTGTCCTAATGGCATCTCCGCTTCTCCAAGGCTTGGGTGTCCTGGATTCCTCTCTTTTAAAAATATCCCACAGCCAGCCAGGCGTGGTGGCTCATGTCTGTAATCCCAGCATTTTGGGAGGCAGAGGCGGGTGGATCGCCTGAGGTCAGGAGTTCGAGACCAGCCTGACCAGCATGGTGAAACGCCATCTCTACTAAAAATGCAAATAATAATAATAATAATAATAACATAGCTGGGGGTGGTGGCACATGCCTGTGGTCCCAGCTGCTTGGGAGGCTGAGGCAGGAGAATTGCTTGAACCCGGGAGGCGGAGGTTACAGTGAGACGAGATTTTGCCATTGCACTACAGCCTGGGAGACAAGAGTGAAACTCCATCTCAAAAAAAAGAAAGAAAGAAAGAAAATCCCACAGCCAAGTGATTTGCAAACCCTGTCAACTCTATTTTCAAAATTCATCCAGAAGGAAACCACTTCTTTCCAGCCCACACTACCCACCTGGGCTGAGCTACCATCATCCTGGACTGTCACAGAAGCCTCCGAAATTCTACCTTTGCACTCTATGCAAAGTCTCCACTCAGCAGCCAGAGGCATCCTGTTAGACATAAGCTGGATCACATCGCAGCTCTGCTTCAAACCCTCCATGGCTCCCACCAGGACCAGAGAAAAGCCGAAGTCATCACAGTGGCCCTCAGAGCCCTGCCATCTGCATCTCCTCCATTATCTCTCTGATCTCACCTCCTCCCACCTCACCTCTCACTCTACTCCAGCCCCACTGGCCTCCTTGCTGCTCCTGGGACAGTCAGGCCACTCTGCCCCAGGGCCTTTGCACTAGCAGGTGCCTCTGCCTGGAGTGCTTTCCCTTCAGATCTCAAAAGGGCTCTCTCCTTCACCTTCCTCAAGACTTGGCATGAATATTTCTTTCTCGGGGATATTCCTTGACCTCCCTATTTGAAATTGCATGCCGACTTCTATACTCCCTCTTTTTTTCCTTTCTTTCTTTCTTTTTCTTTTTTTCTCTTTCTTTCTTTCCTTTCTTTCTCTTTCTTTCTTTCTTTGCTTTCTTTCTCTTTCTTTCTTTTTTTCTTCCTTCCTTCCTTCCTCCCTCCCCCCTTCTTCCTTCCTTCTTCCTTCCTCCCTTCCTTCCTCCCTCCTTTCTTCCTTCCTTTCTTTCTCTTTCTTTCTTCCTTCCTTCCTCCCTCCCTCCCTTCTTCCTTCTTTCCTTTCTCTTTCTTTCTTCCTTCCTTCCTTCTTCGCTCCCTTCTTCCTTCCTTCTTTCCTTCCTTTCTTTCTCTTTCTTTCTTTCCCCTCCCTCCCTTCCTTCCTTCCTTCTTTCCTTCCTTCCTTTTTCTTCTTTCTTTCTTTTTCTTTCTTTCTCTTTCTTCTTTCTTTCTCTCTCTTTCTTTCTCTTTCTTTCTTCCTTCCTTCCTCCCTCCTTCCTTTCTTCCTTCCTTCCTTCCTTTCTTCTTTCTTTCTTTCTCTCTCTCTTTCTTTCTTTCTTTCTTTTTCTTTCTTTTCTTTCTTCTTTATTTTTTGAGACAGTCTCACTCTGTCTCCCAGGCTGGAGTGCAGTGGCACAACCTCAGCTCACTGCAACCCCCATCTCCCAGGTTCCAGCGATCTCATGCCTCAGCCTCCCAAGTAGCCGGGATTACAGGCGTGCACTATCATGCCTGGCTTATTTTTTGTATTTTTAGTAGAGACGAGGTTTCACCATGTTAACCAGGCTGTTCTCGGACTTCTGACATCACATGATCCACCCGCCTCAGCCTCCCAAAGTGCTGGGATTACAGGCATGAGTCGCCACGCCCAGCCCCTCTACCTGCAATAGCATTTCTTTTTTTGCCAGGAAACTTGCCACCTTTTAACAACGTAAAGATTATACTTACTGTGTTCACTGTCTGTTGCCACAACTAGAATGTAGGGCAGAGATTTTTATCTGTTTGGTTCACTTCTATATACCTATCATTTGTAATAGTGCCTGGCACTAAGTAGGTCTCAGTAGATACTCTCGAATAAATGAACAAACCAAAGCATTGCATAGTGGCTAAGAGCTCAGACTCTGGAACCAGACTGCTGGTTCAAGAACCAGTTTTGCTACTTTCTGTGTGATTTGGGGCAATTCACTTGACTTCTCTGACCCTCAGTTTGCTCATCTGTACAATGGGAATAAGAATAGTACCTACCAGCCAGGCACAGAGGCTCACACCTGTAATCCCAGCATTTTGGGAGGCCGAGGTGAGCAGATCACTGGAGGTCAGGAGTTCAAAACCAGCCGGCCAACATGGTGAAACCCTGTCTGTATTAAAAATACAAAAATTAGCTCGGTGTGGTGGAAGGCACCTATAATCCCAGCTACTCAGGAGTCTGAGGCAGGAGAATCGCTTGAAACTGGGAAGTGGAGGTTGCAGTGAGCTGAGATTGTGCCACTGCACTCCAGCCTGGGAGACAGAGTGAGACTCTATACTCTATATCAAAAAAATAGAATGGTACCTACCATAGGAGTTGTACATTTCAATGAGCTAATACATATAAACTGTCTTTATAGTATCTGGCATAGACATGCTTGGTACATGTTGGCAATTACTATTTTAAAACTTTGAACCTATAATTTCACTTCTATTCACTTACAGTAAAGAGATAGTCAGATTGTTCTGATTATGGGCAAAGATTTACAAACAGTAGTTTCCTCATGGTGTTTTTTTAATAGAAAAAGTTGAAAGCAATTAAATTTCTGAGAAAGTGGGATGGTTGAATAAAATATGGTACTCCCATTGAAGGAACACTAGGCAGCCATCAAAATTCAAGTTTTCAAAGAATGTTTATTTATTTATTATTTTTATTTCGTTTTGAGACAGGATCTCACCCTGTCGCCCAGGCTGGAGTGCAGTGGTATAAACGCAGCTCACTGTAGCCTCAACCTCCCTGGGCTCAGCTGATCCTCCCACCTCAACTTCCCAAGTAGCTGGGATGACAGGTATATGCCAACACGCCCAGCTAATTCTTTTATATTTATTTTGATAGAGGCAGAGTTTCACCATGTTGCCCAGGCTGGTCTCAAACTCCTGGGCTCAAGCGATCCTCCCGCCTCCGCCTTCCGAAGTGCTGGGCTGGGATTGTAGGCGTGAGCCACCACCTGAAATCCCAGCACCTTGGGAGTGGATATCTGGTTGTTGGTTTTATTATTATTCTTTAAACTGTACTTATACTCTTTTGCATATATTAAGTAAATCACAAAATTCAGGAAAAAAGCAGGCTATGAAACTATATGATTCTTATGACTTTATATTGATCCTTAAAAAATAAAAAATAAAAAACTATATGATCCTAATTCAGATTTACATGCACTCCCCTAATCCCTACATATTCATAGAAAAAAAGAGTGGGCGATGAGAAATTGAAGGATTGGAACTTTTTTTCTATTTTTTATTGTATTTTCCATATTTCTTACAATGAACATGGACACTGCAATGCTTTAGTAATCAGGAAAAGGGGAGTTTTTAAGGATTTAGGTCAGCATTTTCCAAACACTATTTCCACAGCACGTTATTATAATAACAGGTGGCCAAAACCAAGATTCTGAGGGATCAGGGAAGTTTGACAACAGTCAGGTAAGGAGAACATAAGTGGCCCAGCACGGTAGCTCACGCCTGAAATCCCAGCACTTTGGGAGGCCGAGGCGGGCAGATCACTTGAGGTCAGGAGTTCAAGATCAGCCTGACCAGCATGGTGAAACCCTGTCTCTACTAAAAATACAAAATTAGCCGGGCATGGTGGTGGGTGCCTGTAATCCCATCTACTCAGGAGGCTGAGGCGGGAGACTCACTTGAATCCTGGAGGTGGAGGTTGCAGTGAGCTGAGATCCCACCATTGCACTCCAGCCTAGGCAACAGGAGCGAAATTCCATCTCAAAAAAAAAGAGAGAGAGAGAGAACATAAGCATGAGTACAAACTATGGTGGTGGGAGGCATGGCAGGACAGGACTTAGGAAGTTTTTTTTGCTCTTTGACCCAGTATTGGTTGAAGGAGTGCAGCCAAAACTGTAACCAAAAGAGGCCTGATGCTTCCAGAAGAGTATTGCAAGCAATAGTAGCAGCTTTAAGGGAAGGTAGAGGGATTCAACTAGTTAGAGTGAAAGCTGGAGATGAAGTTATTCTCCCAGAATACGGAGGCTCTAAAGTTGTTCCAGACAACAAGGATTCTTTCTTTTCCTGTCTTTTTTTTTTTTTTTTTTTTTTTTTTTTTTTTTTTTTGAGACAGGGTTTCACTCTGTCGCCCAGGCTGGAGTGCAGTGGCGAAACCTCGACTCACTGCAACCTCCGCCCCCTGGATTCAAGCGATTCTCCTGCCTAAACCTCCTGAGTAGCTGGGAGTACAGGCACACGCCACCACGCCTGGCTAATTTTGGTATTTTTAGTAGAAACAGGGTTTCACCACGTTGGCCAGGCTGGTCTCAAACTCCTGGCCTCAAGTGACCCACGTTCCTTGGCCTCCCAAAGTGCTAGGATTACAGGCGTGAGCCACCATGCTCAGTTTTTTTTTTAGATTTTCTTTATATTCCCGAATTTATAAAGCAGTAATTATTACAGGAAGAAACTTCAGTATCCAGCCCATATTGCCAACCAAGAAGTTAGGTGAGTTTTTGCTTTATCTTTAAGGTTTTAGATAAAGAGATGCTTAGGGAGAGTTATGTGGGAAGGGATGCGGAGCTTCCGTGCCCTCTCTGGGCATGCCACCCACCAGCAACCTCCACTTACTCAGAGATCCGGAAGCCAATAAGGACTATTTCTTATTTAGAGATGGTGACATTCTTAGGATGTATGTGGATGGAAATTAATTGCTCATTGAAATGGCATCACATTGAAGCTGCCATTCCACTGCAGTTCTGAAAGTTTCACCGTGTAAATAATTTGTATGTCTTTTCTATAAGAAACTAATAATATCTAAACCAAAAAAGACAGAAACCAAGCAGTTTCACCTCTGCAGGCCTTCTCAGAGCCTTTACAGTCGCACCCACCACGGCTCGGTCAACAGCGTTTCCTGGATGTAGCGGGAAACAGAGTAGCTCATGGTGAATCCCTGGGTACCGAGTGGGGCTGGGGGTGCTTGGATGCCATCTGTACTCGTGATGGGCCTCTGAGGGCTGCTGTGGTCTCTCCAGGTTTCCCCACACAGAATCTGGAATGCAGGCCTGCGTCAGTCTCTTTGGGTCCCCGCTGCAAGCCTCTGCCCACCTGGGGTGTCCTTCCTCTGCACTGACCCCGACCCAACCCTCCCTGGAAGTCTGAGCCTCCCTCACTCTCTTGGGCTCCAGTGGCATTGACTGAGCTTGGGTCGGGGGCTTACTGGTGCCCCTTACCATGATTTCATGACTGTATTTGGATGCTCTTCTGCATGACTAGGGGCATATTCTGTCCTCCCAGCCGACTTGCAAGGTCCCTGGAGGCAAGGCTGGCTGTGGGGACTTCCCCTGGGTCTCACGTAGCACTGAGCGCAGCCTGGACACGCTGCAGACACACCACAAGCACTTCACTGGGAAACCCACTTCCACGACCCACTTCCAGCTGCCCTCTGCTCCCAGAGGCTGCCTCCCTTCACCCAAGTCAAGACACCCAGCTTCCCCAAACTCTCCCAGGGTCCCACCCCCAAATTCCTGCTTGCCTCCTCCTCCTCCCTCGTGAAGAACTCCTGCCATCCCTTCCTCCAAGAAGTCCTCCGTGATTCTCAATCCAAGTGGAAGTCATCCCCTTCTCTGTCTGGCAATGCTAGAAAACGCCGCTTCCCTGCCCCCCACGCCTCCACCACCACTACACACACACCTGTGCCAGGCCCAAAAGCTTGGGGACAAATGTGGCAAATGGAGAGGGCTCTGGCCTGTTTTTCTGGAGCATCCTGAATCCAGGTGACCTCCTGGGACTTGCTCACTGCTGCCGACTCTCCCAGGGTCTGAATCATTTTCTCTTCCTGGGTTTCAGTTTGACTGTCTCTCCAAGAGGAACAGGAGACAAGAAACCCCCCCTCGCCTGCTGTTGAAGGTGTCGCTGTCTTTGTGTCCACCGCTGGGGCAGCCTCGCGGAGCGGGGTTTGCTTGGCGTCCACTCATATTAGCGTGTTTCCAGGACACCATGCCTCTGTGCGAGGCGCGCATGTTTGTGGGTATGAGGCGTTGAAGACCTGACCCTGAGTCCCTGTGAATCCTGGCGAGTGTGTGTATGTGTGTCTGTCTGTCTGTCTGTCTGTCTGTCTGTGAGCAGATGTACCCATGACTGTCGAATGACTCAGAGCTCTCTCCTCCCCCTCAGGTCCGGAGGGAGTTCTGCAGGCCTGGCCATAGGGCAGGAGTCCCAGGCAGAGTGGGGCCGGCTGAGCCCAGGATAGAATCTCTCCTTGCCCGTCCGCATCCCCAGCCCAGCTGCAGACAAAGTGAGGGAGGACTCATTTTCCCTGGGGTGAGCCATGCCAGCCACATCCTCTAACGGGGTGACCAGGAGTCCCAGGGGTCGAGGGCCCCCTCAAGGCTGTCAGGCCCCCCAGGGCCCCGGGCCTGCTGTGGGAAGCCCCATAAGGCCCTCCCTGCCCTCCCACAGCAGGCACAGTGGGGAACACCTCACGCCCTGCCCAGAGGGACCTGGCCTTGACTCACAGCCACAAGCAAATGGAGTGAGGATCCCCTGGCGCCCCGGCTCCCCGCCCCCACCCTCGGGGCTGCTCTTCCCGCAAAATCAATCATCCTGCCACTGTTTGCGGGAAGTGGGGGCAGGAGGCCTCGCAGGGCCCTGGCTCCCTCGCAGGGTGACAGCCCTTGTGAGTGGTGCCCGGGCTCATGGGCGATGCTGGGGGCCTGGCAAAGCACTCCCAAGAGAATCCCACCCCGACCTCTGGACCCCTTCCCAGCTGGTCATCCAGGCCCAGGGCTGAGAGGGCAGGGTGGTGGGAGTTACCCCAGGGCTACCGCCAAGGGTGCGGCAGACAGGGCCCTGGAGACAGAAGAGCCCCCCAGAGGCCAGGGTGGAAGGAAGTAGCAGGAGGGTGTGTGGAAGTAGCTTGAGCTATGTTAAGTGTCTCTTCTGTCTCTTCCGCAGGATGTAGGACCCGATTCATTCATTCATGTGTTCAAGGGGAGGTGACCAAGGACTTCACGGTCCTCCAGGAGCTGGAATGTTATGATACAGGGGTCTCGACTGGCAGTGTGGGGTGGGCCAGGGTGATGAGTAAGGGCCCCAAAGACTTCCTCGGCTGCCTGGATTCCACCATAGAGAGGCATTGCCTGGCCCCAGGGAGGCGGCCCTCCCGCTGTCCTGTCCACATGAACATGCCCCATGGCTGGGGAACAGACCAGGAGCTGCCAGGTCTCCGGTACCCTCTGCTGCCACCATGACTTTTCGTAGAAACAGCAATTGAAACCTCACACTGAAAGAAGGCTTCAGGACATAGAAAGTACCCTGTAGGGGGCCGGGCGCGGTGGCTCACACCTGTAATCCCAGCACTTTGGGAGGCCGAGGCGGGAGGATCACTTGAGGTCAGGAGTTTGAGATGAGACTGGCCAACATGGTGAAACCCCGTCTCTACTAAAAATACAAAAATTAGCCATACGCGGTGCCACATGCCTGTAATCCCAGCTACTCAGGAGGCTGAGGCATGAGAATCCCCTGAATCCTGGAGGCAGAGGTTGCAGTGAACTGAGATCACATCACTGAACTCCAGCCTGGGTGACAAGAGCAAGACTGTCTCAAAAAGAGAGAGAGAGACAGAGAGGAAGGGAGGGAGGGAGGGAGGGAGGGAGGGAGGGAGGAAGGAAGGAAGGAAGGAAGGAAGGAAGGAAGGAAGGAAGGAAGGAAGGAAGGAAGGAAGGAAGGGTCCTGTGGGGGTGGGTGGGGGAGCAGATGTAATGATTTTCACCCCATTTTACAGATGAGGAAACTGAGCCTTGGAGAAGTCTGACTGCCTGAATGAATGAGCAAATGGCAACACGTTGCGGCAATTAGAGCTCAGGGAGGAGGATGAAGAGGAGGCGCTGGGTGTGTGATGGGGATGTGGAGGGTGCTGAAGTTGGGGGCAGGAGGACAGTCTCCCAGCTGATGTGTTCTCATGGGAAGAGCACTGCACTAGGAGTCCTGCAGCCTGGTGGAGCCCTGGCTCCTGTACTGACACGTTGAGCAAGCCGAGTCTCTTCCCTGGGCCTCTACTTCCCCCTCTGTAAAATGGAGTTAATAGCCCTGCCCTGCCCTGTGGGGATGTTGCAGGGAGCAAACCAGTGCTACTGGATGGGAAAGGGCTTTGGAAACCACAGGGAATTGCCAGTGCACCAGTCCTCTGCCCACGTCTGCCTCCCGGCCTCGCGGTCCTCAGGGAGGCAGCCCAGCTGGATCTCGGGGTCTAGAGCCTGGACCTTTGCCCAACTTGGAGTTCCAGAGCCTAACCTCTCTGGGCTCCACTGGGCTCAGCAGCCTCCTCTCCAGGCTGTGAGCTGAGGGGACCTGGAGAGGCAGCCGGTGATCCACCCAGAGCCTCCTCCACCTTCCCCAGTAGCTGGGCCGGGGGTGTGTGTGGGGGGGATAGCAGGCTGGGTTGCCAATGTGAGTATTAGCTGGCGTGAAATAATTTGATGGTGGTGATAAAGGCTGGGCTGCCTGGGGCCCCGGAGCCCCACCCAGCTCCCCCACCCCAATTCCGCTCCCTGCCAATAACATTGAGGCTGAGCTGTCTGGGTTCCGGCTCCCCATTCTCAGGTGATGAAATCCTGGCTCAATCGGGCTGGCTAGCGCTGCAGTTACCAAATCGCTATAATTGAGATTAATTTGGGGGCTGATTGGGTTAGCCCTTGCAGGCACCCATTAATTAGTGGGGGAGGCTCAAAGCCCCAACAGCTGGGCCCTGCACAGTGGAGCCTGAGGCCACTGTGGAGGGGGGCATTGAGAGATGCCCAGGTAGGTGTGTGTTCCAGAGGAGGGGGCAAGCTGGACAGAGCCTCACCCCCGCACCCATGCCACTCCCACCTCCTACCCGGTCCTAAGCTCGCTCCCACGCCCAGGAGGGGAGGGGACAGCAGAGCCTTTGACTCAGGCCCAGAGGCAGCTCTGGGTCTCCAAGGGTTAAAGGGCTCATTACAAGGGTGGGGAGAGGTGGAGAGGTGCTCAGAGGCTCCTTGGACTTCAAACAGCTCTTGCAAAACTTCTAGATGAGTTAAGTGCAAATGAATTTGAAACAGACAATGAAGTTCCCTTTAGAGACACCTGGGCAGAAAAATGAAGGGAAAAGCGCCTCAGGGAGAGCTCGTTTGTGGATTTTTTTTTTTCCTGAACCCAAAACACACAGGGAAAAATAAACCCACCCGTCTACTCGTCTGCTCCGGGTGCCAGAGGCGGGCAGGCACGCCCTGACTCAGTGCTGGGCTGGCAGCAAGTTGGGCACACACGTGAGGCCCAGGCACACGCTGTGGAGTTGGGGGCAGCGGCACAGACGTGTGTGCAGAGCCGGAAGTTCCGGGCACACCAGTGTGGAAGTGGCACTGATCCTGGAAAGGAGCAGAGCCCCTGGGCACGGGAGGATGAATCGGTAGGGGGAGGGCACACGTGTGTGGGTTGCTGGAAGGAGGCCAGATGAGGGTGAGGGGCAGGGCCCATTTGGGGTGAGGGGCAGAGCTCAGGCCCCGCCCCATAGGGGCCGTGGCACCCTGGTCACATGAGTGCTTCTGGCCCCGGGGTGGGGCCCTCCCAATTGCCAGGCGGGTGAGGTGTCAGAGTGGGGGCCTCTAGGCCTGCCTGCCCCGCCCCACTCACCCGACTTGCTCCGGTTAATTGCCCGGTGTTTGATTTTTTCCCTGTGAATCTCACCGAGGGACAAAAGCAAGTTCTGAGTCACCAGGAACCGCCTCCCGCTTCTGCCCACGCTGGAGCCTGGTCCCCACCCCACTGGGAGAACCCAAGGACCCCGAGGCAGCGGGGCCTGGCCCAGGCTGACTTGTGGGAGCCCTGGACCCTGCCTGGTCTGTGAGGTGTCCCCACCGCTGACCAGCACCCCCGGGGCCCAGGCGTGTGACTTCCCTGGGGGCCCTAATGGAGCAGCCTCCTCCCTGTGGCGCATTTGCAATTCATGGCTCCAGCCGAGATTGCATTAGGGCCTGGCTGTCACTCGTGATGAATGTCGCTTGTTTTCCAGAAAAAAACAGGCCCTGGATCCAGAGTGACAGGGCCTCAGGAGGCACCGGCCCTCCCTTCCGTGCCTGAGGACCGGGGCATAGCGGGTGTCCCCAGTGGTCTGTCAGCAGCCTCAGAACCTGACTCCTTCGGGGGCTCTCTAGGATTCCCAAATAGAAGCTCTCCCCCAATTCCAGCTCCCCAGGCCTGCCTTCCCGTCCCTCAGGTTCTCCCAACAGCCCTGTGGGAGGAATATGCTGCTAGAGCAGCTCCACTGGACAGATGAGCAAACTGAGGTCTGCAGGAAAAGGGAAGGTAGGCACAAGTGTGTGGGCTGGAGGGGAACTGGAGAGGGGTCCCGGGATCTAAAAGCTCAGAGAGGTTCCTGAGGGGGTCGTCTGGGAGACGATCTTAGGGGAAGTGGATTGCAGGGGTGGGAGGTGAAGAGACTCCTTGCAGCCTCCAGCTCTCCCTACTACATCCTGTCTGTGGGGCTTGGCGGCCACCCCGGGACCCAGGACTGCTGTCTGCCCTCTCTCTTCCTGGCAAATCCCTTTCTGTCCAGAAGATGGGGGTCCCGCAGGTCTGAGGCTCTGGGCTGTGCCTTCTGGCAGCCAGTAGCTTCCATGAAGGCAAAGGAAATGCATTCCTTCCCATCCGGCCTCTAACCAGGCCCACAACTGGGCCTGGAGGGATGGGGAGCTGGGGCACGGGAATTAGCTGGAGGTCTCAGCGGGGACCCCTCCCACCTATCCCTCCCCCTTAAAGAGCGCGCGTTCCCCAGGACTTTGGGAACAGAGAAGCCCGGATGGGCCTCCCCTGTGGCTCAAGGGCTCCCAGTGGCTCCCACTTTCCCAAATCTTACTCTGTTTCATCTCCATTCCTGCCCTCACCATCTGGGAACCACAGCCTTGAAGAGTGACAGACAGAAGAAAAGAATTATATCCATGAGTGTCTTGTCAAACCCATTCCCAGGAAAAAGAATGATGCTCACCGTGCCCCTTCCCCTCCGAGATCGAAACAATTTAGGCAGAAGGAGATAAAATGGGTCATGCGAATCCCCTCGTCACAGATGAGGAAACTGAGGCCGGGGGCTCAGAGCAAGAGACAGAGGTTCTGTCCTCTGTTGAAAGTAGTGGATTTTTGTTTTCTTTTATTTTTATTTGTTTGTTTGTTTGTTTTTCTGAGACGGGATCTCACTCTGTCACCCAGGCTGGAGTGCAATAGTGTGATCTCGGTTCACTGCAACCTCCGCCTCCCAGGTTCAAGCAATCCTCCCGACTCAGAATAGCTGGGATTACAAACGTGGGCCACCACACCTGGCTAATTTTTGTGTTTTTAGTAGAGACAGGGGTTTGCCATGTTGGCCAGACTGGTCTCAAACTCCTGGCCTCAAGTGATCCTCCCACCTCAGCCTCCCAAAGTGCTGAGATTACAGGCATAAGCCACCACCCCCGGCCAAAAATCGTGTTTTGTTCACTGGTGTATCTCTGTGCCTAGAACAGGGTCTGGTGTGGAGTAGGCATTTGCTGAATGAGTGAATGAATGAGTAATGGCCTTAGCAGGACACAGGAAGCTGTGGGCTGCTGGGGAGGCTGAGCCATGAAGCCTGGCACTCGGGTCCTTCATGCCCCCTCAACTGCCTCCCTCTTGTGTCTGGGGATAGGCAACCTGCTGCCTGCTGACACAGTCCCATGGGTGTCCCTGTTGCAAAGCCAGCTGATGGGATGGGGGCCTCACTTTCCCCCAGTCAGAGTCCAGGTTCCAAAGTACCAAAGCTCCGCAGCCCCAAACCCACCCAAAGGGACCAAGGCAGTGCAGTCCAGAAGGGAAAAAACACAAAACACCCTTCGCTGGAGGTCTGGAGCCTGAGGCTGGGCCCAGATGGGCCATTCTGATCACAGCTCCTTGTGTGCCAGGCACTGTGCTGGGCAGGCACACATTGTGTTATTTCCTCCCCGTGACAGTGCGCTAAGCCGGGTGCTGTCGTCTGCTCATTTTACACCTGACCACATCCCTGGAATGGCTGGGCCCCTGCTGCTGTCCTTGCTCATGAAACAGCTGGGGAGCCAGCCCCTCTGGTGGCCCTCCCCTCCCCAGGTAGAGCCCCTGTCCTGTCTTGGCATTTTTGCCCAATGTGGAAAGCCTTGTCCAGAAGGCCAGGAGTCAGCTCCCGCCAGCTGCCTGCCCCATTTGTTCCAGGGTGGCCCCAGGGGCATCCTCACAGTCGGTCCAACACTCAGGTTTTCCTCGGCAACAGGGCCAGAGGAACAGCTCTGGATCCATGTAAGTGACCCCACCCCTTCTGCCGCAGCCCCTGTCCCCGGTGTCTGGAGGCCAAATGGTTTTCCAGAAGCCAAACCCGCTGAGTTCCTGACCCTTCCCTGTATGGGCAGATGTTGGTCCCATCCCCTACGATGTGAACAGCTGAACCGCAGTCTGGAGTAGGCCAGAAGCCAGGGCTCAGAGGCGACATTGTCCCCACCTCCAACCGCACCTTCCAAGCGAGGCATGGGGCCAGGCAAAGAGAACACTGGTTCTAGAATGAGCTGGGTTCAAATCCCAACACTGTCCCCTCGTAGCTGTGTGACCTTGAACAAATGGCATCCCCACTTTGAGCTTCAGCTTTCTCATCTGTAAAATGGGCATGACCATGTCCTATATCACACAGTGGCTATGGGGTTCCCGGGAGCTACATGTAGGCACTGGATTCCACACACTAGGTATGTGGGCACCATCCCTCCAGGCCCTGGGTCCCCATCCACCCCTATCATCTGTGCCTGCTGCTGTGCCACTTCTACCACCATCCATCAGTGCCAGCTGTGCCTGCCGCCATCGGGGCACCATGCCTAGCCCCATATACCCCAGGGGCCCTGCCACGCCCTGTCCTCCCTGCAGCCCACACCGTCCAGCCTGCTTCAGGCTCCCAGATGAGAAGCCTACAGCAGCACCCCCAGGTCCCAAGGGCACCCTCTTTATCTTCACCCACGGGGGCCTTCTGCACCCCCAGGGACTCCTCACGAAGATCTGGGACCCAGGGGCCAAGCTGGAAGCCCCTCTGCTCCCAGAGGGCAGCCCCTACCCCTCTGCTACGCTGCCCGGCTCGTACCACATCCTGCCACAGCCCTGCGTCTATTTCATCAGGCCAAGGATTGCTTTTTAAATAAATCTAAAAAACTCCACTTCCTCCTTGGCAAGTTCATTTTAAGTCATTTTATCTCTTTCCCCCCTATATTTTTCCCAAATAATGTGATTAAGTGACTCAGCGCCGGCTGCCTCTGGCAGGCCTGGTCTCTAATTCAGTTTGAGGACGGCCACCTTTGACCCCACTCCACTCTGGCTAAGAGAACACTTAAGCAATACTCAACCGCTTCCTACAGAGGGAGGCCGGTGGGGGGGCCTGCGAGGGGTGGGGGCGGCGGGGGGCGGGGGGACGCGAAACAAACTTTCACATAAAATTATGGTATATGGATAATTGAGAAGTTTAAAAACATGAATCTAATTGTACGGTCCCCGGAGAAACCCATATCGAGCCACCCTATAAGAGGCCTGGAATCTCCCGATGATGATTTATTGCTAAATCCTAGTATTTTTCAATACATTATAGTTTTTAAATTGTGTTTAAATTGAGTGTAGAGGAGCAGAGGCCATTAGGAGATGCAGAAATGATGATTATATTTAAATATTCATGCACGCAGTACCTTATTATTGAATCTGAACACTAACAAAATCAATATTAAGTGCGGTTTGACATGAATTTATTTATGAATTTCGACTTTCTAAGTACTGTATTTTTTCACTCAAAAATTGTGAGTATAATGTAGTAATGATATCAAAACACGGTGTCAGGGAGCATTAGCTGGGGAGGTTATAAACCTCTGGATTAGGGGGCCCAAGATTGCCCTCAAAAGTGCTTAGTATACAAAACCCAATTCTTTTTTTTTTTTTCCCGTTTCTGAATCGTGCAGATCCACATACACTCCGGAGAGGGCGGGCGGGAGGATGGGGAGAGGAATCGGGGCTGAGCAGGCGCGGCCACAGGCACTCAGCTCCGTGGAGGCTGGGGTGCAGGGGAACCAGGATTCTCCGCCAGGCCCTCCCCTGAGCTCTACGCCCCAGAAGCAGCCCCTCTGGCCACGGGCTCCCTGAGGATCTGGGGTTCAGACTCCCTCGAGGGGCACACTGTGGGGGTGGGGAGAGCCGGGGGTGTCTTTACATCCCAGACTGGATTCTGGGGGCAGGGTGAAAGCTGGAGGCGTCTGGCCCCAGGAAACCAAAGCAGAAGGAGGTAGAAAGAAAACCTTTGCCCCCAGATTCTGAGTCCTGGCACCGAGTGGGTGTCCAGGGCAGAAAGCTTGGGCCACTGCTTCCTGCTCAGCCCACCGGGACCTCCTGCCCGGATGCTGGCAATGATGTTGGTGAAGATGAGGAGGGCATCCTTCCTCCCTCTCCCTGAGCCCACTGGGGTGGGAGGAAGGGGCCTGGTCCTCTCCATCCAAAGCTTCTCCTTCATAGTATTGCCTGGAACCCTTCCCCGACCTGCCGCCCCTGTGCCTCCCCTGCCCAGGAGGCCACCAACAGCTTCAGGGTTTCCCTCCCTCCCTCCCCTCCAGAGAATCGATGTCTGTGTGCTGGCAGGGGCAGCCCCCAAGCCCGGCATAGCCAGAGCCTGCGGTGGCCTCTGTGCCCCAGGAACCACCCCGCTGTGCGCCGTTCACATACACCAGGATCCCACAGAGCCCCATGTAGACAGACAGAATGACACACTCATAGACAGAGCATGGAAATGAGTTAGAGGCCAACTAGGAGGAGACCCCACTTTTCAGATGGAAAGTAATTCCCTGAGAATGCAGGCTTTTTGGAAACAGGTAACCTACATTCCCCAACGGGAAAGAACTGGACATCGCTGCTGGTCCCTGACTTAGGCAGACGACCCCCAGCCCACTCCACACTGTGACACAAACCTGACCTTGGCCGTCAGTGGCCCCAGGACACTCTAGATAGACTCATAGATCTGCATGCATAAATCCATGAGCGCCCACTGCCCAGTACTCACCACACCCTGCTTCTAGGGCACCCACCAGCACCGTAGCACCCAGGCTCACACCCCAACACCCACCACTCTCCCATTCTCCCACAGAAACAGTCACACAGGTAGGTATTGCCGAGCACACACGCTAGCACACACACACAGAACCACAATCACCTTTACACAATCCCACACACCTCAACAACTTCCACACAGGCAGACCGTGACATGCACACAGATGCCCCAACATACACATGGACACACACAGGCACAGCCAACATTCACATGACACCCCAACATAAACACGAACACCCTCACTGACACATGGCTACCCCAACATACACACGAGCACACTCCCACTTCCCAACACCCAGCCTAAGTGCTCAACACGTCCACACTCGCCTGCAGCAGGCTGGGGCCAGGTGAGCCTGGCCCTCCAGCAGCAGGAAGATGCAGCCAGGGTCGGGGGTCAAACAGCACTCAGAAGGTTTGATTCAGAATATTCATCAGTCTTTGGGGGGGAAAAAAGGAAGCCCACACATGGGGGAGGAGGAGGAAAAAACCCAACCCCGACCCTAAACTCTTTTCCAGTAAATCGATGTATTTTGCTATAATTTTATTAGGAATATAAAAGGAGCCTTTTCAAAAGTGCTTAGGACGCAAAAAAAAAGAGGCGGGCGATGGAAACATTAGTCTGTCTGTATTAGCAATCCCATAGTCACATTTTATTGTTACTGTCAGGATGCAAAAGCTGTGCTTAAAACAAAATAATACATAATGTATTACTGAGGCATAAACATCAGCAAGCCGCGAGCGGCCGGCGTTTTTATTTTAAAAAGAAGATGCAGAAAAAAAAAAAAAAAAAAAGTGGAGGGATAGAGGGTGGGGGGAGGGGTGTGGGCAGCCTCCAGGGATCAGTCAAGCTGGGACCCCAGACCCAGAGGGCAGGGGAGGCCAGAGCAGTGATGGAGGCTGATCTATATGGATGATTTCAACCTAGGAGAAACAATGTCACCCCTGTATCAGTCCCCAAAAGTAGCCCCAGGTTCAGGGTCCTCCTACCTGCCAGCTCTGCCTTTGGCACCTTAGGGTTTATAAAACTCTGGCCCCATGTCATGCCCCAACCTCAACTCTCACCACGTGCCAGGGAAGGAGGCTGTGCGGCTCTTCTTGTCCTTGTTTTGCAGGAAAAGACACTGAGGCTCAGAGAGGGCAGTTGTAGACTTCAGGTCGTGTTGTCAGTGAGCTAGGTGTCCAGTACTCAAATCGGGGCAGAGTACCAGAGTCCCTGTTCCGTGCATTTTCTACTGTTCTGAGCTACCCAGGTGCTTGACAGTCTCCAGGCAGGGCCCTTGGGCCCCTGAGGTGGTCTCTCTGCACCACCCTTGCTCGCTGTCAACTATTCTCCAACATCAACAAATGTAATCTTCCAAAATGCAGACCTTGTTTCTCCCGTGCTGACACCTCTATGCCCCGTTCCCTCCTACCTAGGAGACAACTGTGGCCCTACAGGATTCTCCTCGGTCTGGCCCTGCCTTGGGCTTGCCTCCTCCCCCATCCTCTGCGCTTGCTCACTCAGCGGGAGACCCACTGACCTTCCTATTCTTTGAGCCCACTAAGCTCATGCCTGCCTTAGGGCCAGGGCTCCTGCTGGCCCCTCTGCCTAGAAGATCATTTCCAGCCCTTTATAGCAAATACTACCTCCTCCGAGAAGTCCTTCCAGATGACCTAATCTAAACAGATCCTCCATCACTTTTTTCTGACCTTTGACAGTTAATACCATCTCCTCCAAGAAGTCCTCCTGGATCACTCAATCCAAACAGATCCTCCATCACTTTTTGTTCTCTCTGATCTCTCTGGTTTTCTTTTACTAGGAATATCAGGAATTTCACCAGCAGAATGTCTAGTGCCCATTTTCCCCGAACGAAAGAGTAACCCCCGAGAAAGCACGGGCCTCACGGTCCTGTTCACTGTGGTATCCCCAGCACCTGGCACAGGCACAGTCCGTGTGTTCCAGGGAAGGATGGATAGGGCCGGGCGCGGTGGCTCACGCCTGTAATCCCAGCATGTGGGAGGCTGAAGCAGGTGGATCACTTGAGGTCAGGAGTTCAAGACCAGCCTGGCCAACATGGTGAAACCCTGTCTCTACTAAAAATACAAAAACAAGCTGGGCATGGTGGCGGGCACCTGTAATCCCAGCTACTCGGGAGGCTGAGGTAGGAGAATCGCTTGAACTCCGGAATCGGAGGTTGCGGTAAACTGAAATTGCACCACTGCATTCCAGTGATAGAGTGAGACTCTATCTCAAAAAAAAGAAAAAGAAAAAGAGAAAAAAGGATGGATGGGGGACCGCATTGCCACTTGGCTGTCATAGTGGGCAGGTGGGCCTGACCCATGGAAGCCTGCACACTCCAAGACAGGGCCTGCCCACCTCAGCAGTGTCTCGGCCAAGCACTGCCTAGAACATCTGGCACGACCTCTCCCCCAACCTGTGCCTGCTCCCCAAGCTTCTCCCAGCTGCCCTCCAGTACTCTCTGGGGGGTTCCTCTCCACTCCCTGACCCTCTGCCCCCTCTCCTTCCTTCATCTCCTAACCCATCGGGCAGCTGCCAGGGAATCCAGCGACAGCTGGGACTCGTCCATCCTCCCTGCCCATCACACTCCAATCACCTGCCCCCTCTGAGGCTTCCCACAGAGCCTCAAGTCAGCTTCAGGGCCATTGTTCACTCAGGGGCCACTGATCCTTCCGGGAGGGCTTTCAGGAAGCAGAACTGAAGAAGGGAACCAGGCAGACCCGGGTTTGAGGCCGACTCTGCTTCTTAGTAGCAGTGTCACTTTGGACACACGGCTTTCACTTCCCAGTGCCTCAGTTTCCTCATCTGTGAAATGGGGACAAGATGGTACTCATCTCGTTGGCCTGTGAGACTCGCGAGGATATGTGAGGGATGTATGACCACCCTTTAGCACAGCTTTCTTACGGGCTGCCATGCCATTCAAGAAAGGGGACATGGTGACAGGAGGCCCAGTCGGAGCACGAATGTAAGGACCGGCCCCTCCACCCCCAGCCCTGAGCCCTTCTGGGATGACTTCCTGCCGTCTCAGGGCACTTGGCGCCACCTAGTGACGGGCAGGGGCACCAGAGGGCCTGGCAGGGGCAGGGTGGGGTGAGGTGGGGGCCCTGGGGCAAGATGGAAACCAGAAAGGGTGAGACGTGGCCAAGGAGCAGGTGTCAGCGGCTTCTCTGGGCCCTGCTTGGGGCCAGTGTGCACCAAGAGATCACAGCCCCCTCCCAGCCTGGAGGCCATCCTGGGAGAGCAGAACAGGACAGTGGGGAGTGTGGGGGGAAGGGCTGCAGCGGTTGCTTCCAGAACACCTGGGCCAGCTCGGGAGTCCCCAGCCAGCCCCGCCAGCAGCAGCTCAGACACCAGCATCCCACCAAGAGAGGGAGACTGAGAGCTGGGCGGGAAGGAGTGGGGGTGGTACCTGCAGCCCCCAAGGGACCCAGCCTCCTGCCCGTTACACCAGCCCCTCCTCGGGACCGGGACACAGGAAGCCCTGTGTGCTGAGGCTGCATGATCCTGTTCAATCATCCATGGAGTCCCTCCCTTCCACACACATTTGTGAGTCCCCACTGTGCCATAGGACACTGGGACAGAGGGAACAGGGCAAACGCCCCCCTCTGTAGGGCTGACATTTTGTGTGCGAGTGGGTAGAGGCGAGGAGGGAGCAGAATAGCAAATACTGAAAGTTCACAGTCTGTTTTAAAGGGCACCAACGGTTAAGGTGGCAAGGGACACCAAGCAGGGGGCAGGCAAGGAGGGAGGGCTAGTGCGGGTGACAAGGGTTCACCCCACCACCACAGCATAACCTGATAGTTAAGGCCTTGGGCTTTGAGCCACCAAGCTGCTTGTCTCTAATCTAGCTCTGTGACTGGGTGAGCTGTTTAATCTCTCTGTGCCTGTTTCACAATTCCTAAAGTGAAGAATGAGAGCTGCTCTCCACTGGGCTTGTCCCCAGGGCTGAATGAGGCTCAGAGCACAGGGAGGACCTGCGGCTGTTAGACTGGCTTCAGCTCCAGGACCCTCTGCTTTGTGGAGTAAAGTCCAGGGCTGCTTCTAAGCCCCTGCCCAACCTTCTTCTTCACACACACACTCACATGCACACACACATTCTCACACTCACACGCACACAATCAGGCACACACACGCACACCTGTGTGCACACACACTCAGAGCAGAGGAACACGGGGGGCGGGGGCCCTCTGGGTATCCAGGGAGCAATGCCCAGGCAGTATCAGGAATCAGGGCTGAGCCTGGACACGTGTGCAGGGGCCGCGTGTTGTCCTTCCTGGGGAGCCATCTGTGCATCGTCACACGTGGTGGGCATGCAAACGTGAGCCTGCGAACATGACTGTGTGGGGGGCAGGGCTGGGGCTGCCCATGTAACCACGTGCACTCTCGTAGGGTCCAGGTTGCCAGGACCAGGGCTGTGCTCTGTGCCTGCGTGTGGGGGCACAGGGCCCCAACTGGGACTGTAGTGACCACTGATTGTTTGGGGACATCATTGCAGAGGAAACGTCACTCAGCCACTCCTCTTGGCCCGTCCCCGGCCCACCAGAGCTGAGAGTGAGAGGAATTCCAGCCCACCCACAGGGCAAGCTCAGGGCCCAGCCCAGTGTCCTCTCTGGGATGTTGCTGTGCTTCTAGGGCTCATCCCTGGGGTCCGGGAGTCTGCTCTGACCTGGGCTGGGGAGCAGAGTCCAAAGAGGCTGCACCCAGTCTTCTGCCGTCAAATCACTGGCAGTGCTGAGATGGACTCTTCCTGCAGTGGTATCAGTGCCATCGTTCCGGGCCTGCCCTGCATGGAAGTCCCAGGAAGGAGAGGCTGCAAGATCTCAGACAGTCTCGAGTTGTAATTTTTGGTACTGCTTCTTCATGGCTGTGTGGCATTGGACAAGTCACATAGCTTCTCTGAGCCTCATTCTCTCCCCTGTAAGACGGCAATAAAGATATTCACTCCTGCAGGATCTCTGGTGGGAACTGACATTACAACAATGTATGAACGGCCAGGCGCGGTGGCTCACGCCTATAATCACAGCACTTTGGGAGGCCGAGGTGGGTGGATCACTTGAGATCAGGAGGTCAAGACCAGCCTGACCAACATGGCAAAACCCCATCTCTACGAAAAATACAAAAATTAGCCAGGTGTGGTGGCGCATGCCTGTAATCCAGGCTATGTGGGAGGCTGAGGCAGGAGAATCACTTGAACCCAAGAGGCGGAGGTTGCAGTGAGCCGAGATCACACCACTGTACTCCAGCCAAGATGACAGAGCAAGACTCCATCTCAAAAAAGAAAAAAAGACTATATGAGGCTTGGCCACTGGCACGGGGCAGGTTCTCATTCATGGTGCCTCTGCAGTGCTAATGGCTACATTCATGGAGCTGGAGCCCGTGGAGTCGCCGTGCGGAGCCCTTTGCACCACTGTCTTGGTCTGTAAGTCCCCCCGACAGTCCTCTGCAGTGGCTGCTTTACTGCTCTCTCCATTCCTCAGATGAGGAAACTGAGGCTTGGTGAAGGGGCATGACTTGCCTGAGTCACGCAGCGAGCAGGTGGGAGAGCAGGACATGCATTCAGGTGCCTCCACCGGCCTGGTCCTGCCCTCGGGGCATTTCTGCTCCCAGTAGACCCCTTCATCATGCCCCAGCTCAGCCCCCAGGGCTGGAGTTTGCTGAGTGTCACCAAGTTTCCAATGAAGCCAGGGTGGCTAGATGGGATTTCCTTCTGAAACCCCTTCCTTCCCCCTTCCCTGTCTGGTCAGGCTGGGAGGCTGGATCGCGAGGAACCTGCCTCACCCTCTTGGGGAATCCCTGAGAAATGAGTTGAAGGAGCCCCTCAGTCTCCTCCTCATCCAACATTCTTCTTTCACAGGTGGCAAAACTGAGGTCTGGAGGCCCAGGTCACTCACAGTCCACATAGGGCCTAGCCAACAGTGATTCCCTACAACGAGAGCTCAGGGAATGTGGGCAGGGAGGTAGGATCCCAGCTCAAGGGATGGATCTCTGGCTCCCAGGATTAGTGTCCATCCTCTGCGCCCTCCAGTCAGTCAAACAAGCCCTGTCTGAGCACTTCCATGTTGGCCAGGACAGGAAACGAAGATGCCTGGGAGAAACAGGACCTGTGGCCTGCCACAGCCTAGTGAGCAAAGCCAACAAATAGAAATCAGTAAGGTGAGCCCACGGCCAGGGAAGCAGAGGAGCACTTGCCCTGGTCACAGGTGGTCAGGGGAGGCTTCCTAGAGGAGGAGGTGAGGCCTTCCTGGCTCCCAGCCTGTTTAAGCTAAGTCTTAAGGGTTGAATCAAACATTTGCCGGAAGAATGAAGGAAGGGTACTCCAGGCAGGGGAACAGTATGGCCAAAGGCAGAGAATGTGGGAAACACCATAGCATGCTGGGAACTCCAAATACATCTATGGAGGGAAAGGTGTGTGGAGAAATGGAGAGGTTCCGGGGAGATTGTTCCAGAATCTATGGCTGCATAACACACCACTCCCAAAACTTCGTGGCCTAAAACAGCCATTTTATTATGCCCATGGACAAGTTGTCTGGGACATGAATTTGAACAGGGTATGGTGGGAACAGCTTATCTCTGCTGCCTCATTCTAGGGTCTTGTCTGGGAAGACAAAGGCTGGGGGTGACTTGATAACCAGGGAATGGAATCAGCCGAAGGCACATTCACTCACACAGCGGACGGTTGGCTGCAATCTCAGCCAGGCTCTTGGCTAGAACCCCATGCACAACCTGTCCACATGGACTCTCCACGTGGGTTAGCTTGGGCTTCCTCACAGCATGGTGGCTGGGTTCCAAAGGCAAGTCCTAGGAGAACAAGACAGAAGTGCATGAAATGCTGGTGATCTAGCCTCGGAAATCACGTAGTGTCCCTGCAGTCATGTTCCATTGGTTGAGGCTTTCACAAAGTTCTGCCCAGATTCAAGGGGAGAGGACACAGAGCCCTCCACTGGAAAGGAGGACCACTGAGAGCACACTGTAAGAAGAACCTGTGGATGAAACATGCTGCTGCGGCATCTTCAGAAAACACAATTGGCTACAAGGGCCATGCACGATCTTAATTGCTGGGCTAATGGGGCCGACTACTCCAGTACATGGGGGAAGAAAAAGAGCCCCAGAGATAGAGGAAAGAAGACCAGAAAGCTCTGGGGAACCACAGTCACCAGTCTAAGGGGCAGAAGCTGGTGTCCAGGATTAGGACTTCTTAGTTAGTCCCCAAAGGATGCCACCCAACACCATCCCTCCTTGCATCCACACAGGGCTGGGGTTCCAGGACCTCCCACAGTCTTAGAAGGCTCTGAGGCCTGGGAGGTGTGTCTTTCTGGAGTCCCTTTATCCTGGGCCAAGAACCCCTGGCTCTGGCTGACTTCTCTCTGGTCCTGGACCTTCCCAGGCACAGGTGGGAGGGGGTAGCAGCACGAGGTGCCTCAGCCTCCCCCATCGTTGCTCCTGTACACCTGTCTCTAAAGTTGGCCTAGCATGGCTTCCAGAAGGCGCTAAACCTTACAGAGGGCCAGCTCTCCTCTTTGTAGTCTAAGACAGGGATTGATGTCCAGGAAGGGAAGAAAAAGGTCTCTTTCCTAGACTGTGCCAGGCTGGGTCCCATATCTCCCCTCCAGGGGTCCTACCACGGACCTCAGGGCCAGGAAAGTGTGGCCTCCCTGCTGCAGAGCCCCTGCCTTGTCTCTCAGACTCACAGGTCCAGGTGACAGTGCTTAGCAGCCATCAGAGTCTCCCTCCCTCCACCAGGCAGCTTCTATGGGCAAGGGAGCTACTGGGACAGGGTCTGGCCTTCCAATTTGATGGACCCAGTAACTCATTATTTGCCTAGAAGCCTGTCTCCCCATCTTCACTATGAGCCAGTGAGGGCTGGGACTGCCTGCTTCTTCTCTGTGACCCAGCACGGAGCCCGGCACATGGTAGGTGCTTATTTAGTATGAGGTGAGTGAATAACAAATGAATCTTTTAAATTTCCATATTCCCCTTACATAGCACTTGGCACACGATAGGTGATCAATAGGTGTTTGTTGAATGAACCAATGAACGAATGAAGTGGATTTTCTTTTTTTCTGGATCCCTAACGCCCAGCAAAATTCCTAGCACAGAGTAAGTGTTCAGGACTTGTTGAATTGAAACGACAAACTGAAACCCCTGTGAGGCAGGCCTGTCTGGTCCAGAGGGGACTTCTGGGACCGGCTGTCACTTAGACTGGCCACAGAGACCCAGCCTCGGCATCCCAGCGGGGCTTGGGTTCTGGGTGCTGTGGCCACTCTCTTCCCACCTCCACTCTCCACCATGTCCCAGAGTGGGTGGAGCCTCCTCTCCCTGGCACAGGAAGGGGTGGGTCAGAAGCAGGAGGGAGAGAAGGGAGGGGCAGACAGACGGACAGACAGACATCACTGAGATGGGCCTTCCCCGTAAAGGTGGCACGAGGGCACCAGTCGGCATCTCCGGAGGCCCCTCCCCTGGTCCCTATGGGTGTCCCAGTGACAAGGGCTCTCCTGAAGGCCCCTGACTGAAGGCCCCTTGCTTCCCAACCCTCGGTGCACTCAGTAGACTGGGGAGGGGGACAAGCAAAGGGGAAGACAAAATTCTTCCTGGCAGTTTAAAGAGTTTTGGCATTTTCACGAGGGCACATGTAATATTTAAATTACTTCCCCCCGGCACGCCCGCATGCCTGCCTTGGCTTCCCAGGTGAATTTGTAGGCGCTGAAATGGTCTAATTTCCCACACAAGCCATGTCAAATATAATTTGGGTGCAAAGTTGGTAATTATACGTAACATCAGTCTGATGTTAAAAACACTGAAAAATTTAGCAAGAAGAGACGACTGGAGAGACAGAAGTCTGAGGCCCAGCCAGGAAAAGGCAGGCCTGGGCCCTGCCGAAGCCAAAGTCTTTAATTAATAATAGCATGTTTTCAGGGACTCAAAGGACGCAGGTCCCCAACTGTCTGAAACTCCTTTGTCTACCAATTACCAGCTTCTGGGGAGGGGAGAGCCAGGGAGGAAGTGGGCGGGGGGCACCCAGATCTTGGCGGAGAACTGCTGGGGTTTGGGCTGGGGCTGCAGCCCACCTGTGGGCTAACGTCCTGTGGCCAGGCAACCCCACCCTGCTCCTCTGTCACCAGAGACCAACCCCGATGGGCCCAGGGTCAGGGAGGAGGGACTTATGCCCCTTGAGTCTGGGTCAACTGTGAGGTGGGGGTGAGCGAGGTTGGACTAGAGGCCAAGCAGTCCCAGAGGTTCAGAGGGTCTGAAAACTGTGTCCAGGATCCTCTTGATTTAGGTGATGCCTTTTTTGTCTCTTTTCAAAGAACTCAATCCATCTTTTTGTGAAGACAGGAGCCACATATTTCTTGTGAAGACAAGGACACGTCCTTGTGTCCCTGGCACCTGGCACATAGTAGGTGCTCAACAAACATTTGTTAAATGAATGCATCATGCAAAACAAGGTCTAACCTGTTCTCCCCTGCCCTGTGTGGATGGAGTGAGACCCCCCCACACACCGCCTGAGGAACAGCACAGCAGAGGTCAGAAAGGTTAAGGGGCAGGCACAGAGCCAGGAGTAGAACCGTGATCCCATACTTACTGGTTACCAACACTCCGCCTCAGTTTCCTTGTCTGTAAAACGGGCACGGGAATAGATCTACCTCCTAGGATCGCTGTGAATTCTGAGTGGGAGACATCGCGTGAAGCACTCTGAGCGGTGCCAGGCAGGTAGCTCGTGTTTTGCTCTGGGAGATGGATAAGGTGCAGCTTTGCAGAACAGCTCCCCAGATGGGGTTTCCAGAGGCTGTGGGAGGAGGGACAAGGAGAGAACGGGCAGCCGGCAGGGCAGAGGAACCTGGAGTGAAGAAGCACATGTCCAGTGGTTGCTTTAGGAAAGCTTCTGCTGTTGGGGTTGTGAGATGAGCCTTCTTCCTCGATTCCCCAAGAAACCATCAACAAAGGCCAGTTGTGATGGCTCACGCCTATAATCCCAGCACTTTGGGAGATGAAGGCAGGTGAATCGCTTGAGCCCAGCAGTTTGAGGCCACCCTGGGCAGCATGGCAAAACCCTGTCTCTACCAAAAATACAAAAATTAGCTTGGTGTGGTGGTGCATGCCTGTAGTCTCAGCTACCCTGGAGACTGAGGTAGGAGGATCGCTTGAACCTGAGATGAGGAAGTTCCAGTAAGCTGTGGTTGTGGCGCTGCACTCCAGCCTGGGTGACACAGTGAGACCCCCTCTCAAAAAGAAAAGAGAGGAAAGAGAAGAAAGAGAGAAGAAGAGAGAGAGAGAGAAAGAGAGAGAGAGAGAGAAAAAAAGAAAGAGAGAGAGAAAGAAAGAAAGAAAGAAAGAAGGAAAGAAAGAAAGAAAGAAAGAAAGAAAGAAAGAAAGAAAGAAAGAAAGAAAGAAAGAAAGAAAGAGAAAGAAAGAGAGAGAGAAAGAGGGAGGGAGGGAGGGGAAGAATAAAGGAAAGAAAGAAAATAAATAGAAAGAAAAAAGGAAAGAAGAAAGAAAGGTAGAAAGGCAGGAAGGCAGAAAGCAAGAAAGAAAGGAAGAAAGAAAGAAAATTGTCAACAAAACTGCCAACAAAAGTCTCCTCTTCTCTCTTGTGTTCACGTTATGGAATCACGTCTATTTGGGATGTGTGGCTTCCAGGCAGGCAAGAGCAGGCACAGATGAGACCGGCGATGTGGGTACTATCATTATTTGTGTTTTGTTGATGTGAAAGCGAGCCTCAGAGAGGTTCGATGGTGTGCCCACACTTCACACTTTGGCACAGTGGGTTTATCTTTGGACGCCAGCCTCTTAACCCTCTGTGTTCCACTGGCAGGTTCCGCCAAACAGTAACAAAAACAGTAGCTGGCATGAAGCACTTATTGAGAGCCAGCTGCTACACTAGGTCCTTCGTGTGGTTTAACCCATTTCATCTTCTCAACAGCCCTGGGGCAACAGGTGGTGCTATTCCCTATCCCCATTTTACAGATGAGGAAGCTGTGGCCCAGACAGGTTAAATCACTTGCCCCAGATCACAGAATATAGGAAGTGAAACAAAACCCAGGCTGGACCCCCAGTGCCCTTAACGGTGACGAGATCATCTCCATCCAACCTTGCCCTTACCCTACACCCCTGCCCCAGCTAAACCTCCACACTGGGGTTCTCAGCCCTGCACACTGGAGGCATCTGAGGATCTTTGGAACCACTGATGCCCCGCTGTGAAGCGCTGTAAGTGCTGTCTGGGCGTTGAGATTTTTTAGCTCCCAGGTGACTCTAGGGTTGGGAGTTTAGAACATTAAACTTACCCTACTTCAGCTCGATTCTCCAACTGCGTCTCCAACTGCAATGTGCCTACGATTTACCCAGGAATCTTGTTAATGTTCAGGCTTTGATGCAGTCGGTCTGGGTCGGTCGAGAGCCTGGGATTCTGCATTTCTGACAAGTTTCTAGGTGATGCTGCTGCTGCCGTGGTCCAAGAGCCACACTTTGAGAAGCAAGGCTCCAGATCAAAGGCTCTTGAGTTTGCTGCACATCAGAATCTCCCGTGGAATTTGAAAAACCACAGATGCACGGGTTCCAGCCCAGAGATTCTGGTGTCATTAGAATAGAAGGCTGGGGGTTTTCAGGCCCAGCTGCACATTCAATCAGTTGGGGACTTTGAAAAATTACCAACGCCCAGGCCACATTGCAGACCCATGAGAATCTCCGGGGTGGCACTGGAGCCCCTGTATTTTTTAAAGTACCCCTGGTGATTCTAATGAGCAGGCAGGGTTGAGAACTACAGCTTCGAGGGGAGTCTCACATAGTTCTTGTAGCTAGATCCCATAAAATCCAGGCCTTGATGTGCTTCTTCAAGGGGTTCAGATTATTGGGTCAGGGGTGGAACCCGGGAGTCAGCATTCCTTTTCTTTCTTTTTTTTTTTTTTTTTTTGAGACAGAGTCTCTGTCACCCAGGCTGGAGTACAGTGGCACGATCTTGGCTCACTGTAACCTCCACCTCCTGGGTTTAAGCACTTCTCCTACCTCAGCCTCCCAAGTAGCTGAGACTACAGGTGCCCACCATCACACCCGGCTAATTTTGGTATTTTTAGTAGAGACGGGGTTTCACCATGTCATCCAGGCTGGTCTTGAACTCCTGACCTCAAATGATCCACCCACCTCAGCCACCGCACCTGACCTGCCACCATTCTTTTTTTTTTTTTTTTTTTTTATACACAGTTTTACTCTTGTTGCCCAGGCTGTAGTGTAATGGCACGATCTTGGTACACTGCAACCTCCTCCTCCCGGGTTCAAGAGATTCTCCTGCCTCAGCCTCCCGAGTAGCCGGGTTTACAGGCATGTGCCACCATGCCCAGCTAATTTTGTATTTTTAGTAGAGATGGCGTTTCACCACGTTGGTCAGGCTGGTCTCGAACTCCTGACCTCAGGTGATCCACCTGCCTCAGCCTCCCAAAGTGCTGGGATTACAGGTGTGAGCCACTGTGCCCGGCCCTGCCAACATTCTTGACACACTTCCCAGGGGATGATGAGGCAGTGGGCCTCAGGCTGTAGGTCAGGAAGAGCTCCTCTGTTTCCTCATCCTCAGCCCCTCTAAACCTGCACCATCCACCCAGCACACACCCCCCACAGCCAGTGGGGCTATTATGGGATAACCACATGGGAGAAGAGGGACATGGAGGAAAGACCTACAAGGCGCTGGCCCAGCCACAGCTACCTGTCGCCGTTGGTGGTTAAACAGGGCTCAGAGGTCATCTTTGCCCTGGGGTAGGCAGCGAGGCAGGACCATGCTTCCAAGAAAGGCAGTGGGGGAACAGCAACTGGGAACCAGACGAGAGGTCTCCTGTCTAGCCAGTTCCTCCCACTGGCTCCCTGGGCCACCCACCCAGGCAAGTTAGGACAACACCTCCCCTCCATGACTCCGTTTCCTTATTTCGAGAATAAAGAAAATAATCTCGCCCCACCTCACCTTGTATGCATGATTTTGTATTTTTGTTTTATTTTTAGATTAAAGTAGTAACTGCTCAAGGCAAAGAATTCAAACAGATCACAAGCATGTGAAGTGTCTTTTAGAGATCCACTGATAATAGTTTCTTGTGTGTGGTTCCAGACAATTCTTTTCGGCATGTGCAAACATGCATCTGTATATACTTTTTAAAAAACAGGATAGTATATATCACTGCAATTTGTTGTTTAATTTAGCAATGTATCGTGAGTATCCTTCCGCAGAAGTCCGTAATGATCTATCTCATTCTATTTGGTTTTTTGTTTTTTGTTTTTTGTTTTCCTTGAGACAGAGTTTCGCTCTTTCGCCCATGCTGGAGTGCAGTGGCTGGGATATCAGCTCATTGCAACCTCTGTCTTCCAGTTTCAAGCGATTCTCCTGCCTCAGCCTCCCGAGTAGCTGGAATTACAGGCGTCAGCTACCACGCCTGGCTAACTTTTGTGGTTTTTTTAGTAGAGACGGGGTTTCACCATGTTGGCCACGCTGGTCTTGAAGTCCTGACATTGTGATCCACCCGATTCTGCCTCCCAAAGTGCTGGGATTACAGGCATGAGCCACCGCGCCCAGCCTATCTCATTCTATTTGAAGTCTGCATAATATTCCACAGTATGGAGAGACCATACTCTATTTAGCCATTCTCCTACAGATAGACATTCCGGTTGGTTTTCATTTCTTTCCTGCAACAGACAACGATTCAATGAACACTCTTATCCTGAACACTTCGGCAAGTATATACAGAGGCAAATTCTTGGAAGTGGCTTTGAGACTCATCCCCCCACTTTCCATCTTGTTTTATGAGAGATTGACAGGTTGGAGTCTGCAATATATATGGATCTTTAATGAGAAGTGACAAGCTGATGACAATCAGGTCTGCCACGGATTTTGCACCACAGTGAGAAGAATTTCAGGTGGAAACTGATCAACACCACCTACCTCATTTCCGTGATCACCACCAGCACTAACCCCAGCATCAACCATAACCTCTAACTCACACGACTCTTCCTTCCAACCTCACCACCAGCACTGGTGCCATCCCCATAACCACCACCACCACCATTTCCAGAGCAGCCGGTGTTCTCAGTTGCAAACAACAGAAGCCACTCGGTTTAAGTGGAAAGGTATTATAAAAGGGTATTGGGCATATACCTAATATACCTATATATACCTAATATAGCACTATACTAATATGGTATATTAGGTATATGCCTGGAAAAAAAATAGGAGAAATTCTGTAAGAGCTTGGGTTAGGCAAAGGTTTCTTTCTTTTTCTTTTCTTTTCTTTTTTTTTTTTTTTTTGAGACGGAGTCTAGCTCTGTCGCCCAGGCTGGAGTGCAGTGGCGCGATCTCGACTCACTGCAAGCTCCTCCTCCTGGGTTCCCGTCATTCTCCTGCCTCAGCCTCCTGAGTAGCTGGGACTACAGGTGCCCGCCACCATGCCCGGCTAATCTTTTTGTGTTTTTAGTAGAGACGCGGTTTCACCGTGTTAGCCAGGATGGTCTCGATCTCCTGACCTCATGATCCACCCGCCTCGGCCTCCCAAAGTGCTGGGATTATAGGCTTGAGCCACCACGCCCAGCCTATTAAAACACAAAAGCACAGACCATGAACGAAAAAAAATTGATAAATGTCATGTCATCAAGATGGAAAAGTTCTGCTCTTTGAAGACACTGGTAAGAAAAAGAAAAGGCAGGTCACAGATTGGGAGAAAAACATTTACCAGACACACATCTGATAAGAGACTGGTAACCTATATATAAAGAACTCTCAAGACTCAAAAATAGGAAAAGAACCCCATAAAAATACGGGCCAACCTAATAAAAATATGGGCCAACAATGTAAATAGATACTTCACCAAAGAAAATGTACGATAGAAAATACGCACATGAAAAGATACTCAGGCCAGGCGCGGTATCTCTAGACCAGCCTGACCAACATGGAGAAACCCTGTCTTTACTAAAAATACAAAAAATTTAGCCAGGCATGGGGGCACATGCCTGTAATCCCAGCTACTCAGGGAGCTGAGACAGGAGAATCACTTGAACCCAGGAGGTGGAGGTTGCAGTGAGCCGAGATTGCACCATTGCACTCCAGCCTGGGTAACAAGAGCAAAACTCCGTCTCAGGAAAAAAAAAAAAAAAAAAAAAAGATACTCAACAGCATTAGTCATTAGGAAAATGAAATAAAATGAAATGAAAATAAAGCCACGGAGAGATACCACTACACACCTATTGGAATGGTTCAGATGAAAACTGCAGGGTCGGGTGCAGTGATTCTTGCCTGTCATCCCCAGCACCTTGGGAGGCCGAGGCAGGCGGATCATCTGAGGTCAGGAGATCGAGACCAGCCTGGCCAACATGGTGAAACCCCATCTCTACTAAAACTACAAAAATTAGCTGAGCATAGTGGGGTGGCATGTGCCTGTAATCCCAGCTACTTGGGAGGCTGAGGCAGGATAATCACTTGAACCCAGGAGGTGGAGCTTGCAGTGAGCCAAAACTGCGCCACTGTACTCCAGCCTGGGTGACAGAATGAGACTCCATTTAAAAAAAAAAATGTAGATAATAACAAATGCTGGCAAGGACATGAAGCATGCAGTGCCAGCTGGAACTCTCATACGTGGCTGGTAGGGGTGCCAAATGGTGCAGCCACTTGGGAAAACTGTTTGACAGTTTCTTACAAAGTTACACATACATTTAAATAGAATCATATCGTATGTGACCTTTTATGTCTGATTTCTTTCACTTAGCATCATGTGTTCAAGGTTCATCCAAGCTGTAGCATCTATCAGTACTTCATTCCTTTTTATGGCTGAATAATATTCCATTATATGAATATACCACAATTTGTTTATCCATTCATCCACTGATGGATATTTGGGTTGTTTGCAGTCTTCGACTACATGAATAATGCTGCTACAAACATTCACCAACAAGTTTCTGTGTAGACATGTCCTCTTTTCTCTTGGGTATATGCCTAGTAATGAAATTGCTAAGTCATACGGTAATTCTATGTTTAGCTTTTTGAGTTAAGCAGCCAGTCTCCTGTGGCTGCTACAGTGCCATTGTACCTTCCTATGAGCAATGGATGAGGGTTCCTATTTCTCCACATAGTCAACACTAATTTTCCTTTTAAAGAAATTATAGTCATCCTAGTAAATATGAAATGGTATCTCACTATTGGTTTTTGTTTTTGTTTTTGAGACAGTCTTACTCTGTCACCCAGGCTGGAGTGTAGTGGCAAGATCTCAGCTCACAGCAACCTCTGCCCCCTGGGCTCAAGTGATCCTCCCACCTCAGCCTCCTGAGTAGCTAGGACTACAGGCATGTGCCACTATGCCCGGCTAATTTTTGTATCTTTTTCAGTAGAGACGGTGTTTCAGCATGTTGCCCAGGCTGGTCTCACACTTTTGGGCTCAAGCAATTCACCACCCACTTTGGCCTCCCAAAATGCTAGAATTACATTAGGGAGCCACCGCACCTGGCCTCACTACTGTTTTGATTTGCATTTCCTTAATGACCCACGATGTTGAATATTTTTTCATGTGCTTTTGGCTGTTTGTATATCTTTTTTGGAGAAATATCTATTCAATTATTATGCCCATTTTAAAATTGCAGAGTGTATCATTTTGTTATTGAGCTCTAAGAGTTATTTAGATATTCTGAATATTAAATCTCAATTCTTGGCCAGGCGCGGTGGCTCACGACTGTAATCCCAGTACTCTGGGAGGCCGAGGCCGGTGGATCATGAGGTTAGGAGATCGAGACCATCCTGGCTAACATGGTGAAACCCCTTCTCTACTAAAAATACAAAACAAAATTAGCCGGGTGTGGTGGCGGGCGCCTGTAGTCCCAGCTACTCGGGAGGCTGAGGCAGGAGAATGATGTGAACCCAGGAGGCGGAGCTTGCAGTGAGCCGAGATCGCACCACTGCACTCCAGCCTGGGTGACAGCAAGACTCCGTCTCAAAAAAAAAAAAAAAAAAACTCAATTCTTTTCTTTAGAGTCAGGCTCTTGTTCTGTAAATCAGGCTGGAGTGCAGTGGCACAATCATGGCTCACTGCAGCCTTGCACTCCTGGGCCCAAGCGATCCTCCCACCTCAGCCTCATGAGTAGCTAGGACTACAGGCACACACCACCATGCCTAATTTTATTTTATTTTTATTTTTTGTAGAGACAGGGTCTTGCTATGTTGCCCAGGTTGGTCTCAAACTCCTGCCCTCAAGTGATCCTTCTGCCTTGGTGTCCCAAAGCCCTGGGATTACAGGGATGAGCCACTACCCAGCTTGGACTCTCAATTCTGTTCCAATGGTTTACATGTCTATCTTTATGCCAGTACCACACCTTTTTGATTACTGTTGCTTTATAGTAAGTTTTGAAATCTGGAAATGTAACCCTTTGTTATAGGCTGAATTGTATCTCCATCCCCAAAATTCCTATATTGAAGTTCTAGCTCCCAGTATACCTCAAAATGTGACTGTATTTGGAGATAAAGCCTTTAGAGGGGTAATCGGGTTAAAATGATGACATTATGGGGGGACCTAGTCCAAATAGGAGTGGTGTCCTTACAACAAGAGGAAATTCAAATATAGACACGTGCAGATAGAAGACCACATGAAGACACAGAGAGAAGAGAGTCATTGCAAGCCAAAGAGAGAGGCCTCGTCAGAAACGAAAACAGGCTGACACCTTGATCTTGGACTTCAACCTACAAAATTGTGAGAAAATACATTGTTTCAGCTACCCAGTCTGTGTTACTTTGTTATGGCAGCCCAAGCAAACTAGTATATTCCTCCAACTTTGTTTCCTGTTTTGACTATTTGGGGCCTCTTGCAATTCCATATGAAGTTAAGGGTCAGCTTTTTAATTTTTGCCCCCAAAAGACCATCGGAATTGTAATAGGGATTGCACTAGAATCTGTGGATTGCTTTGAGGAGAATAGCAATACTTAGCAATACTAAGCAATACTAAGCTTTCCAATCTATGAAAATGGGATGTCTTTCCATTTAATCTTTAGTGTTTTCCAGCAATGTTTTGTAATTTTCAGTGTACAAGTTTTTCAACTCCTTGGTTAAATTTTTTTCCTAGGTATTTTGATACTGTTGTAAATAGAATTGTTTTCTTTATTTCCTTTTCAGTTTGCTCATTCCTGGTGTATAGAAACACAACTGATATTTGTGTGTTGATCTTGTCTCCTGCAACTTTGCTGAATTTATAGCCCATAACTTACAAATGATAAATTGTAAATTTCAGGCCGGGTACAGTCGCTTATGCCTGTAATCCCAGCACTTTGGGAGGCCGAGGCAGGAGGATCACTTGAGGTCAGGAGCTTGAGACCAACCTGGCCAACATGATGAAACCCCTTCTCTACTAAAAATACAAAAATTGGCCAGACATAGCAGTGCACGCCTGTAATCCAGGTACTCAGTAGGCTGAGGCAGGAGAATTGCTTGAACCCGGGAGGCGAAGGTTGCAGGGAGCTGAGATCTTACCACTGCACTCCAGCCTAGGAGACAGAGTGAGACTGTCTCAAAAAAAAAAAAAAAAAAAAAAAAAAAAGTAAATTTCTTATAGCCAATTGACTCTCACGGAGTGCTTCAATTTTGCCAAACTCACGTAACTAGAACCAACCTGTGGCTGCAATTGACAAACAAGTGCAGATCCGATGTGAATGTTGGTTGATATTTTACTTAATGTTAGAGAGTAACAATTAAAACCACCGGGGCTGGGTGCAGTGGCTCATGCCTGTAATCCCAGCACTTTGGGAGGCCGAGGTGGTTGGATTGCTTGAGCTCAGGAGTTTGAGACCAGCCTGGGCAGCATGGAAAAACTCCATCTCTACAAAAAATAAAAAACAGCCGAGTGTGGTGGCACGTGCCTGTAGTCCCAGCTACTTGGTAGGCCAAGGTGGGAGGATCACCTGAGGGTCAAGGCTGCTGTGAGCCGTGATTGCGCCACTGCACTCTAGCCTGGGCAACAGAGTGAGACCCTGTCTCAAAAAAAAAGCACTAAAACCACCTATCTGACTGGGTGCAGTGGTTCACACTTGTAATCCCAGCATTCTGGGAGGCCGAGGCGAGCAGATCACAAGGTCAAGAGTTCGAGACGAGCCTGGCCAACACAATGAAACCCTGTCTCTACTAAAAATACAAAAATTAGCTGGGTGTGGTGGTGGGCGCCTGTAATCCCAGCTACTCAGGAGGCTGAGGCAGGAGAATCTCTTGAACCTGGGAAGCAGAGGTTGCAGTGAGCCGAGATCATGCCACTACACTCCAGCCAAAAAAAAAAAAAAAAAAAAACCCAAACATACAAACAAACAAAGTCACCTACCCTCACATGCACCTTGGACACTGAAGACTGAAGCTATCTCCCTTCAAACAAATGACAGTGTACAACAAGATTTCATTATTCCATTGTCTCCATGCTATTCTGGGAGACTCTTGCCCACACAAATGACTTGATCGTGCATTAGACAAACTGCCCATAAGACCCACCAATTCCTCAAGGGGAAGTATTGACAGACAGCACCCTGAGATTCTCAGACTCCCCTATGTCACAGACCCTTACCTTGCTGTCTCCAAAACAAAGCAATCTCCTGGACTGTGTTGTGACCCTAACACAATCCTGTTTTTTATTGTTGTTTTTGTTGTTTTGTTTTTGAGACAGAGTCTCGCTCTGTCACCCAGGCTAGAGTGTAGCAGTGTCATCTCAACTCACTGCAACCTCTGCCTCCCAGGTTCAAGCAATTCTCCTGTCTCAGTCTCCTGAGTAACTGGGATTACAGCCCAACCTCCAGCCATGCCTGGCTAATTTTTGTATTTTTAGTAGACATAGGGTTTCACCATGTTAGCCAGGCTGGTCTTGAACTCTTAATCTCAAGTGATCCACTAGTCTCGGCCACCCAAAGTATTGGGATTACAGGCGTGAGCCACCACGCCCAACTCCTAACACAATCCTAATCAAACTCCTGCATGGAAAGACCCTCCTTTACCAAACTTCCAGTTCTTAATGGATTCCGACTTTGCCTTCGTACTTTGAAATAGCGGCAAAGCCCTGCCGATGTGATGTTCTCCCTTCCTATAGTAAGCAATAAACCCAGCTTTGTCTTATCAGTCGGTTGTACTGGCGGTATTTGGGGAGCCATCATTTGACAAGAGTAAGACAAAAATAAAACAACAAAGACATATGTCAGAACTTCATTAGTTCATCAATGATGTGAGTGACTTCTTTGCTGAGTCAGATCATAGTTTTTAAATACTGAAAGAATGTTTCCTTAATTTTTTGTGTTATTCTCAATGTAATGGCCACAGACATGACACACTTATAAGTTTAAGCTGTATTATTTGCCCTTTCTCCACTACTTTCTCATGTCTAGACAATCAGCAAAACAATAAAATCAGACCTTGATTTGTAGCATTTGCCAATGTCTCTGATATAAATACTACAGCCATGGCCAATTTTAAGCTGCTCACATGGGGTCACTGAATTCAGAGTGGAGAAGAGCTGTACATTAGCGCATCATTAGATAGTACTTCTACCATATAGATACAACGGACATAAATAATCTCAGGTAGGTGCGGTGACTCAGGTCTGTAATCTTAACACTTTAGGAGGCTGAGGTGGGAGGACTGCTTGAGGACAGGAGTTCAAGACCAAGACCAGTGTGGTCAACACAGCAAGACTCTCATCTCTTAAAAAAATATAATAATAGGCCGGGCTCGGTGGCTCACGCCTGTAATCCCAGCACTTTGGGAGGCCGAGGCAGGCAGATCACAAGGTCAGGAGATCGAGACCACGGTGAAACCCCGTCTCTACTAAAAATACAAAAAAAAAAAAAAAAATTAGCCAGGCGCAGTGGCGGGCGCCTGTAGTCCCAGCTACTCAGGAGGCTGAGGCAGGAGAATGGCGTGAACCTGGGAGGCAGAGCTTGCAGTGAGCCGAGATCACACCACTGCACTCCAGCCAGGGGGACAGAGCGAGACTCCGTCTCAAAAAAAAATATATAATAATAATAATAATAATAATAAATAATCTTGGGGCATCTAAACAGTAAAATGTAGCAAAATAATTAGAAGGTGTTAAGTTTATTACCTTTGTTTTACTTTATTTATTTATTTTATTTATTGAGACAGGGTCTCACTCTGTCACCCAGGCTAGAGTGCAATGGTGCAATCATGGCTCACTGCAGCCTCAACCTCCCAGCCTCAACCGCCTCAATTGATCCTCCCACCTCAGCCTCCCAAGTAGCTAAGAGCACAGATGAGTACCACCACGCCTGGTTAATATTTGTATTTTCAGTAGAGCTGGTTCTACCATGTTTCCCAGACTGGCCTCAAACTCCTGGGCTCAAGCAATCCACCCACCTTGGCCTCCTGAAGTGCTGGGATTACATACATGAGCCACCGTGCCTGGCCTTATTACCTTTGTTTTAATATAATTTTTTGTTAGGTTATATAATTTAATGTTTAATGATGACTATGTTTAAGAAACAGCTTGCAAAGTTCCTCAAAACCTAACAACTGGCTCCCATGAACTGATACTAACCAGCTCTCTCACACCACTGGGTTTGACTACCAAGCGGCACTTAGAGATTTTGGGAGTTCTGTATCTTGATTGTGGTGGTAGCTACATGACTGTGTAAATTTGTTAAGGTATATAGAACTATCTGCACAAAAGAAGTAAATTCTACTACGTGTAAATATTACTTCAATTCACCCGAAAGCTGGGGCACTAGGTAACTCACAAACTCTCTAGTGGTGCCACAGGATCAGACTTGGAGGCTGGACTAGCACCCAGGGATACTCTGGAAGAGTGATTTCAGCTGCTGTTGCTGAGCACAGGGATGGTGGTTCAAGCCACCCTAAGTTGTCAGGAATACTCCTGCCAGGACACCACCACTGCTGCCTCTGAAATCTGGCTGTCCCCCTCCCAAGTTCCATCAGCACAGAGCCTGCCCACATCTCTTCCAAGTAGAAATCCTGATTGGTGGAGGCCAGGTCACGTGGGTACACTCTAGCTGCAAGGGAGGCTGGCAAAGTGAATTTCTGACTTCTACCTTGGGGGAGCAGGACTCCTATTGTGACAGATGCCTCCACTCTAAAAAGAAGGTTCACAGGGCATTTCCATAAGCATGAAAACTGTTCCCTACAATGACCACGAGTTACTGTCACCAGCACATCACCACTGCACCAGCATTGTGATGGTTACTGTCAGGAAGCCTGGCCCGGGCCCTTCTGTGTTCAGGGGCACTGTTAGACACCCACGTAGGACAGGTATGAGGTGGGCCCCTTCCTGGAGAGGGATGCTTTCAGGTTGGAAGGCCCAGTCACCTGCCCTGCAGGACAGTATGTGCTCAGCTGCTGTCAGGGAAAGTGAGACCAAACATGGGAGGGTGAATCCGAGAGAGAAAGAGAGGGTTCCAGGCATTGGAGAGGAACAGGGAGGCTTTCTAGAGAAGGGAGTATTTCAACTGAGCTTTAAAACTGGCCAGGTGCAGTGGCTCATGCCTGTAACTCCAACAGTTTGGGAGGCTGATGCGGGTGGATCATTTGAGGCCAAGATTTCTAGACCAGCCTGGCCAACACAGTAAAACCTCATCTCTACTAAATACACAAAAATCAGCCAGGCGTGGTGAGGAGCATCTGTAATCCCAGATACTTGGGAGGCTGAGGCAGAAGAATCACTTGCACCCGGGAGGTGGAGGTTGCAGTGAGCTGAGATTGTGCCACTGCACTCCAGTCTGGACGACAGAATGAGACAATGAGACTCCATCTCAAAAAAAAAAAGTGGGGGTGGGGTGGGCGGGGCAGGCACGATGGCTCACATCTGTAATTCTAGCACTTTGGGAGGCCAAGGCAGGTGGATCACCTGAGGTCAGGAGTTTGAGACCAGCCTGGCCAACATGGTGAAACCCCATCTCTACTAAAAAAAAAAAAAATACAAAAAACTTAGCCGGGCATGGTGGCAGATGCCTGCAATCCCAGCTATTCGGGAGCCTGAGGCAGGAGAATCACTTGAACCTGGGAGGTGGAGGTTGCAGAGAGCCGAGATCGTGCCACTGTACTCCAGCCTGGGCGATAAGAGTGAAACTCTGTCTCAAAAAAAAAAAAAAAAAAAAATAGCCAACAAAAGGTGGCAAAAACCTAAGACAAGGGCAGCAGCAGCAGAAGGGACCTGAAGAGGAAAACCTGTGTGGCTTGGGGCAGGAATTGTGCTTGCCATGCTAGGGCACTTGGCTGGTATGGAAATTCAGGCCATGTTTCTCAACATTCTTGACCGTGACTTCAGAGTAAGAAATATCTTTTGGGCCAGACAGGGTGGCTCATATCTGTAATCCCAACACATTGGGAGACTGAAGCAGGAGGATCCCTTGAGACTGGGAATTTGAGACTAGCCTGGGTAGCATAGTAAGACCTTGTTACCACAAAACATTTTTTTTTTTTGAGACAGAGTCTTGCTCTGTTGCCCAGGGTGAAGTGAAGTGGCACAACCGATCTTGGCTGACTGCAACCTCCGCCTTCCGGGTTCAGGCGATTCTCCTGCCTCAGCCTCCCGAGTAGCTGGGGCTATAGGCACGTGCCACTAGGCTCGGCTAATTTTTTGTATTTTTAATACAGACAGGGTTTCACCGTGTTCACTAGAATGGTCTCAAACTCCTAACCTTGTGAACCACCCTCCTCAGCCTCCCAAAGTGCTGGGATTACAGGCGTGAGCCACCACACCTGGCCTACAAAACATTTTTTAAAATTAGCTGGGCATGGTAGTACACGCCTGTAGTCCCAGCTACTTGGGAGGTTACGGGCAGGAGGATCGCTTGAGCCCAGAAGTTCAAGACGGCAGTCAGCTGTGATAATGTCACTGCACCTCAGCCTGAGTGACAGAATGAGACTCTTCAAAAAAAAAAAAAAATGCTTTAATTAAAAGATTTAGAAGGGAATTCTGACATATGCTACAACAGACATGAACCTTGAAGACATTATGCTATAAGGGAACTAAGTCAAACACAAAAGGTGAGAGAACATAGGATTCCACTTACATGAGGTCCTCAGAGTGGTCAGATTCACAGAGACTGACGTGGTTCGGATGTTTGTTCTCTCCAAATCTCATGTTGAAATATAATCCCCAGCTGGGCACGGTGGCTCACACCTATAATCCCAGCACTTTGGGAGGCTGAGGCGGGTGGATCACGAGGTCAGGAGATCGGGACCATCCTGGCAAACACAGTGAAACCCCGTCTCTACTAAAAATACAAAAAAAAAAAATTAGCCGGGCGTGGTGGCGGGCGCCTGTAGTCCCAGCTTCTCGGGAGGCTGAGGCAGGAGAATGGTGTGAACCCGGGAGGCGGCGGAGCTTGCAGTGAGCAGAGATCGTGCCACTGCACTCCAGCCTGGGCAACAGAGCAAGACTCCATCTCAAAAAAAAAAAAAAGAAAGAAATATAATCCCCAGTGTTGGAGGTGGGGCTGGTGGGAGGTGCTTGGGTCACGGTGGGGGATCCCTCACGAATGACCTGGTGCCATCCTCATGGTAATTAGTGAGTTCTCTCTCTCAGTTCATGCAAGATCTGGTTGTTTAAAAGAGCATGAGGCCAGGCACAGTGGCTCACGCCAGTAATCCCAATACTTTGGGAGGCCAAGGCTGGCGGACCACCTGAGGTCAGGAGTTAGAGATCAGCCTGGCCAACATGGCAAAACCTCGTCTCTACTAAAAATACAAAAATTAGCCAGGTGTGGTGGCACATTCCTGTCATCCCAGCTACTCGGGAGGTTGAGGCACGAGAATCACTTGAACCCAGGAGGCAGAGGTTGCAGTGAGTGAGGTCAAGCCACTACACTCCAGTCTGAGAGACAGAGTAAGACTCTGTCTCAACAACAACAACAACAACAACAAAAAAAAAAAGACCGTAAGGCTGGGCAAAGTGGCTCACATCTGTAATCCCAGGACTTTGGGAGGACGAGGCGGATGGATCACTTGAGGCCAGGAGTTCGAGACCAGCCTGGCCAACATGGAGAAACCCTGTCTCTACTGAAAATGCAAAAATTAGCTGGGGGTGGTGCTGTGTGACTGTAATCCCAGCTACTCGGGAGGCAGAGGCAGGAGAAGGGCTTGAACCTGGGAGGTGGAGGTTGCAGTGAGCCAAGATCGCACCACTGCACTCCAGCCTTGGTGACAGATAGAGACTCCATCTCAAAAATAAATAAATAAATAAAAAGAGCATGCTACTTCTCCCCACCTCTTACTCCTGCTCGCACCAAGTGACACGCCTACTTCCTTTTTGCCTTGCACCAAGATTGGAAGTTTCCTGCGGCCTCACCAGGAGCAGATGCTGGAGCCATGCTTGCACAGCCTGTAGCACTGTGAGCCAATTAAACCTCTTTTCCTTATACCTTACCCAGCCTCAGGTATTTCTTTATAGCAATACACAAGTAGACTATTACAGAGACAGAGAGTAGGGTGGTGGTTACCAGAAGCTGCGGGCAGGGGGGAATAGGAAGTTAGTGTTTAATGGGTGCAGAGTTTCAGTTGGGAAAGATAAAAAAATTCTAGAAGTGGATGGTGGCAGTGGCTGCCTAATCATGTGAATGTACTTAGTGCCACTGAACCCGTGCACTCGTACACTAAAAAACAATTAAGATTGACTGGGTGCAGTGGTTTATGTCTGTATTCCCAGCACCTGGGGAGGCTGAGACAGGAGGATCACTTAAGGTCAGAAGTTTGAGACCTGGGCAACATAGTGAGACCATGTCTCTACTGAAAAAAAAAAAAGGTTAAGAGTGTAAATTTTATGTTATATTAATATTTATAATTATATAAAATATAAATATTATATAAAAGTATATGTTTTATATAACATTTATATATATATATATATATATATATATTTTTTTTTTTTAGATGGAGTCTCACACTGTCACCCAGGCTGGAGTGCAGTGGCATGATTTTGGCTCACTGCAACCTCCATTTGTCTCCTGGCTTCAAGTGATTCTCCCACCTCAGCCTCCCAAGTAGCTGGGACTACAGGCACGTGCCACCACGCCTGGCTAATATTTGTATTTTTAGTAGAGACAGGGTTTCACCATGTTGGCCAGGCTGGTCTCAAACTCCTGACCTCAGGTGATCCACCCACCTCGGCCTCCCAAAGCGCTGGGATTACAGGCATGAGCCACCACACCCAGCCTATATGTATATATTTTTTCACACACACACACACACATGATTTAGAAAGCTCTATACCAAGCTTACCCAACCTGCGGCCTGGGATGGCTTTGAATGCAGCCCAATACAAATTCATAAACTTTCTTAAAACATTATGAGATTTTTTTGTGATTTTTTTTTTTTTTTGGCTCATCAGCTACCATTAGTGTTAGTGTATTTTATGTGTGGCCCAAGACAGTTCTTCTTCCACTGTGGTCCAGGGAAACCAAAAGACTGGATACCTTAGCTTACACAAATCTAACAGTTGTTACCATGAGGAAGGGACTGACTGGGGCCAGTCCAGGCAAAGGGGTGTTTCGTGTTTTACTCTCTATGCCTCTGTGGGTTTTGTAATTTTTGTAATGAGTGCTTTTCTTCGAAGTGACTTACTTGATTTTTAAAAACCAATTTACTATATATATATGTGTGTGCATGTGTATACATATATATACACACATATATATACACATATATATACACACATATATATATATATAAAAAATTCAGAGTGGCCGCAGGAGTAGAGGGTTAGAAGGTGGGCATGAGGGAGGGGCTGGGATCTGGGGAGGCCTGGGGAGGCAGGCACGTGTGGCCACAGGCAGTACCCCATTAGGTCCAGTGCTGAGTGGAGCTGGGGAGGGTGTCTAAGTTGGATAACCGCTCACTGAAAGAAGGAGTTAAAATCCACCACAGTAAACACTAGGAGCTCTAACCCAGTGTCAGAACCCAGGGAAGGTCAGGTACAGTGGCTCACGCCTGTAATCCCAACACTTTGGGAGGCCAAGGTGGGCAGATCACTTGAGGTCGGGAGTTAGAGATGGGCCTGGCCAACATGGCGAAACCCCATCTCTACTAAAAATACAAAAATTAGCTGGGCATGGTGGCACGCGCCTATAATCCCAGCTACTTGGGAGGCCGAAGCAGGAGAATCACTCGAAACCTGGAGGTGGAGGTTGCAGTGAGCCGAGATGGCGCCACTGCATTCCAGAGCCCAGAGAAGGTGCCTGATCCACCCTGAGGACCCAGAGGGCTTCCTGGAAGAAGTGGCTGGCGCAGGGGCACTAAGCGTGAGTGGTGAGGCTGAGCAGTCGTGGGGCCTGCCAGCAGGGGAGACTACCATGAAGCACCGTCTGCAGCCCGGTGCCTGGGTGGACCTCAAGCATCCCCAGGGCTGCAAGCTGAGTGAGGGAGGGTTGGACTGGGCTGGGGGCTGTTGTCCCCTGATCCCCGCAACCACATGGGTCCTGCCCAGCCCTCTCCCCAGAAACTGGCCTAGGGCACCACAGGAGCAGTTATGCAAATGGCCTCCAGGTGTGGCTCTCCTTCCCTTTTGGTGGCTGGGGCCGAAGAACGTCCTGATGCTGCACTGGGCCGGAGGTGGGGGGAGCAGGGAGGGACAAACAGCCTGCACCCTTCTCTTCCCCCAGCTTCAGCTCCAGTGGAAAAGAAAAGCATCTCTCTTCTGGAAGAGCCCCCAAAACTTCATCGCATCTGGTTCCCATCGGCCCTGTTTGGTTCTAATGATCCCGCTTCCTGCTACCGTCTCTGGGGGCCCCCAACCCCTGCCCAGTTGTGGGAACAGCCCCGACCCCTTCACTCAGCCTTCAGCAAATCCTGCTCCGTGGGGTCCCCGACAGCCTCATTCAGACATGGGAGACTGGTGCTCAGGAGCCGCAGGTGGCTGTCGTCCCGGACAGCGCAGCTTTAGATTGAAAGGCTCTGTCAGGGGTGGGTCCCAAGCGTCCCCCTGCAGTCCTGGGGATGCTTGGGGTCTATCGAGGCTCTGGAGGGTCCTGGCCTCACCGTGAATGTGATGGATCATCTCGCTGCCCCAAGATGTGTCCCAGACCTTTCCTCTGGCTGTTCCCGTGGCTTGGGGGCCTGTGCTTTCATAGTGCCACCCACAGCCTGCCAAGTCCCGCCCAGACCTCCAGGAACCCCGCTGTCCCCTAGGCCTGGTTCCCCTCACCTTCTGGAGTGGGTTCTCCTGTGCATCAGGCCCTGTGTTGGGCTCCCTGCTCCCCATCCCCACCTCCCACCAACCCTCCCTGGGAGGTCCTTGGTAACCAGGAGTGAACCAGAGGCTCTGTCTGTGCTGAGAGCACAGAAGCAAGATGGAAGTTCTGTTTACCTGGAGGGCGTTTCTCTTCAAAGCCACTTTCAAAGGCCTCAGGGCCTCAGGGACAGAGCTGGGATAGGGTAGGGTAAGGGTGGGTGTGTCAGGGAGCAAAGAGATGATGGGTGGCAGGCGAGGCTGGGACACTAAGCCCAGAGAGCATGGACTCCAGGCACAGCCCAGGCGGACCCAGAGAAACCATTTGGAGGGAAAGTCACAAAGTCCCTCTGCTCTCCCCTCCAGGCGGTGGCAGCTTGGGACCTGCTGGGAGTGCAGCTCTCTCTCCAGGGCAGGACACTGCCTTCAGCCCTCCCAAGTGCAGCTGTCAGGACAAGGTGCCACGTGACAGACAGCATTTGTCCCAAATTATTACTAATCATTAACAGGTTGCACACACTGTGCGCAAAGCTCTGCTCTGCCTGAGTCGAGTGTGTTAACTCCCTTCATCCCCACAGAAACCCAAGAGGGAGCTGCTTCCATAATATTGATAATTATTATCATCCCCATTTCACAGATGAGAAAACTGAGGCATAAATAGGTTAAGTAACTCTCCCAAAGTCAAACAACCAGGAAGCAGTGAAGCCAGGATGTGGACCCAGGAGCCACTTACCACTCCCCGCCCTACTGTACGGAGGCCTTGGGGTCCCCCAGAATGCAGGGGTCTCTGACTCCACCACTACCTCTCCTTCCTAGACTGGACCAGACTCGACTGGGAGCTCCTCGAGGGCATCAACGGGGACAGGTTTCACCTGTGTCTCCTCAGCAGCCAGGACTAGGCCTTCATTCATTCATGCATGCATGCATGCATTCATTCATTCATTCATTCATTCACGATTTTTATGAGCAGCAAAAAGCACCTGGGAGCCATGTGCCAAAACCCCTCTGAGCCTCAAGACCCCTCATCTGCAAAATGGGAATATTGCTGGGCGCGGTAGCTCACGCCTGTAATCCCAGCACTTTGGGAGGCTAAGGTGGGTGGATCCCCTGAGGTCAGGAGTTCGAGACCAGCCTGGCCAACATGGTGAAACCCCATCTCTACTAAAAATACAAATATTAGCTGGGTGTGGGATGTGCGCCTACAATCCCAGCTTCCAGGGAGGCTGGAGCAGGAGAATTGTTTGAACCCGGGAGGCGGAGGTTGCAGTGAGCCGAGATGGTGCCACTGCACTCCAGCCTGGGCGACAGAGCAAGACTCCGTCTTGACAAAATCAAAAAGAACAAAACGGGAATATTGTCTAGAACAAAGCAGTCCAACAGAAATAAAACAAACCGCCAGGCACAGTGGCTCACGCCTGTAATCCCAGCAGTTTGGGAGGCTGAGGCGGGTAGGTCATCTGAGGTCAGGAGTTCGAGACCAGTCTGACCAACATGGAGAAACCCCAACTCTACTAAAAATACAAAATTAGCTAGTCATGATGGTGCATGCCTGTAATCCCAGTTACTCAGGAGACTGAGGCAGGAGAATTGCTTGAACCCGGGAAGCAGAGGTTGCAGTGAGCCGAGATCGTGCCATTGCATTCCAGCCTGGGAGACAGAGCAAAACTCCGTCTCAAAAAAAAAAAAGTAAGAAGTACCAAGTGAAATTAATTTTAACAACGTGTTTTTTTTTTGTTTTTTTTTTTAAGCCAGTAGCTCCAGAATATTATCCTGTCAGCCCGTAGTCAGGGGTAAAATGATGTGTGAGATATTTCACATTCCTTTGCTTGCACCAAAGCTGAGCAATCCTGTGCATCTTTTACTTGTAGGGTATTCAGACATGGGAGACTGGTGCTCAGGAGCCACAGGTGGCCATTGTCCCGGGCAGTACAGTTCTAGATTGGAAGGTTCTGTCAGGGTTGAATAGACCCCCAGCTTCCAGAGTATGCGCGGGTGAGAGGGTCCCAGCCCCCTTTCTCTGGGCCTGGCAGAGCCTCCCCTTTCCTTCCTTGCCAGCCCTGCCCAGCAAGTCGGGCCCCTCTGGAGTGCTCCTGGAACCAGGACTGAGGCCTGCTGGTTTCCGGGGAAGGAGGAGGAGAAGAGAAAGAGCAGGCTGGGCGGTGAGGAGGGAGCTGCTGCCTGGCACGGGGACAGGGTTTGTTTGCACCTCTTTGAAGCCGGGAGATGAAAGCGGGACCCACATGGGCTGCATGGACTGCCTTTGATTCTCTCCTCCCTGGGCCCCACGCAGCTGCAGCCGGGCCAGGCCCAGCCCTCCACTGCCCCAGGGGGAGCAGAAGAGGCCCTACGCTGAGGGTGTTGCTCCCTCGGGTGGCTTGGGTAAGTGGACAAGGCATCCTCAGCCCTGGGGGATGGCCCTCCCACAGACCTACCCTAAAGGGACAGCCACAGCCTCCCTCAGGAGGAGCCAGCAGGTGCGCTGTGCAGAACCTGCAGCCCCAAACCTCTCCTCTGCCAACACCCGGATGCCCGCCCTAGTGGCCAGCCCTGAAGGACAAACACAGTAAGAGCACGGAGGCTGAGAATCGGGTAGATCTCTCACCCTCTCCAAGCCTCTTTCTTAAGTATTCGTTGAGGGCCTACTGTGAGCCGGAACTATTCTAGATGCCCTCCCACTGTGTGTCACAGAGCAGATGGAATGTAATGACTGCGTAAAATGCTCAACACTGCAGCCAGATGCAGTGGCTCACGCCTGTAATCCCAGCAGTTTGGGAGGCCGAGACAGGTGGATCACTTGAAGCCAGGAGTTCGAGATCAGCCTGGCCAGCATGGTGAAAACATGTCTCTACTAAAGATACAAAAATTGGACGGGCATGGTAGCGCGCGCCTGTAGTCCCAGCTACTAGGGAGGCTGAGCAAGAGAATCATCTGAACCAGGGAGGTGGAGGTTGCAGTGAGCTGAGATCACACCACTGCACTCCAGCCTGGGTGACAGAGTCAGACTCTGCCTCAAAAAAATAAAATAAAAATAGGCCAGGCACTGTGACTCATGCCTGTAATCTCAGCACTTTGGGAGACCGAGGCGGGCGGATCACGAGGTCAGGAGATCGAGACCTTCCCAGCTAACATGGTGAAACCCCGTCTCTACTAAAAAATAGAAAAAATTAGCCGGGCGTGGTGGCGGGCACCTGTAGTCCCAGCTACTGGGGAGGCTGAGGCAGGAGAATGGTGTGAACCCAGGAGGCAGAGCTTGTAATGAGCCGAGATGGCGCCGCTGCACTCCAGCCTGGGCAACAGAGAAGGACTCTGTCTCAAAAAAATAATTTTTAAAAAATTAATAAATTAAATAAAAATACTTAGCACTGGGTCTGGCACATAGCAAGCGTTCACTGCATTTAACCAGCCTCCCCATCATCATCGTCATCACTACTGCATTCTCCAAGGTCTCTTAACTGCCCCAGGCTCTGAAGGGAGAGAACCAGTGGCTGGAACAGTGCCCATCCCTAGGTCCTGTCCCTCCGTGTTCTGGCCTGACATCAGCCTCCTCCACTCTCCCAGATCCCTTGGGGGCAGCTTTCGCACTGCTGGAAGCCAGACGACTTCACTCTGTGGCCAGAGAACAACAGCTCAGATCCGAGGCGTCATGCTCCAGAGACCCCCTGGCCATTATAGAGGCAAAGCCCCTCAAGCAGCTGGGGGCTCCAGGTAGCAGCAAAGCTTTGGGGCCAGCAGGGGTCAAGGCCTCTGCTTTACCAGGGGGGTGGCCTCTGTGATACTGGACCCCCCATCATTTCAGGCAGCATGGATCAAGTGTCCTAGGCCCTCCCCACTATCCAAACAGCCTCTGGAGCCCCCCAGTCACTCCACCTCTGTGGGCAGGGACAGCCACCTTTGTCTTCCTCCTTCTTCCAGCAGGGCATGGACGTGCTGCTGGTCACAGCATCCTCCCACACAGGGCTTGCTCTGTTCCCAGGCAGTGCAGGGACAGAGGGCAGGAGGGCCCGTGAGCTGCTCTGGGCATGCATCTTTACTCCTGATTCTCCCTCCCCGGACCTCCCACTGCCTCCCGTGGGTAGGGGAGGAGAGATGGTGAAACCAGGCTGGTGACAAGGAGCACAGTGGACAAGAACCAAGCCCTGAGGGCTTGCAAATGACTACTGGGTTTGCAGGCCTGGGCCTGGCTGAGGCGGGCTGTTTCCAGGTGTGTCTCTGACCCTTGCGTTGCTCTTTCCAGGCCGGCGTGGTCATCCCCATTTCACAGATGAGGAGACCGAGGCTCAAAGCCATGGAGACGTTTGTCTATGATCACACTCTTAGGAGTTAGTGCAGCCGGGATCTGATCCCAGGTCTGACTGATTCTGTTTGTGTTCTTTCCACCCAACCGCACTGCCAGGGAATTCAGCCCCTCTCCTTGGTGTGTCACACAGCCCCAGGCAGCTCCTCTAAGGTCTGAAACTGCGCGGCCGAGAAGCCAGCCCTGAAAATGACTCATGAGAGATCCAACGCTGGCCTTGGAGGCAGAACAGTCAGGCAGGACTCTCACCAACCCCATGGCCTTGGACGGGCCACCTCCCCTCCTGACCTTCGTCTTCTCTGCCAGGGAAGGGGCATGGAGGTGGGATTTCCAGAAGCATGCGAGGCTGGCACGATGATCTTTGCCTTTTCAAATGCTGTAATAGTTTTAAATTTGTTTTATTGTGTATTCAAGCAGATAGATGTAACTAGTGTGTCAAATTCACAATTTCAGGGACATTTTTGCTTAGGTACTATCTACGTAAGTAAAAGAAGTGCAGCAATTTAAGGGAAAATACTAAGTAAATGAAAAGCCGGCTGGTTGGAGGATACGGCTCACGGTGTGGAGGAAGATGAACACTGGTGTCTCAGCAGCAGAAACCAAAAGACCTGCATTGACCGGATCAGAGCTCAGGTGGGAAGGGGCTGGAAAGGAGTGCCCTGGCCCCCCGGCCCCATGGACAGGAGAGAGGGACTCAGGGAGGCGGGAAGGCAAAGCCCAGGAGAGGAGAGGGAGAGAGCCGAGTAGACGCATCTAACCAGGGCCCCCACGCGGAGCCTGGAAGCCACATTGCTGCCCCCCGCCCCGGGCCGCCCTGTCCGCAGCTGGCTGATGTAAAACACACATGTTTTGACTGAAGCTGCTCTCCCCCCACCTCCTGAAAAACGCCAACATTAAAGGGAGCGTAGCTTTGTAAAACTGAAACTGTAAAACGCTTCTGAAACCCAGCCTGGGGGATTAAAGAAACCACATGAAAAGGGACGACCTGGACGTTGACTTCCTGTTCAGAAGTTCGTTCAACATGTGCCTCCCACCCGGGCCCATGGTGTGTATGGAGGAAGGGGAGGGAGGAGGAGAGAAGAGGAAGACCAGGACCAGTGGGGGCTGGCGGGTGCCTCAGGGGGCTCCGGAAACCCAGAGCATGGCTAAGGTCTGAGGCCTGCAACCCCACGCCACCGCCTTCCTAGGCCTCTGACCTCCAGGGGCTCTGGGGAAAAGGGTTGATGCTGATCTTGGCCTTGGGACCCTGCCCTGTAGTAACAGAGGGGTCAAGAGCAAAAGACCGTAGGCACCCAATGCCCCACCTCCCTGTCTCTGCCAGTCTCCCCTGCTGTTCCCTGCATGGTCCTCCCTGGACCTGGGCATTCAGAGATGTGGAATTCGCTTGGACCCCAGCTCAGCCTCCCATCCAATGGTGGTTAAGAATCTTCCCCAGCCAGGCACAGGAGCGACTGTGGGTTCAAATCCCAGCTCTGCCATTTCTTAGCTGTGGATCCACCCAGGAATCCTAAAACACTCACCCCATACGGCTATTCAGGGGAATGTGCTCAGCAGGGTGCCTGGCACATAGTAAGGGCTCCAGGAACGACAGCCACCTTCAATCAGCAACCACCCACCTTCTCCCCACGGGGAGGTCACAGCATGCAGTGTGTGTGGGCAAGGATGCTAGGGCCGGATGGTGCAGCCAGCACCCTGTGCTGTGATGAGGTGGACAAGGCAGTTCCTCCTATGCCCTCTGAAGACTGGGTCTGATTTTCCCCCCTGGTCCCCTCCTTGCTACGTGGCCTTGGCCAAGTCACCTCCCCTCTCTGGGCTCAGGGCCTGCATCCTGGGGAAAAGAGGACTGGGTCGAAGGTCCCCTCCAGTTCAGATGTTCTAGTTTGGGGCCAAAGGATGAAAAGAAAGGAGGAAGCCTGTCTGTCCCCTGTGGCTGCAGGACCCCAGCAGGTGTAATAAGTGATTTCTGGCACTGCGGCCGAAGACGGGGCCCGCTGTCCAGGGCTGTGGCCGGGGGAAGCCCTGCCTATGGACACTCACACTCCCTGGGTCTTGCACAGGTCACACAAACACAGACACCCACCCATCACCCACACACACCACAGGCCACTGGGTGGCCACCACCCCCCGGCTTCATCACAGCCCTCCCTCTGCTACATAAACTCCCCATGCCCTCCAGTGTCCCCCGCAATCACTTGCCTAATATTAGGATATTAAAAAATATGGCAAGATTTTAAGAGACTTATTAAAATGCAATTAGCAGCGTGTACGACTTAAGCAGAGAGATTATTTTTAAAAATGACTTGATTGTGCGGAATACCACGCACCTTCCCGAGGCCGTAAACCTGCCAATCACACACGTTCTCAGACGAGGAGGTTTCCTTGCTTTCTCTTTGTCCTTCAGGCTTTTCTCCTGTCCCCCTTCCCCCAGTGACCACTAAGGCTGTGGTCCCCAGCCCACAAAAGCCACCCACCCACCCACGAACACAGAGACCCCTCCAGAGGCCCCTCAGAAGGAAGCCAAGGGTTAATGAAATCCAAAGCAAAGCCTGGAGAAGCTTTGAGAAAGCAGCCACGGGGTGGGCAAGGGGATGGAGAAGCCCCCTCCTACTTACTCCCACCCCCATGATCATGTGGATCCGGGCAGAGGCTGCCACCAGGGTAAGGATGACAAACTGTCCTTGCCATGAAGGGACAAGGGGTTGGAAGGGCTGAAGGGAGGAGGAAGAGGCCCCACGGTGGGGGCTACTTCTGACCTCCTCCGAGGACTGAGCCTCAGGGACCCCGGTTTCGCAGCCCCGGCAGCGCCCGCCGGACGGGCTAGAACGGTGGGTTATGCTGCCCCCTGCTGCTCACTCTCTGAACTGCAGCTCTGCTCCCAGGACCTGGTGTCGGAGCGAAGGCATTGGCATGGTCCCAGGGCCAGCCCTTCTCCAGCTGGGTGGCCCACGGGGCCCCCTGGGGTCTTCCACAGTGCTAACCTGAAGAGAAACATGTATCTGGAAATGGGGGGAGCTTCTCTCTGGCCGCCACCTCCCACGCAGCCCCACCCCTGGCTGGAGGAGTTTATCAAATAACTTGCTACTTCCTGGCATGAGGCTCCCCCTGGCACTTTTATTCCAACCATAAAAAGGCTATTTCATTGAGAAATAAAGTCCCATCCCCCTGACGTGTAACTCCTTTCAGAGCTCTTACTCAACTGCCAGGCGAAATTTATGTTTCCTGGATGTTCGTGCCTAAGATTGCAACTGGGAACCGGGAGAGGGCTGGAAGCGGGGATGGCTCTCTGGCGGGGGAACATGCGGTCTAAGAAGCCGCGGAAACCCAGTGTCCAAGAGAGAGCCCTCCCGCTGGAATGAGGAGGCCGGGGTTTTGGCCCTCGTGCCACCATCCGCTAGTTATGACCTTGGGCGGGCCCTGAGCCTCAGTTTCTTCCTCTGCAAAATGGGGAAAACAATTATTTTCTCCCTGGAAGGGATGCTGCTGGGCACAATGAACAGATGGAGGTGGCAAGTACTTGGGCGGTGTATGAGAGTCAAGTGTTGGATTGTTATGGAGGCTGTGACATTCTCTAATTTAGGGAGTATCCCTCGCAGATTCTCTCATGCAGCACTTCTGAGCTTACACAGTGGGGCATCAGAACCCCCTGGATGATTTCAGTCCCGCAGACTGCCGAGCCCCACCCCTGAATTCCGGCTCTGTAGGTCTGGAGTGGGGCCTGATAATTTGCATTTCTCTAACAAGCATGAGATCGGGGTGTGGGGGTGGGAAGGACTGCTGTTCCGGGGATGCTACTTTGAGAACCACTGTTCTGAGGGCTTTTCGATCTGGGATGTGGAACAGCTCAGCCTGATTGTTGGGAAAGGAACTGGGAGCAGGTGGGAGGTCATCTGTGGAGCAGGTGACAGGTGGGCTCTGGCTGCCTGCATGGGAATGAACTTCTGTCCATATCGTCCCATCTTGTCCTCCCACCTGGTTTGGCTTAATGTCTCTGGCAGCCCCCAGCCCCAGACACCAGACCTGTGAGCAGCAGAGGTGTTGGGCTGTGGGCCGGGGCTGGGCTAGGCTGGAGATAATGGACCCTCAGAAGAAAGAGGTTCTCCCCTGGCTGCATGAGAGACTCTGAACGTCCTATCTGCATGGGATGGCCCAGGTGACCTCCTGGATCAGAGGTTGCTGGGCCATTCACTCTGGTTTCCAAACAGCCCAACAGCAAAACTGAGGCTCAGAAGGTGAACTGACTAGCTCAAGGCCAAATGACTTGGGGGAACAGATCTGGTTTCCAGACCTCCAGAAGACACTTCCCAACCACACTGCCTCTCTGGTTACATAGTAATTGGGAGGATTACTAAATAGAAACTACAGTTCCAGCTTAAGTAATGTTCGAACACCCAACCGAAGGGCTGGACACAGTAGTTCACGCCTTCTAGCGCATTAGGAGGCTGAGGTGGGAGGAGCCCAGGAGCTGGAGACCAGCTTGGGCAGCAGAGCAAGACCTCGTGTCTACCAAAAAAAATTTTTTAAAGCTAGCCAGGTGTGGTGGAGCATGCCTGTACTCCCAGCTACTAGGGAGGCTGAGGTGGGAAAATCACATGAGCCCAGAAGGTCGAGGCTGCAGTGAGCTATGATTGCACCACTGCGCTCCAGCCTGGGCAACAGAGCAGGATCTTACCTCAAAAACAAAAACAAATACTCAAGAGTATGTTGTGATGTAAAGTCTGCTGAGGGAAGCATTGAACATTTGGCGGCCAGGCGAGGTGGCTCATGCCTGGAATCCCAACATCTTAGGAGGCTGAGGTGGGCGGATCACCTGAGATCAGGAGTTCAAGACCAGCCTGGCCAACATGGCGAAAACCCATCTGTATTAACAATACAAAAGTTAGCCAGGTGTGGTGATGTGCGCCTGTAGTCCCACCTACTCAGGAGGCTGCGGCAGGAGAATCGCTTGAACCCAAGAAGTGGATTGCAGTGAGCCGAGATTGCGCCATGGCACTCCAGCCTGGGCAGCAGAGTGAGATTCCTTCTAAAAAACAAACAAAAAAACTAGGAATTCAGGACCTTCAACCAGGGAAAAACAATGAGCCTGGATGCTGAAGGGCGTGGAAAGGCTTTGTGCTCAAGAAGGAAAGCCCAAAAGAGAAATTGGACCAGCTCCAGCTGCTCCGTGTAGCAGGAGAAAAGGACAACAAATGCAGCATAGACTTTGGACTTCATGCAGAGTCGTGGGGGGTGGATAAAAGATGAGAATCCAAGCCGCTAAGGGCGGGGAACCACCGAGTGATGTCTAAGCACCTGGAACAGCCCAGGCTGTCAAAGATCTCCCGGCAGCTGCTGACCCCGAGGGAAAGAGCTGCTCCCTGCCAGAATTTCACTGATCACAGACGTGTCAGCCATAAACAAATGACTGCAAGACCTGGGAGGTCTCAACGGGAAAACCGGCAGAGGCAACACCCGTGCGTGTCCCAGGATCAGGCATGGGTGCCAGCCAGGTCTGCCCTGGTCACAGAAATGGGGTTGTCCCATCTGGAGGGAGAATGGGAACCTTCCCGAGAACCCCAAGCACTTTCTAATTAAGCACGACTGCCCGCTTTTGAGCGGGTGCAGAGCGAAGCTGGGGGAAGGAAGAGAAGTAAAGTGGTTTGTTCCAGCTGCACAGAGCGCTGAGCTGGGAAGAGTGCCCAGAACAGTTAATGCCCAGACCCTCTCAGCCTTGCAAATCGCCGCCCGCCTGGGGGGTGAAGAGCCATTTATGCCAGGTAAAGGCTGGTGATTTCATTAACTCCCTTCCCTCTGTCTTGTCTCCAAGGGCACAGGGTGGTTGTTAAACACAGGAGGACTTGGTAAAGGGTTAGCCCTGGTTTATAGGACTTTCTCGCACATGGGTGCCCCTGCTCTACCCTGTCCCAAAGCCGGGGGGCTCTACAGGGATAGAGAAGGGGCTGGGGTGGATGGAGGTGGATGGAGGTGGAGGGGAGGAGGCAAAGAGAGACAGAGACTGTTTCCTGGGAAACACACCACGGCCAGTGTTGAGATAAAAGATGCGAGGTGGGCGGATCACAAGGTCAGGAGTTTGAGACCAGCCTGGCCAACATAGTGAAGCCCCATCCGTACTGAAAATACAAGAATTAGCCAGGTGTGGTGGTGTGAGCCTGTAGTCCCAGCTACGCAGGAGGCAGGAGAATCAATTGAACCTGGGAGGCAGAGGTTGCAGTGAGCTGAGATCAAGGTACTGCACTCCAGCCTGGGCGACAGGGAGAGACTCTGTCTCGAAAATAAGTAAATTAATAACAATAACAATAAGATGCGTCATGTCTCCAATGTCACCAGGCAGCCACTTCCCCTGTGTCATCTGGACGCAGGTGTGGGAGTGGCACAAGCCCTCAAAGAGGAGATCCTTTGTGTCACCTTTCCTTTCAGTGGGGCTGCTGCTCTGCCCCTCTGACGCCCACTCTCCAGCCAGCCTTCTCAAGCATCTACTCAAGGCTACTGCTTTGCTCAAAGGCCCCTGTTGGACCAAAGGCCCCTGTTGGACAGCCCATGAAGGCCAAAATTAAATCCGGGCTCCTGACGGCGTCTGCAAACCCTGGAGGCCCATCCCCCCTGCACTCTTCTGCTCACACCACCAGCTTCCATGGCCTTCTCTCCGTCCTTCCAGCCGGCCTCAGGGCCCTTGCTCTTCTGTCCCTCTGCCTGGACGCCACCCCCAGCTCTTTCTGCGGTTGCCTCCTTACCTCCTCAGAGGGGTCGCCCGACCTTCCCACCCAAAGCAGCTGGAAACCCGAGTTGCCTGTTTGCTCCTCTTCAGAGCAGGAAGCATTGTCTGAAATTGTTTTGTGTCTATTATTGTTGTCCAAACCCCCTCTCACGCGCACTCTAGAACTTTCCTTCCCACACCGGGGATTTCATTCAATTCACTGGAGCCTCCCCGGGGCCGGAACAGTGCCTGGCACCACCGAGGAGGCGCTCCATAAACCTTTGTGGAGTGGTAGAGTCCCAGACACACACTGTGAGAAGGCGACTGGGAGGCTAGGGCCCTCCCGCATGAGCCTATGGCATCGGTGCTGAGCTCTAACCACTGACCCCACCAGCCTTTGGAGATCATCGGCCTCCAGCCATGGGCTCCTGTGGGCCTCCTCCAGCTCAGGCCACCCAGCCCAGGGTCCAGGGTGGTGGCCAGAGCCTCAGGCCTCCTCCCACTGGCTTTCCCTCTAGGTGTCAGGCTTCCCCAGGCATGGGGGCCGCCATCCCAGGGCAGCGGCTGCCCGCAGGGGAATCGCCTGGTAGGGCTGGTGGGGGCTGGCCTTGAAGTCACGGCTCCGATTCGAGAAGGGAAATCATCTGAGCTTTTAAAAAATTAAATGGAGTCAGTAATTTGATTTCAGAGAGAAGCTGAAAACCTCGTAATGGCAGGAGCAGCTCAATCTCGTGGTGAAAAGGAAAAGCCTTAAATGGGGCTATTAAGCTTTTGCCTGGGACGGATCTGCCCGGAGAGGGAGGAGGAGGGTGCGCAGAGGGGGGAGAAGACTTCTTCGAGGTGGGGACCGTTTATCAGCCAAGACAACCCTGATTACTTATTTATTTATTTCTTGTTCCGGGCGGGCGTTGCCGACGGTCTCCTCTTCTTGGCTGCATTTCAAATCCCACTTCCAGTGATGGGTCGGCCTGGAGGTGGGCGTCTGGGGGGCCACCCTCCCAGGGAAGCACCGAGTGAGTGCTCTTCCGGCCAGAACACTGTCCCCAGCCACAGATGGGCATCGAAGCCAGGGAGCCTGGGGGCAACTGGGTCACTGAGGGTCACCGGGACCGTCCTAGCCAGCAGGGTACCAGCTGCTGCCCTGGAATCCAGAGGAAAAGAGTGATGAGTAATGAAAACAAAGCAGTGACATCCCATTATCCTCCCCTGGAGTCCTTTAGAGACCTGGGGTCATGGCACCCCAAGGCCTGGGGAGGGGGTAAACACCAAGGGTTCGTATCACCATCACCAGCCACCCCCAGAGATGTCTGAACCATGGCTCAGGCCCGCCATGCTTTCCTGGGCCTGCAAGCATCCCCTCTGCCTGCGCTGGGAGGTAGATGGTGAAATGATCACCATAAGAACGGCTCTCGAGCTCTGGGCGTGCTGGGTGTCATGCTCTGTGAGGTGGATGGTGATGGTGTAAGATTGCCGCAAGAACGGCTCTTGAGTTCTGAGCGCACTGGGTGTCGTCCGGCTCCACGCCAAATGCTCTGTGTTCCTTTCCCACCCAACCCTCAGCGGCCGCATCGGAAGGAACTATTACCATCCCCATTTGACCCATCAGGAAACTGAGGCTCAGAGAGGTGAGTGCCTTGCCAAGGTCACACAGCCAAAGGACAGAGGAACTGGGACTTGAACCCTAGCTCCTGGCAGGCCTGGCTGCAGAGGCTGCGCCTTACCCTGATGCTTCCCCACCTCTGACAGCAGAGCAAGCCCAGAAATGCAGCTGGCAGGGCCAGGGAGAGATGGGGGGACACTGCCCTGCACTCAGCGCCTCTTCCCTCGGGGAGGTCCACGCAGGCAGATGGCCTGCCACTTCACCACTTCCTCTGGGTTCCATGGCAGCAGCTGGTACCTTGCTGGCTTGGATGTCCCTGGTGACTCTCAGTGACCCAGTGCCCCTGGACTCCCTGGCCTAGATGCCCAGCTGTGGCTGAGCACAGCGATGATCTGGGCCGGAAGAGCACTGGGGCTTCCCTGGAGAGAACCCCCAGCCCCCACCTCCATGCTGACCCATCGCTACCTCCCGCCCTTTGCACTCCACCTCCCCAGGGTGCACCCAGGACTCACCGTGGAGTCACCATGGAGACTCAGCGTGGGGCCTCTCAGGAAGCCCCTCCACACTGTCCTGAAGCTCAGGAGGCCTGTGGCTTTCAGCACTGGGGGCCAAGGTGGGCCCTGTCAGCTCCTGCTGGGGTGAGGTCCCCCGGCCAGCCGGGAAGGGGTGTTCAATCTCCACCAGGCTGGGTAGCGACCCTCCTGTGGGAGCCCACGGGCTCAGGGTTTGCGTGGACAGAGGACTGGATGCATGTGCAGCCCCTGATTCCTCCTGGCCCACAAAGCCAGGGGTACACTCCAGGTATAGGGCCTGGTCTGCCCTTCCTACAGATGAGGTTTTGGGTGTCAGAAGAGCTGCCGGGCGAATCAGTTCTGCTGGCAGAGGTTCCACAGGAAGAACCGCCAAGGGCGCTGCCGGCCTCACCCTGGGCGTCCCGGTGAGTTCGGGTCCTGAGGCCCCGGCACAGGCACTGGGGTCTGGCTGCCTCACGCTTGGGGTGGAGAATGTGGCATCCCTCCCCAGCAGGGTGGAGAGTCCCGGCCCCTCCATGTCCTCGCTTGGCTCTGAGGATGAAAAGTCCACGAGTCCCCTGGCCCCCTCCCTGGGGAAACCAGGCCCAGTCTGGCTCGGCCTCTCCACCTCTATTCCAGAGGATGTTTCCTGGGACTCTCGGGGAGAATGGTGAGAAACCAGTGCCTCTGCCGCCAGCCTGGCCCGCCAGGGCCTTGTCAGTGGCTGGAGCTCCTCGCTGGCTTGCCCAGGCTCCCCCAAGATGGGCTCAGGTGCAGCCATATCCCCCCTTGACAGCCCTCTCAGCAGGAGGGGACTTCCTGGAGACTGGGCGGGGTCCTGCTCAGGCCTCACAGTTCCTAGACCTTCAGTCAGGGTGACAGATGGTCCCGAGACCAGGAGCCATTCAGACTGTTCAGGCCTCAGGGCTGGCGGTGGAGGAGAGGAGGCGTCTGAGGACACAGGCAGGGTCAGAGTCGGGTGCACTGGCAAGACTGGACGTGGCCGCCAGGGACTAGCCTGGACACCCTCTACAGGCTCCGAGGGGAGCGTGACTGGAGGCATGGGGTGTCCAGGGAACCCCACTTCCCCTGGGGGAGCCTGGAGACCTTGCTGAGCTTGCATCACTCTAGGGAAAATGGAGGCAGATGTCTGGCCTCTCCTCGCCGGTTTGGCTGTTTGCAGCAACGGTCCAAGCCCCTTCTTCATCAAGAGAGAAGTGGAGAGAGAAAAAGCATCAGAAACAAGAACACATGGGCTCCGGCTGCCCTGAGAATCTCAGCCCAAAGATGGGTTCGAGGAACCAGGTGCGGTGGCTCACGTCTATAATCCCAACACAATAGAAGGCCAACGCAGGTGGATCACTTGAGGCCAGGAGTTCCAGACCAGCCTGGCCAATATGGTAAAACCCCATCTCTACTAAAAATACAAAATTAGCCACGCGTGGTGGCGCGCGCCTGTAATCCCAGCTACTCAGGAAGCTGAGGCAGGAGGATCGCCTGAATCTGGGAGGTGAAGGCTGCAGTAAGCCAAGATGGTGCCACTGCACTCCAGCCTGGATGACAGAGCGAGACTCCATCTCAAAAAAAAAGAAGAGTTGGAGGAAGCTGTGACCTCTGGGTCTCCAGTCCTCTGGTGTGCCTCAGTTTCCCTCCCTCCATTTGTGTGCATAGCTGCTGACACCCCCGCTGCCTCCTTCGGCTGTGTCTCAGGGCACTGGGAGGTTGCTGTGATCCAGGCTGACAGATGAAGGGGGCTGCCCTTAGGTGGGAGCTCTTGGGGGCCCAGCTTTCTCTGGGAAATATTCTGAATTTGAGGAGGTGACACGGTTGGGGATCACAGTGGGGCTCTCTTTGGAAGAACGGTGGTGAGAGAGAAGGGCCTCAGGCCCAGCTGGGTCTACCAATACCTCATGGGGACCCGACTTTTTGGAGGAAACCGTGGGCAGAGGATGTAGCCATAGACTTGCCTTGGCCAGCGCATCAGAAGGCTGGTGAGGGAGGTCCCAAGAAAGCCATTCCTGGGCAGCTGGTCCTGCAGCCCACACCTGGGAGGAAGCGGCAGATGGCACGCTTGCTGGAGGGGTCTCTGGTCCTGGGGATGGCGGGGAGGGAGTGGCCCTCTGTGTAGCAGTTGAGGCAGGCGACTCTGTTCCTGAACCTTCCAGAGGGAAGACAGAGGTCAGCCTTCCTCCTAAGGAAGCAAAATCCTCCCCACGCCCTGCTGAAGGGACCGTGAGGGACCCTTTTCCACAGGTGGGGAATGGAAGCTTGGGGAGGTCAGATGCAAGCCCTGGGTTGGGAAATGTCCATTCGCTGAATTTCACAGTCCTCCCACCTGGAGTCCTTTTTGAGACTATGTGGACATCAAGATACCTTTTTTTTTTTTTTTTTGATTTGGAGTCTCACTCTGTGGCCCAGGCTGGAGTGCAGTGGTGCAGTCCCGGCTCACTGCAACCTCCACCTCCTGGGTTCAAGTGATTCTCTTGCCTCAGCCTCCCGAGTAGCTGGGATTACAGGTGTGCACCACCACGTCCAACTAATTTTTTTTGTATTTTTAGTAGAGATGGGGTTTCACCATGTTAGCCAGGCTGGTCTCAAACTCCTGACCTCAAATGATTCGCCCGCCTTGGCCTGTTAAAGTGCTGGGATTACAGGAGTAAGCCACCACGCCCGGCCCATTTTTTTAACTTAAATCACAGAAATTCAGATTTCTGCAAGGGGTACCTGGTCCTGACTCCCTATCGTAGCTTCAGTGCCACCAGCTGGTTTCATCTTTGAGCCATTTCCTATTTCGAGGTCAAATACATTGGCCCAACCTCAGAAACCACAGAGAACGGGAGAGTGCTCCCTGCCCGATCACCCTTCAGGTTAGACTCAGCCCAGGCAGCGTAGGCATTCCAGGCCGATCACGCTTTGTCAAGTGCGGGAGAGGAGGTACAGTGCAGGGTGTTTAGCAGGACCCCTGGCCTCCACCCACCAGATGCCGGTAGGATCCCCCGAGTCACGACAAACAAAAATGTCTCCAGATGTTGCTAAGTGTCTCCTGAGAGGCAAAAATCGCCTGCAGTTGAGAACTACTGGGTTCGCACTTGCAAATTCTGGCCCAGGGGTTAAATACAGCTCTTGGACATGTTTGACTCAGCCTGCAGGGTGTTTGAACTGTTTTTTAAATTAACCAACAACATTTTAAAAGCAGGAGTTCTTATATAACCAGGTTCTCGTGGAAAACCAGATTTGGCTACACGGACCTGCTTCCCTGCAAGATAGGGTCAGCTCCAGCCAAGCAAGGCTGCTCTGCTTAGAGGGACCTGGTGGCTGCAGGTTCCCAGGAGTCTCCACCACTCCCTGTCACCTCCCACACTGAGCTTTGCTGCCTTATCCTTCCACGCCCAGGCCCTGGGTGTTCTTATCCTCCCCACTCTCCCACCGCTAACATTCCCTTCCCCACCCCTAGAGGCATTTCCATCCGTGAACCCAACTTCAAAATGTAAAAATAGGCCGGGCACAGTGGTTCACACCTGTAATCCCAGCACTTTGGGAGGCCAAGGCAGGAGGATCATTTGAGTCCAGGAGTTTAAGAACTGCCTGGGTAACACGCATGATCCCATCTCTATAAAAATATTTAAGGCCAGGCACAGTGGCTTATGCCTGTAACCCCAGCAGTTTGGCAGGCCAAGGCAGCCGGATCACCTGAGGTCAGGAGTTCAAGACCAGCCTGATCAATATGGTGAAATCTCGTCTCTACTAAAAATACAAAGATTAGCCAGGCGTGGTGGCAGGCACTTGTAATCCCAGCTACTCCGGAAGCTGAAGCAGGAGAATCACTTGAACCTGGGAGGCGGAGGTTGCAGTGAGCCAAGATTGTGTCATTGCACTGCAGCCTGGGCAACAAGAGACTCCGTCTCGGGAAAAAAAAAAAAAAAAATTTTAAAACTAGCTTGGTATGGTGTCTTGTATCTATAATCCCAGCTATTCAGGAGGCTGAGACAGGAGGATCCCTTGAACCCAGGAGCTCAGTGTTATAATGAGCTTTGATTGCACTATTGTACTCCAGCCTAGGCAATAGAACAAGACCCTGTCTCTTATAAAATATATATATATATACACACACACACACACACGCATATATATACACGCATATATATATATATATGTGCGTACACACACATATGAAAACAGCTATATCTAAACCATCTCCTAGATTTCTCCAGACCACTTAAATAATTAGGATTTGTCCTATAGGTTCTAATTACTTTTGGGGTCAGGGAAAAGGAAGATTTTTTAAAAATCTCTAACCACGGGGAGTTTAGGCAATTCCAGCATATATTAATAGTCCAGCATATATTTTGTAAATATGTGACACATTAGTCACATATTTACAAAAGAAAAATGTTATCTGTGTAAAACGTTTTTTTAAATTCCTGGTGAAAATTCAAGCCAACAAGCATTTATGAAGTGCTTACCAAGGGCAAGGCGGCAAGATAAGGCCCGTCAAGAATAAGAAGCCGAACAGGGCACAGCCCCTGATCTAAGGAATTCATACTAGAGGGAGAGACAGGAGCGTGCACCAATAACTATAATAAGAATAGAAAGACCTCGAAGCTGCAGGGAAGCTGCAGGGGAGGTGCAGGGGAGGTGTGCTGGGAACCAGGGAGGGGAGACATTCATTCTAGTTGCTGATGTTAAATTAACAAAATGAGGAAGAGAACATTCTTTCCCCGTGTAAATCTTTCCAGAGAGGCCAAAAAAACTCTTCCTAAAATGTTTCTATTACTGTTGCTGATCTATTTTTATGCTGTATTCCGTATCTTCCTATCAAGGACCTGCCCTCTCATCAAAACCCAGGATAAAGATCATTTACTCTCTGACATCTCTCCTGAGTCCACCTGCCCTCATAATTCTCTGGGCATTTCTTTTTTGTTGTTTTTGTTTGTTTGTTTTTGTTTCTGTTTTGAGATGAGTCTTGCTCTGTTGCCCAGGCTGGAATGCAGTGGCACAATCTCAGCTCATTGCAGCCTCCACCTCCCGGGTGCAAGCGATTCTCTTGCCTCAGCCTCCCAAGTAGCTGAGATTACAGATGTGCACCACCATGCCCAGCTAATTTTTGTATTTTTAGGAGAGACAGGGTTTTGCCATGTTGGCCAGGCTGGTCTCAAACTCCTGGCCTCAAGTGATCCTCCCACCTTTGCCTCCCAAAGTGCTGGGATTACAGGCGTGAGCCATTGCGTCCGGCCTTTCTCTGGGCATTTCTTATCTCCCCTTCCAGACTGAACGCTGCCTGAGAGCAAGAGCCGAATCCAGCAGCCTCTGTTCCCACCTAAGCCTTGCATGGGGCCGCATACACCGCGACTGCTTAGTGAATATCTGTTGGATAAAGTTCTAGCCTTCCCTTTCCAAGATTAATGTCATCACTGCAGCAAACCGTTAAAATAAAAACAGCCGAAATGTGTAAAAATTTTCAAGAACCAGCAGCCTCTGTTCCCACCTAAGCCTTGCATGTGGCCGCATACACCGTGACTGCCTAGTGAATATCTGTTGGATAAAGTTCTAGCCCTCCCTTTCCAAGATTAATGTCATCACTGCAACAAACCGTTAAAATAAAAACAGGCGAAATGTGTAAAAATTTTCAAGAAACATTTCCATTTTTAGCAGACTGTCAGAACTCACCCCCCATCCCGCCTTTTTCTTTGTTTCTAATTCTGAATTTGGGGCTAGCTGTGGTAGGCAGTCCCCCTTTTAATCTTTAAATATAGTTCTGAACATAATTACATTTTTGTGCAGCACCAAAACATCATATCCTCGTGACAGGGCAAACTTACACTATTAACATCTGAGTTAAATCTCCTTCGCGTCTGTCTTTGATTGAGGACAGTTAGGAAGTAAAAGATGAAAGTGATCGACATCATTTGTGAATTATGTGCATTTCCTTGTGCTGTATTTCAATGGGTTTTGCTCCTGGTGGTTTTGCATGTGTGAATACCAGGTTGTCCGTTAGCAGAGCTTTCTCCAAAAACCCCATCCCAGCATCCTGGCATAAAGACATACACCACATTTAAAAGAAGGTTCCTCTTGAGCTGAGAAACAAGTTGCATCGTGTCGTGCTCTTTGCCAAGGACACTGATCTGTCTACCAAGTGACCCGAGGAACTGGAAATAGCTCCTCTTGCTGTTTCAATCCTCAAAACAGGTACTGGTATGCCTATTTTCCAGATGGGAAAACTGAGGCTCAACATGGTTAGGTAACTCACTGAGGTTGTGCAGTTGGTTAGGAAAGGGATACACCCCCATCTGCCTCCCCTGTCCCCTCCCTGGCAGACTCCAGGGCCAGGAACCACAGGACCACTCAGTTCTCACGACACTGTTGTTCTCCTGCCAGTTCCAGCCAGTATGTCTGACGCCTCACTTACCTTGTCGGTGTGGGACCTGTGCGGTCCAGAGAGTGAAACGTTGTCACAGAAGAAAGAACCCCAGGGCCAAGGAAAGAGGGTTTGTGCAGTGTATACCTGTTACCAGCAGTCACACCCTCATGGTGCCTCACTCACCCACACACTGGAAGAAGCTCTCCACCGTCCAGAGGACTGGGGCAGCCATCTCAGCAAATTGCAGACTCAGGTCTACCCTATAGAAAGCTTGTGTTCCCGGGGTTCCTCCAACTTCTTGGCATCGCTGTGAGGCCACAAGAAATTAGTTTTACGTTGGCTGGGCACAGTGGCTCATGCCTGTAATCCTAGCACTTTGGGAGGCTGAGGCAGGCAGATCACGAGGTCGGGAGATTGAGACCATCTGGCTAACACAGTGAAACCCCGTCTCTACTAAAAATACAAAAAATTAGCTGGGCGTCGTGGTGGGTGCCTGTAGCCCCAGTTACTCGGGAGGCTGAAGCAGGAGAATCACTTGAATCCAGGAGGAGGAGGTTACAGTGAGCCGAGATCGCGCCACTGCACTCCAGCCTGGGCGACAGAGCGAGGCTCCATCGAAAGAGAGAGAGAGAAAGAAAGAAATTAGTTGCACGTGGCAGGAGGCATCCCATGCCCTATGGTTGTCCCCTGATGGGGCTACCTTGGTTAGAGTATGGGCCTGAGAGGCATACATGGTGAAGTCTACTTTCAGCCAGCACCACAGATCTGCCCTCCATGTTTCTTTCTTTCTTTTTACTTTTATTTTTTGAGACAGGGTCTCACTCCCATTGCCTAGGCAGGAGTGCAATGGCACAATCATAGCTCATTGCAGCCTCAACCCACTAAGTTCAAGCAATGCTCCTACCTCATTTTTAAATTTTTTTGTAGCAACGGGGTATCACTATGTTTCCCAGGCCAGTTTTGAACTCCTGGACTCAAGTGACCCTCCCGCCTCGGCTTCCCAAAGTGCTGGGATTACAGGCATGAGCCACTGTGACCAGCCTACCCTTCACGTTTCTGACCACACATGGCATTGGTGACCGAAGGAGAAGGGCCTCAGGAAGAGAAGGGGCAAGACAGAGATGCCACCGGATATTCACCTGGACCTGGAGCACCCCGGCCGCCGGGATGCTGACCACCACAAAGTCCTTGTTCTCAGTCACCATAAAGATGTTGGACTGTTGGACTTGGAGGAATCTGAGGCTCAGGGTTTCCTCAATGTAGGAACCTCTTTTGACTAGACCCAGTCTCTGCTTGGGGATGTGAACGAAGACCTCCGACTCTGGCTGGAATGACACTGGAATGGGAAGGACACAGGACACAGAAAAAGACACTTTGCAGGCTCGTGGACAAATGAAGTGGTGGTGGGCATTTGCCCGGGGCCACACCTGTGGCCAGCACAGCACACTTCCCCAGTCAGTGACAGCAAGTTACTTGGTGTCCCGGTATCACTGCCTGGGCTGAAACTTAGCTGCACGGATGAAGAAGAGAAGAAAAAAAGACCATCCCCAAACACCTGACAGATCTCACCACTCTGGAAAGGCCCATCTGCATCCTGATGGAAGCAGATGCCATCAGGGAAGCTGCAGAAATGGCTCTACTGAGATCGTCTTCGGCTTCGGTGACCTAGCCCAGTGCCCCTTCCATTTCCAAAGTAATACAGCTCTACAGCTCTTAAGTAATACAGCTCCTAGGCCGGGCACGGTGGTTCACACCTGTAATCCCAGCACTTTGGGAGGCCAAGGTGGGTGGATTACCTGAGGTCAGGATTTCAAGACCAGCCTGGCCTACGTGGTGAAACCCCATCTCTACTAAAAACCCAAAAAATGAGCCGGGTGTGCTGGTGGAAGCCTATAATCCCACCTACTTGGGAGGCTGAGGCAGGAGAATCACTTGAACCCTGGAGATAGAGGTTGCAATGAGCCAAGATCATGCCACTGCACTCCCGCCTGGGCAACAAGAGCAAAACTCCGCCCCCCAAAAAAAAGAAAGACATACAGCTCCTATCAGTTGTTTACACTTTAGCAAGAATTTCACTGTGTCAGGCTCTCGGCGGGACATTTTAAACCAGCTCTGCAGCTGCTAATGGAAGCATCTGCCTTTACATAAAGGGACTGGAAACATTGTGAACAGGGAAAGAGATGTTCGGGGGCTCATCACGGTCACCGCCAATGCCTGAAAATCCCCAGAGCCCTGATCCCGAAACTCAGTCCATGATAAAATTCTATACAAATGGAAAGTCTAAGCCACCTCTAATCTATCCACACAGGATGAAGCCTTTGATCCACCTAACGTTGCACACCGAGTTCTTTGAATTTAAATTCCCCGGAGGTAGGAAGTGGTCTTCCAGGTTCCAGACCTCTTTATATGACATAAGACCCAGGGCAGTGGTGTCACTCCAGGCTGAACAAAACAGTTATCACATACATGGCCTAGATCAGGGGTCCCCACTGCCCTCAGATCACGGAGCCCTGGAGGGTCTGACCAGGCTGCACACTCTCTCCCGTCTCTGTTCTCAGAGCCCCTGGGGCCAGCTTGGGTGCTCCCAAGAGTCTGCAGACCCCAAGTTTGCAGGTCTGTAGTAGATTATTTTACTTTTCATTCACCCCACATCCCACTTCTACTCCACACATCTTCCAGCAAAAGCAAACTTCTCTTTGTCCCAAGCATTTCAGAAATGCATAGCCAAGGCTGGGACTGAGGAGAGGAAAAGTGGGATGAGACAGAGGGGATTAAGGTGCCCAGAGGAGGGAAAAAACAGAGACGAGAATGTGATGAAGTCGGAAAGGTGGACATTAGGGGCACTCCTGGGTCTTACCCGGTGGGCAAGCAGCTTCTAAAGAATAGGCATGGTGACCGCTCACCAGCCATAGTGGCAGGAGCTCAGCAGAGGTGTTCAGCACCTGGGGAGGGAGGAAGGTCCCCCCTGAGGTCTTCAAAACTGCTCCTTCCAGATGCAAACTCCCACCACAGGGGCCCCCTCTCCCACCTTCGAACTAATCTCTGAACTAAAGCCCCAAGTGTTACAAAGCCCAGGTCAGGGACTATTGCGCCGATGCAACCAGGAAATATTATTTAGCTGAGATATTTTTAGCAGGAAGCGAGCTCAGAGCAAATGTCATGTGAGCCGTCTTCTCTTACACGGCAACTTTGGGCTATTTAAAGAGATGGTAATTACGCTCCTGCCACCATGATCAGGACGAGCTGAATGCATGATTGCAGGAGCCCCTCATCTGCAGAGCGGAGCACTTCACGCTAATGGGGACCAATTTTCGAAGGCGCCTGCCTAAATCTGTCCAGTCTCGCAGGTGGACATTTGACTTGTCACTGGAGGGGTGGCAACCTGCTCTTCTGGGTGCTATGCCCCAGAGGCCCCCCACTGCCTGGCAGGGCCTGCCGCCCACCACTGACCTCCCACCTCTGAAGAAGTCCTTGTCTCGGGCTTTGGACGGTGACAGTGGTGGCATTGATGTCCACATACAGTCCCATCAGGCTGGCATCTTCAAGAGAAGCCACCAGCTCCCCTCGAAGGGACAGCAGCCATGGAGTCTGGAGAAACAGGACACGTTCACAAACCATGTGGCCAGGGAGGCACGGTCACTAGGAGTCATGGAGAAGGGACACTTGAGGGGTTACCTAGGAAGGTAACAGGGTCACGGGGAGGATGGCTAGGCCAGGAGGCAGGACGGCAGGCCACTCGGGGAGGAGAGTCAACCAGACACTAGTATGCTCATACTTTAGGGGAGGAGGTCCCTTGCAGGGGTGCTTGGCACACAGTAGGTGTACAACGCGGCTGAGAGAACGAACACACAGTGACCCCTAACAGCAATGCCAACCAGTCAGCCCCTGTGCCGCCCTGGCTGGGCACAACTGGAGTCCTGTCCTTGGCTCTGTTTGCCACCCTTTAGTGGGACATGGGAATGAAGGCCTTGAATAAAGGTGAGGGCCAGATGCGGGGAGAGGGGTAGGGAAGGGTCTCCAGCTCCCATCTCAGGAAGACTGGCAGGGGGACGTCAGGAAGACTTGGGGAGGTCAAGCTCACTGATCCCAAATACTCAAAGGGATGTGAAATAGAGAAGAGGGACTGGCTCCTTCCGGGAGGCTGCAGGAAACATTCCAAGGACCAGCAGAAGGAAAATTCGGGAAGCACCTGTGCGATGTGGAACAAGCTCCTTACAAAGGAACAAGCTCCCTGTCACTGGAGACTTGGCAGAGAGAATCTTAGCACGGGAAGGACCTTAGAGTCTTCCAACCCAGCCTCCCACCCAAAGCTGGGGTCCCCTCTTCCAGGTTCTTCTCAGATGGCCTCAGGCCTCAGGCCTCTGCCTGGAGGGCACCAGCGGGAGCTTCAAACTTCGGCTGGCAAGACCTGGTCCCTGAAGAGTCCGTACCGTCCACTACACTCTCCGGAGGACAAGCAAACTCAGAAGCTGCGTCCGAGCATCCCGAGCACGCACCAGGCCTGGCAGAAACTTCCAGAGAGTTGTTCCTGCTACTCCAACAGGGCCCACTTACCTGTCTATCGTCGCTGCGCAGGGGCAGGGGCCGGGAGACCTGCAGAGACAAAGAGGAAGCAATGTCTCCTGCAAGCGGTGAGCAAAGGTGAGCAAACATCCCTGCCGGTGCCCATCAGCGCCGGCAATTACCCCAGCAGGAGGCCGGTGAGAGAGCGGTGCCGCCGGCTTGTTTGCTCATTAAGACAAGAAAATCATTTATGTTCTGGGACTCGAGTGTCAACAGACGCAGGGAAATGTCGCTGCCTCAGCTGCCACCCTGGGCCTGGCCAAGGGGGCAGCTGGGGTCCTGGGCGCAGCTGGTGAGGCCAAGAACGGGTGTGCATGGGACCAACGCTGCTCAGAGCCCACTTCCATGGGGGCTGCTGCCTAGGCCTCTTGTCTTATTTTTTTCCCCAGATCCCAATTTCTTCCTCGCCCTTTTTCTTTCCACTTTGGATCCAACTAGCAGAAGTAGAGAGTGAGGGCTTCTACAGGCCCAGAGAGCACACCTGTGCCCCCCAATGGCACCGTTCTTAGAGGGTCCAACAATCCCGGTTCCCCAGGATTGGGGAGGTTCCCATGATGTGGGGTTTTCGGTGCTAAAACGGAGACAGGCAAACCGAGACAGTGGTTTCTCGTCCCACGCCTGAGTCTCACGGCCATTGCGTAGGGTGGCACCATTCTCCCATTTCACAGACCAGGGCCCAAGGTGATGGCGTGGGCAAGGGATCTTCCCTAAAACCCCTCTGCAGCCAGTGCCACCCCACCCAGGTGCTCTCTCAAGTCTCTCTACTTTCTCCAGCTGCCCCTTTGCCTTTGTGTCAAACTTGGCCAGGGAGGTTGTGGCACTGAACAGTCACAGACCAGCAGAGGGTCCCTCACAGATCATCAGATCCCCTCTCCTACCCAATACAGAATGGGGAGACTGGGGCCAGAGTGGACTGATTCATCTTCACAGCTCCCCAACTCAAGGCTACCCACCTCTTCTCCCCAGGGACAGACGGGCTTCCAGAAGCAGAAAGGAGTGGGTGGGGCCAGGAAGAGGCCCCCCACCACCCTGCAGCCTCCCCAGTTGCCTAGCTCAGCTGTTCCTTGGCCCCAGAGAGCCCATGTTGGCAGCAGGCTCAGGCGGCCCACAGGGACCCCCTCAGGTGAGCCCTGTGATGGCCTTGCTTTTAGGGGATGCTATCTTCCCTTGGGGAGAAAAGTGGAAGAAATGGAGAAGACGTCCGCAAGGTCTGGCAGGAGAATGAAGAGGATGCGGCAATTCCCCGACACCACCCAAAGCTACACCATGGTGCCCCAGCCCATCCTCCCTGCTGAACCGGGAGGAAGGCGGAGGCCCCCAGAGGCCAGACTGTAAGAAGGGGGGAAGCAATTCTGCTAAACAAAGGAAGGGAAGGCCAGGCACAATGGTTCATGCCTGGAATCCCAGCACTTTGGGAGGCTGAGGCAGGTGGATCACCTGAGCTCAGGAGTTCGAGACCAGCCTGGGCAACATGGTGAAACCCTATCTTCACTAAAAATACAAAAAAAAAAAAAGGAAGGAAGGAAGGAAGGAAGGAAGGAAGGAAGGAAGGAAGGAAGGAAGGAAGGAAGGAAGGAAGGAAGGAAGGAAGGAAGGAAGGAGGGAAATTAGCCAGGAGTGGTGGCGGACACCTGTAGTCCCAGCTACTCAGGAGGCTGAGGCAGGAGGTTCACTTGAACCCAGGAGGCGGAAGTTGCAGTCAGCTGAGATTGTCCCACTCACTCCAGCCTGGGCGACTCTGGCCAGAATGAGACTCTGTCTCCGAAAAGATATTAAAAAAAGGAAGAAGGGAAAACGTGACAAGTGCACAGCCAGAATGCACCGTGCCCTTTAAGTCGCCATGAGGAGGCTATATTTAGGGCCCATGGACATTCCGCAGGAGCTCGGGCAGCCTTCACTGGGAGTAATCGCTAATCACTGCATTGAGTTTATGGGTGCCCCTGGGCACACTTAACCCAGGGCAATGAATAGTTATTGCGCGGCCTCCCGCTCGGGGCCTGTGGGCACACTTAAGCGAGCTCGCAGATCACTGCGAGCAGGGCACGGCTCGGGTACACCCTTGGGCACCCTGCGCCATCAGCGGGGAGAGGCAGAGTATTAAATATCTATGTGCCCTGTGCCCACAGCTGCATTTAGCCAAGGGCAAGGCCGGTGAAACGGCTTTAATTAAAACTTAATGCAAGTTCAAGGTGCAGCCACGGAAGTGGCGGCTGCAGAAGTCACCAGGAATGAATCAGTCAATTCGATGAGGTTCTCAGATGGGGGAAGGGGTTGGAGGGGAGGCGGGGGCAGCAGAGACCCGCCTCTGTTGTTCGTGTTCTGCCCACCTCTGTGCAACTCTGTTCAGGGATGCAGAGCCCCCTCCCCCGACCCGCTCCCACACCTCGGTCAGTGAAGGATGCCGGGGACTGGGGCATTGGGGCATCTGGGCTTCAAGGGCAGGACGATGGAGACCAAGCGGGCGCCCGGGTCGGAGTCGTTTCTGCTTTTCTCAGCGATTCGCCCCAGTGTCGGGCGATGCCGGCAACACCCTCCCCCTGGCGGCGGCTTCCAGAATCACAGGCCCAGTGCAGAGGGAGCAGTGACCAGCCCCGGGATGTCAAACAGGTGCCCTGGCAGCCCTGCTTGGGGATCCCGGAGTGGGGCCCCACAATTCTCAGGTGTACCAACACCGGCTTTGGCGTGGCCACTCTGAGCCCTTAATAAAGGCAGGTGGGCAGAGGAAGACCCTCCCGCTCAGCCCCTTCTCCTTCAGGTTAAGAAGCAAAGCAACTTTGGAGTCCAACATGGCAGTGAGCCAGGCTGAGCGGAGATGAGCCCAGGTCTTCTGAGCTGGGCTGGTGCAGGGGCCCTTCCACCACAGCACACTCATTTTTGAAGTTCAGATCAGATAAGAAGAAAACGATAAGCTCTTCCTGGGGCAAGTCACGCCTTGGTCATATCTGTTCCGTCAGCACCAGCACAGGGCTGGGCATACAATAGATGCTCAATAAATGCTTGTTGGGGCCAGGCGCAGCAGCTCATGCCTGTAATCCTAGCATTTGGGGAGGCCAAGGCAGGTGGATCGGTTGAGGTCAGGAGTTCGAGACCAACCTGGACAACATGGTGAAACCCCATCTCTACTAAAAATACAAAAAAATCAACTGGGCATGGTGGCGCATGCCTGTGATTCCATCAGAATCGCTTGAACCGAGGAGGCAGAGGTTACAGTGAGCCAAGATCACACCACTGTACGCCAGCCTGGGCAACAGAGCGAGACTCTGTCTCAAAATAAATAAATAAATAAATGCTTGCTTGTTGGATAAATGGTGTTTGTCATCAGCAGCCTTTTCACTCCAACCTCCTCCTCTCAGTTCTGACTTCCTCTTCTTTCTCTTCCTCCTTCCTTCTTCCTCCTCCTCACAGGCAGAAGATGCCCAACCAAATCCCTCAAGCCAAATCCAGCACTTTATTTGAGCTGTGCAGTGCCTACAAAGTTAAACTGACTTGGCCGGGCGCAGTGGCTCACACCTGTAATCCTAGCACTTTGGGAGGCCGAGGTGGGTGGATCACTTGAGGTCAGGAGTTCTAGACCAGCCTGGCCAACATGGTGAAACCCCGTCTCTACCAAAAATATAAAAAATTAGGCTGGGTGCGGTGGCCTACGCCTGTAATCCCAGCACTTTGGGAGGCCAAGGCGGGCGGATCACAAGGTCAGGAAATCGAGACCATCCTGGCTACCACAGTGAAACCCCATCTCTACCAAAAATACAAAAAATTAGACAGGCGTGGTGGCGGGTGCCTGTAGTCCCAGCTACTTCGGAGGTTGAGGCGTGAACGGCATGAACCCAGGAGGCGGGGCTTGCAGTGAGCCGAGATTGCGCCACAGCACTCCAGACTGGGTGACAGAGCGAGACTCCGTCTCAAAGAAAAAAAAAAAATAGCCGAGTATGGTGATGCATGCCTGTAATTCCAGCTACTCGTGAGGCTAAGGCAGGAGAATCACTTGAACCCAGGAGGCAAAAGTTGCAGTGAGCCGAGATCATGCCACTGCACTCCAGCCTGGGTGACAGAACGAGACTCACCGTCTCAAAAAAAAAAAAAAAAGTGAACTTTTTTAAACTGGAGGATTTCACATACAATTATAGATTTCCAGTTTATCTTGAAATGTTGGAAAATCTGGCAAAATGGGGCTGGAGTGGAGTCCAGCCTTAGCTCCCTCTGTAGGGGGCCAGGACTGCAGGTTGTGCCTGTTCCAGCATGCCCCAGCCCCTACCATGTGGCCTGGCTCAAAGCCCAGCTCTGTTGCTACCAGCTGGCAAGTCTCCTAATCTCTCTCTGCTTAGTTCTCTCACCTGCAGAATGGGGATCAGTATAGAACCAACTACACAGAATCGCTGTGAAGGTGAGATGAGTTAATATTTGCAAAGTGAGTAGAACGGTGCCCAGCACAGAATAAGCCATATATAAGTGTTTGCTGGGCCAGGCGTAGTGGCCCTCGCCTATAATCCCAGGGCTTTGAGAGGCCAAGGTGAGAGGATCGCTTGAAGCCAGGAGTTTGAGACCAGCCTGGGCAACACAGTGAGTCTCCATCTCTACAAAAAATTTAAACAGGCCGGGCGCGGTGGCTCAAGCCTGTAATCCCAGCACTTTGGGAGGCCGAGACGGGCGGATCATGAGGTCAGGAGATCGAGACCATCCTGGCTAACACGGTGAAACCCCGTCTCTACTAAAAAATACAAAAAACTAGCCGGGCGAGGTGGTGGGCGTCTGTAGTCCCAGCTACTTGGGAGGCTGAGGCAGGAGAATGGCGTGAACCCGGGAGGCGGAGCTTGCAGTGAGCTGAGATCGCGCCACTGCACTCCAGCCTGGGCGACAGAGCGAGACTCCGTCTCCAAAAAAAAAAAAAAAAAAATTTAAACATTAGCTGGGCATGGTGTTATACGCCTATAGTCCCAGCTACTCGGGAGGCTGAAGTGGGAGGATCCCTTAAGCTCAGGAGGTTAAGGCTGCAGTGAACCTGCGTGACACAGCAAGATCCTGTCTCTTTAAAAAAACAGGCTGGGCGCAGTGGCTCACACCTGTAATCCCAGCACTTTGGGAGGCTAGGGCGGGTGGATCATTTGAGGTCAGGAGTTTGAGACCAGCCTGGCCAACATGGTGAAACTCCGTCTCTACTAAAAATACAAAATTTGCTAGGCGTAGTGGCACACACCTGTAATTCCAGCTACTTGGGAGGCTGAGGCAGGAGAATCGATTGAACCTGGGAGGCAGAGGTTGCAGTGAGCCAAGATCATACCATTGCACTTCAGCCTGGGCAACAGAGCGAGACTCCATCTCAAAAAAAAACAAAAAACAAAAACAACAACAACAAAAAAAAAAAACAGCTGACTAAATGAAGGAATGAGTAAAATTCTTTACTGCCTCCTCCTCAGTCCAGCATGCTCATTTCTGTGGCGGGTTTGGTCCCTATAGATGTTTGGGTTTCTAGCCCTCCCCACTCCCATCCAAATCTTGTTTCGCTTACAGAGGTGCCCCACTGATGAGAGCTGGAGAGAAACTTGAATTCAAGGAGCGCACATAGCCGTGCCATAAAAGAGCTCACAATTGGATCTGGGGCTCAACCTTTCTTCCCTGATGCTTAAAATGTAGACATTGCACCTGATCGTACATGGGGTCTATAACTCTTTGACATTACCCAGGTCCAAAAAACAAAAACAAAAACAAAAACAAAAAACAAAAAACAAAAAAACATTCAAACTAGCCAGTTTTTTCAATCCAGAGAGAAAGGACACAAAGATGCAATTTTGCAGCTTTGGTGATAACCCAAGTGACCCCCTGAGCCAGCCAAGATGGGAAATCTAGAACCCGAGGTCAGACAGCTTTAATCTCCCCCTCCTCTCCCATCTCACCCCTCCCCTCCCATCTCACCCCTCGCCTCCCATCTCACCCCTCCTTGCTCAGAACCAAACCCAGGAGACTTAGCACCCAGCCAGTACCCAGGGATGTCTAGAAGAATGATGCCGTACTGCATCTGCAGCTACCACCTGTCTCTCTGGGCCACATTCTGCAGTGCAGGGGCCAGGGCCACCTGCCTTGGCCTTTAGAGAGACGCCCAGCCTGGGAGGCCCCTCTGCCACCTCCCAGACCCTCTGAACCCATTACCTGGATGAACATGGGTCCGCAGTGGACGCTTTCCTGGCCCAGTCTTGACCTTAGCATTGGACACTTCATTATGTATCGATCACTCCGCTCCAACCTTGTCACCCCTTTCTGAAATATTCTGATTTCCAGCCTGTAATTTGCTTTCTGGAAGTAGGGCAAAATTCATGTGTGCAAATGAGAGAGGAAAATACAGTTAGTAGGCTGCAATTATAGGTCAGTCCCTGCTCACAGCAAATAGGATACCATGAACCTGCTAGAAGGTGGGCTTGTGGAAGAGGGATGGGAAATGAACCAGGGTCGACAGCAACTCGGAGCCTGGGTCTGGCTCTGGAAGCTCAGCCCCTACCAAGGAAGCCCTCCAGGCCAGGGAACATTTGTGGGTTTTGGGAAGGTCAAACCTAGTCAGACAGAATAAGAACTTGCATCCCAATGTCCCTTGACAGTTGACAAACACACTTTATCTCCTTTGATGCCCACCAATGTCTCATAAGGCTGGGCTGTTTTTTGTTTTTGAGTCTCACTCAATCACCCAGGCTGGAGTGGAGTGGTGTGATCTCTGCTCACTGCAACCTCCACCTCCCGGGTTCAAGCGATTCTCGTGCCTCAGCCTCCCAAGTAGCTGGAATTACAGGCATATGCCACCAGGCCCATCTAATTTTTCTATTTTTAGTAGAGACAGGGTTTCACCATGTTGGCCAGGCTGGTCTCGAACTCCTGGCCTCAAGTGATCTGCTCACTTTGGTTCCCAAAGTGCTGGGATTACAGGCGTGAGCCGCCAAGCCTGGCCAAGGCTGGGCTTATGAGACAAAAAATTCTCATTTTACAGATGAGGCAGTTGAGGCTTAGAGAAGGTAAATGACTAAGCCAAAGGCATGTGGCCATTGCTGAGACTCGACGTGAGAGCTGGTCTAGCTCATTCCAGCACGAGGCAGACTTCAAAGATGTCAAACCAGTGGGTCCCTCCACCCCTCCCAGACTGCCCTCATTCAGCCACACAAGAAGAACCCAAGTCTAAGCTTTGCGGTGGGGCCTGAGAAGGGCAGGTATTGACGGGGCTGTCAGAGAAGGGTGACCACAGAGAGGAAGAGAAAGAGGAGGAGCAGGGTAGTTCCCAAAATTCCTTCCCCCACTCCAGACCACCGACCCACTCGGGAAAAACTCTGGGCTGGGTCAAGGAAGGGAGCACAAAGAAACGGAAAGGGGAAGTGGAGGTGAGGAGAAGACAAGAAAAAAAAACTGTGAGCCAATCTGTGGGGCTGGTCGTCCCCTTGCAGGACCCCTGGCGTGAAATTTAAGTAACAAGAATGCTGGCACGGTGGCTCATTCCCATCATCTCAACACATTGGGACACCGAGGTGGGAGGATGGCTTGAGCCTGGGAATTCCAGACCAGCCTGGGCAACATGGTGAAACCCCATCTTCTACAAAAAGTACAAAAATTATCTGGGCATAGCGGTTCATGCCTGTAGTCCCAGCTACTCTGGGGGCCGAGGTGGGTGGATCACTTGAGGTCAGAAGCTCAAGACCAGCCTGGCCAACAGGGTGAAACCCCGTCTTTACCAAGTAATCCCAGCTACTTGGGAGGCTAAAGCAGGGGAATCGCTTGAACCTGGGATGTGGAAATTGCAGTGAGCCGAGACTGCCTCACTGCACTCCAGCCTGGGCAACAGAGCGAGGCTCCGTCTCAAAAAACAGAAAGGAAAAAAAATACAAAAATATCTTACTTCTGTAAATTTTAGAATCACATGGTCTCGTGAGCCCATAATGGGCCTGTGCAAGTGAGGGCTGTCAGTCAGCCTTTGCAACTCCTCAGCACCATTTATTCACTTCATTAAGCACTTACTGAGTACCTACTGTGTGCCAGGCCCTGAGGCAAGCCTGTGGGTGTGACTGCCTCACCCCAAAGACTCCAGGTCCAGCAGGAGATGGTGTGTGAGTGGGCACATTGTGAGTCAGCGTTGGCAATGATAGAAGCAGGTCCACTGCACAGAGAAAGGGGGAGTCTCAGGAGGACTGCCTGGACGAGGCAGCATCTGAGTTGGGCGGCCTTTTAATATCTATGCCCATAAACTCCATGAAGGCAGAGATTTCTGGTCTCCCTCAGCTCAGTTTCTACAGAGGAATAATGGTGCAGTGTCTCCTTACTTGACATCTGAGCTCAGGCTTAGCTCCTTAAATCTCCCTTAAAAAAAAAAAAAAAAAAAAAAATTTCCCAAACCCACCTCTTTCTGCACAAAGCAGGCCGAGTATTGAACTCGAAAAAAGAAGTCACCATCTGAAGCCGGATGCAGGAAGTAGCCACATTTAGCAAGAGAAGAATCCAGGTGGTTAGGGGCCCTCCAGGTGCCTGGAACGAGAAAGGGACAGAAACGTGGGTTGAGCCTGTGGAGGTGGCTTCTCTGGCAGGGTCAGAAATATCAGACTCGCAGGTAGAAACTGCTCTGCCTGGAAGCTTCTTACCTGGAGGGGATAAAAAATAGCAGTAATTTTTAAAAGTCTGAAAAGGCATATACCAACAGGAAAGCCCGATGGTTCTTCAATCAAGGTGTATCCAGAATCCGACCCCGTCTCCCCACACGAATCCTCAGCTTGTGTCACTGCTGCTGCCTCCTCCCATGTCCCCCAGCTTCCTCCTTTGCCCCTGTCGTGAATATTCCATGCAGCAGCCCGCAGGATCCCGTTCAAAACGTAGGCAGATTGCGTCTCTCCTCTGCTCAGACCTCTTCGTTGCCAGCCAGGTGTGGTGGCTCACACCTGTAATCCCAGCACTTTGGGAGGCTGAGGTGGGAGGATCACCTGAGCTCAGGAGTTTGAGACCAGCCTGGCCAACATGGCGAAACCCCATCTCTACTAAAACTACAAAAATTAACCAGGTGTGGTGGTGCACGCCTGTAATTCCAGCTACTTGGGAGGTTGAGGCACGAGAATGACTTGAACCTGGAAGGCGGAGGCTGCAGTGAGCCAAGATTGTGCCACTGCACTCCAGCCTAGGTGATGGAGTGAGACACTGTCCCAGAAAAAAAAAAAAAAAACAAAAAATAAAAAACTCCATTGTGTAAAAAAACAAAACCCTTGCAAGCCTCACGTGACTTGCCCTCAGCTCTCTGACCCTTTTTCCCACTTCTCTTCCCCTCCCTCCCTCTGCTCCAACCACACCAGACCCACTGCTATTTCTCAGTCATCCCAGGCCCACTCCTGCCTCAGGGCCCTTGTACTGGCTGTGCCCTCTGCCTGGAACTCTCTTCTCCTAGATATCTGCATGTCTGACTCCCCTACCTCCTTTCAGTCCTTGTGCAAATGTCGCCTTCTCCATGAAGCCCACCCTAACTACCCACTTAACACTCCCCCATCTTGCCCTCCTTCACCCTTTTCTGCACACTCATTGTCTTCTAACCGACTATCTACTGGCTTATTTGTTATATTGATTGTTTATTGCCGTCTAGTCAAATGTCAGCTCCGGCTGGCTCACGCCTGTAATCCCAGCACTTTGGGAGGCCGAGGCAGGCGGATCATGAGGTCAGGAAATCGAGACCATCCTGGCTAACACGGTGAAACCCCATCTCTACTAAAAATACAAAAAATTAGCCGGGCATGGTGGCGGGCACCTGTAGTCCCAGCTACTCGGGAGGCTGAGGCAGGAGAATGGTGTGAACCCAGGAGACAGAGCTTGCAGTGAGCTGAGATTGCAGCACTGCACTCCAGCCTGGGCAACAGAGCGAGACTCCATCTCAAAAAAAAAAAAAGTCAGCTCCATGTGGCTATGGGTATTTGTCTGTTTTGTTCATTGCTGCATCTTTAGTGCCTCACGTTATTTCTGGCACACAGAAGGTTCTCAATAAATAGTTGTTGAAAGCGGCTGGGCACGGTGGCTCACACCTGTAATTGCTGCACTTTGGGAGGCTGAGGTGAGTGGATCACTTGAGGCCAGGAGTTCAAGACCAGTCTGGCCAACATGGTGAAACCCTGTCTCTACCAAAAACACAAAAAAATTAGCTGGGAGTGGTGGCAGGCACCTGTAGTCTCAGCTACTCAGGAGGCTGAGGCAGGAGAATCACTTGAACTTGGGTGGCAGAGGTTGCAGTGAGCCGAGGTCACGCCACTGCACTCCAGCCTGGGCAACAAAGTGAGACTCTGTCTCAAAAAAAATAAACAAATAGAAATAAAAATACAAAAATTCGTTTGGCACGGTGGGGGCCACCTGTAGTCCCAGCTACTCCAGAGGCTGAAGCAGAAGAATTGCTTGAACCCGGGGGACAGAGGTTGCAGTGAGCTGAGATTGCACCACTGCACTCCAGCCTGGGCAACAAAGTGAGACTCCGTCTCAAAAAATAAATAAATAAATAAATAAATAAGTAGTTGTTGAATGAGTGAAAAATAAAGGGGGCTATCTCTGGGTAGAGGGATTATAAGCAGTTTTGATTATCTCCTTTGGATTGCCTCTAGTTTCTGTAATTATCTTGTATTGCTTTTGTCATGATTATTTTTAAAGCATTTTTAAATCTCACAGTTTCACTTTCAAACGCTTGACTCGATTGTGCATTTGATGGGAGATGAATACGCTATTCCAGAAAACAGCTCTGGCAGCCTTTCTACGTGGGATTCTCTGGTGACATGCTTTCCTTTCAAAAGCACGCAGCTTCCACCGCTATCTTTAGCAAGAGATCAAGGCCGTGCCTCTGGCGGAGGAAGGCTGTGAAAGGTAGCTCGCTGGGGAAATAAAGTGTCTGAGCTGGATGTGCAAATTGACCTGGATCGTTTTAGTTTTGCATTCATGTTTGCACTTTGTAAATATTTGCCTGGCACCCTGCTGCTCACACCTGCTTGCTGTCCCCTCAAGTTTATGGAAGGCAGCAGGCACCATCATTTCTCCATCCCCACCTGGCGCTGCTGCGTGAAATGAAAACTCTCCCTCAAAAGCCACAGGTGGCTCTGACAGCGCCTAAAACTAATGGCCTGTGGCTGGCCGCTGTGACTAATTCTCTGATTATTGGCTTTATGATTTTACGCTTAAAACTTCTTTATAATAACACACAGAAATGTTTAATGGGCTCTATCCAGAGCCATAAAAATTACTTATTGAACAAGCGTTTTAAAACTATTAATCTATTGTTTTCCATTAATAATGGCTCTCCAAAGAACAGGCGACAGCTTAATGTATCCACAGCTTTTCTCCTGGAAAAGTGGCCTTTTAATACACAAATGTCTCTCCCAAGGCCTCCTGGGCTGGCTGGCCAATGGGTGGTTGGCCCTCCCAGGGCAGATTTAGGCCCTACCGGTCCCAGAAGGTGCTTTAGGAATTTCCAGAACGAGCAGGGTCCCTGGGAGGTTTTCCTAGACTTCGGGAGAGACTGGAAAGCCTCCCTCCTCGATATCTATGATTCTGTGCAAAAGAGAGGAGGAACCTGGGGGCTGGCTTTGCAGCCACTGAGATGGAGAGCTTGGAGGGAAGCAAGCTGTTTGCTCCTCTCTCTACTCATGTTCCTTCCAGAAGGTTCCAGGTACCCTGATGCCATCCAGCACTTTCCTACTTCTTCTGTTGGAAACCTCATGGCAGAAAGGTTTCTGGGAGTGACACTATGCCCTTGTTTTTTGCTATTTTAGGTGCGCTCTTCCCCCACCAAGCATGTGATGGCCTCCCATTTTGTGTGAGAATCACCCCTTTAGTCTCACTTCCACTTTTGCAGAGTGATTTCGATTTTGGAGCTATCGGCACCAGATGGGCGCTTCTTCCAGGGCGTTGGGCCACTTGTTCATTCAACAAATACTTATTGGGACTCTTCTAAGCACGAGGCAGTGTTCTTGGTTCTGAAGACACAGCTGTAAACAAAAAGCACGTGGGCCATGCCCTCACAGCGCAGCCTTCTGTTGGGAAGAGGGGTGCAGATCACAAGCTTGGGAACAATGGCAGGAGATCATCTTACTAGTGAGGAGTGCCAGGATTGTGACTGGGGTGGGCGTGGATGACTTTAGAGAGCCTGGAAGGGCTGCAGGGGGAGGTGGCCTTTGAGCAGAGATTTGAATGATGCCCAGGAACCTGCAAGAGCCATGGGGGAGAAGCACTGCAAGCAGGGGAAGGCAACACAAAAGCCCCAGCAAAGACCCCGCCCAGCCACAGACTGCCTCTTACCTGGCAAGTGCAAGGTCCTAGCCAGCCACAGCCTCAGCCCCTCCACGTGGCTCCTCGGGATCCACAGGGTCATGTAGTCTGAGAAACACTCAACTGTGTCTGTCCAACAAGAAGATGCTTCTGAGAAGGAAGGAAGGAAGGGAGGGAGGGAGGGAGGGGGAGGGGGGAGGGACTAGGGGAGGGAGGGAGGGAATGGGGAAGAGAGGGGGTAGGGAGGGAGGGGGATGGGGGAGGGAGGGAGGGACTGGGGGAGGGGGGAGGGAGGGAGGAAGGAAGGAAAGGAAGAAGGAAGGAAGGAAGGAAGGAAGGAAGGAAGGAAGGAAGGAAGGAAGGAAGGAAGGAAAGAAGGAAGGAAGGAAGGAAGGAAGGAAGGAAGGAAGGAAGGAAGGAAGGAAGGAAGGAAGGAAGGAAGGAAGAGAGGGAGGGAGGGAGGGAGGGAAGGAAGGAGCTCCCCTCAGCCTGGCTTCAATGGAATAGTCAGGAAAGGGCATGTAGGGGTCTTACTGTCCTAACAGAGTGACCCTTTACTCCATACAGAGGTCACAGTTCACAGAATGTCCAAGGAGGAAGAACCTGTTGGGGAGGTCCTCAAATTCCAGCCTGCAGGCCGGGCACAGTGGCTCACACCTGTAACTTGGGCACTTGTTAAAATACAGCTTGGGCACTTGTTAAAATACAACTTGGGCATTTGTTAAAATACAGATTCGTAGGTCTAAGGCGGGGTCTGAGATTCAGCAGTTCTATCAAATTCCCAAGTGATGGCTGCTGGTCCAGGGACAACACTTTGAGTAGCAAAGTCTTGGAGGTCATTAAATCTAAACTTCGTTTTATAGGGGGAGACAGGGAGCAATGTGACTTCATGGTACATGTGTGAGTACTCGCCAGCATGGTGGCTCACACCTGTAATCCCAGCACTTTGGGAGGCTGAGGTGAGCAGATCGATTAAGCTCAGAAGTTTGAGACCAGCCTGGGCAACAGCAAGAAAAAAAATTTCATTTAAATTAGCGGAGCACAGTGGTGCACAGTAGTGCACGCCTCAGCTACTCGGGAGGCTGAGGTGGGAGGACCGTGAGCCCAAGAGGCAGAGGCTGCAGTGAGTTCAGCCTGGGTGACAGAGTGAGACCCTGTCTCAAAAAAAAAAAAAAAAAAAAAGATCATAGGCACTGGTGTCAGTAGGCATCTGGGTTTGAATCCCACCTCTGTTTTGTGTGTGTGTGTGTGTGTGTGTGTACACCTGTTGCTTAGTTTCAGTTTATTTCTGTGAATTGATTGTATGATAATGATGGTGATGATAGTAATAATGGTGATGGTAGTAGTGGGATGATATTGATGGTGATTGTGGTGGTGATGATGGTATTAATGGTGATGATCATAGTGATGGTGGTGATGGTGGTGATCATGATGGTGATGGTGATAATCATGGTAGTGATGGTCATAGTGATGATGGTGCTGGTGATGGTGGTGATGGTGGTGGTGATGGTGGTGATGGTGGTGATGATGGTGATGATAGTGGTGATGATGGTGATGGTGATAATCATGGTAGTGATGGTCATAGTGATGATGGTGCTGGTGATGGTGGTGATGGTGGTGGTGATGGTGGTGATGATGGTGGTGATGGTGGTGATGATGGTGATGATGGTGGTGATGATGGTGATGGTGATAATCATGGTAGTGATGGTCATAGTGATGATGGTGCTGGTGATGGTGGTGATGGTGGTGGTGATGGTGGTGATGATAGTAATGATGGTGGTGATGGTGGTGATCATGATGGTGATGGTGATAATCATGGTAGTGATGGTCATAGTGATGATGGTGCTGGTGATGGTGGTGATGGTGGTGGTGATGGTGGTGATGGTGGTGATGATGGTGATGATGGTGGTGATGATGGTGATGGTGATAATCATGGTAGTGATGGTCATAGTGATGATGGTGCTGGTGATGGTGGTGATGGTGGTGGTGATGGTGGTGATGATGGTGGTGATGGTGGTGATGATGGTGATGATGGTGGTGATGATGGTGATGGTGATAATCATGGTAGTGATGGTCATAGTGATGATGGTGCTGGTGATGGTGGTGATGGTGGTGGTGATGGTGGTGATGATAGTAATGATGGTGGTGATGGTGGTGATCATGATGGTGATGGTGATAATCATGGTAGTGATGGTCATAGTGATGATGGTGCTGGTGATGGTGGTGATGGTGGTGGTGATGGTGGTGATGATAGTAATGATGGTGGTGATGGTGGTAATAATGATGGTGATGGTGATAATCATGGTAGTGATGGTCATAGTGATGATGGTGCTGGTGATGGTGGTAATCATCGTGGTGATGATGGTGGTAATAGTGATGTGATGATGGTGATTATGGTGTTGATGGTGGTGGTAATGATGGTGGTAGTGATGATGGTGGTGTTGGTGCTAGTGACAGTGATGATGGCAATAATAGTGATGGTGATTATGGTGGTGGTGATGTGGTGGTGGTGCTGGTGATGATGGTGATGGTAATGGTAACGATGATGGTGATGATGGCAGTGATGGGACTTCACAGGGTAGATGTGAGACTTTACTGAGTTAATGCATATAAAGGTCTTTACAGGGTGATCACTGCAGAGCACATGCCTAAAGGTGATAGCTCTTATAATAATAATAATTACTGTCATCCAGAGATGAAAGGACTTATCCAGGTACAGAGCAGCAGGACCAGTGGCGCAAACTCGCCGCCATCGTTTTCCAGGCCATCACAGAGCCAGAGTATTAGAGAAATTGAGTTAATGTTAGAATACACATGGCGCTGAATCAATAACGAACCCAATGTTGTGTTCCTATGCGGTTATGAGATGTATATCTGACTCCTACAGGCCTCAGGGCTTCATTGTGGACACGGCCTCCCACTGTCTAGGAGAGCTGGTGGAGAAACTGGGAGGTCTCCCCTGAATCCGCTTGACATGAGTATGGGATACTCACGTGCACTTTAAAAAAAATACGGGCCATGCAGATATGACTCACATACAGGCGTATTACTCATGCCTGTAATCCCAGCACTTTGGAAGGCCGAGGCCTTCCAAAGGCCACCTGAGGTCAGGAGTCCAAGACAAGCCTGGCCAACATGGTAAAACCCAATCTCTACTAAAAATACAAAAATTAGCCAGGTGTGGTGGTGGGCACCTGTAATCCCAGCTGCTTGGGAGGCTGAGGCAGGGGAATCGCTTGAACCTGGGAGGTGGAGGTTGCAGTGAGCCAAGATCGCACCACTGCACTCCAGCCTAGGTGACAGAGTGAGATTCAATAAATAAATAAATAAATAAATAAATAAATAAAACAAATAGGCCCCAGGTAGAAACTTGTTTACAAGTCACTTGACTCATAAAAGTAGAGTAAGGGTGGCCGGCGCGGTGGCTCATGGCTGTAATCCCAGCACTTTGAGAGGCCAAGGTGGCGGATCACCTGAGGTCAGGAGTTCGAGACCAGCCTAGCCGACATGGCAAAACCCTGTCTCTACTAAAAGTACAAAACTTAGCCGGGCATGGTGGCATGTACCTGTAATCCCAGCTACTCAGGAGGCTGAGGCCAGAGAATTGCTGGAACCCAGGAGGCAGAGGCTGCAGTGAGCTGAGATGGCGCCACTCTACTCCAGCTTAGGTGACAGAGCAAGACTCCATATCAAAAAATATATAGGGCCGGGCGCGGTGGCTCAAGCCTGTAATCCCAGCACTTTGGGAGGCCGAGATGGGCGGATCACGAGGTCAGGAGATCGAGAGACAATCCCGGCTAACACGGTGAAACCCCGTCTCTACTAAAAAATACAAAAAAATAGCCGGGCGAGGTGGCGGGCGCCTGTAGTCCCAGCTACTCGGGAGGCTGAGGCAGGAGAATGGCGTAAACCCGGGAGGCGGAGCTTGCAGTGAGCTGAGATCCGGCCACTGCACTCCAGCCTGGGTGACAGAGCAAGACTCCGTCTCAAAAAAAAAAAAAAAAAAACTAGAGAGAGAGTAGGGGCAAACTGGCTCAGCCATGGAATTCTGCAGCTCTGCTGACCGCTCCAGGCAGAGAGCACAGCCTGTGCCCAGACCAGAGGGGAGAGGCAGTGTGCAGTGTCATGGTCACCCCTGACCCCGGCCTCTGCCCATCCCACCCTGGTCTATTCTCAACACAGCAGCCACGAGGGATCTTAAAATGGAAATAAGATCATGTCAGCCTCTTCTCAGAACCTTCAATGACTGCCCACTACCCTTGGAATAAAATCCAAACACTTCCACAATTCATGTGGCCCTGAGCCAAGCTGGTCTTTTCTCTACCTCATGGCCTCTGCACATACTGTTCCCTCTGCCTGAAACACCATTCCCTACTCTTCATGTGGCTGGCTCTTCTTCATCTGCAGGTCTAAAATTAAATGTCACCTCCTCTGGGAGGTCCTCCCTGACCACCCCCACCCATTCTCTACCCTGGTCCTGTGTCTCTTTCCTTCCTGACTTGAATCACTGTTGGAAATTATGTTATCTAGTTGTTCATGAGATTTCTGTATACTTTTCCTACTCGAGTGAGGATGGGTGGAGATCAGGTTGTCTCTCACTGAGGCAAAGAGAAGCTCAGGAAGGGGAGGGGCTGTGTCTGCCTTGTTGACCACTCTATCCCCAGGGTCCTCCCATGGACCAGTGCCTATTGGCCAGCAACTGCTCAGTATCTGTCCAGCAAAGGGCTATGGCCGGAGCCTGGCCTGCCCTGAAGCTGGAGAATAAGAGAAGCCGTGACCCAGAGATTTGTCGTTTTCCCTTCTCCCCCTTGACACAAACTACAAGCTCCAGGAAAAGGCGTAAGTTGTGTCTAACTTGTTCACCATGGCACCCCCAATACCTTGCCCTGTGCGTGGCACCCACAGAGGCCTCTGCTAAATGCGGGTTAAGCACGTTTTCATCCCAAGTACTCCAGTACAGAAAACTGGAGTTTTCTGTAATCACACAAGAACAACAGTATTAAGTGAGATTGTTCATCCACAGGAAGTGGAATCTTGTTGGATGTAACCTATTTTCCCCAATAGAGCCCTGCCCAGAGTTGATAGAGAGCTTAAGTTAAATATATACTCCAAGCTGGGCGCAGTGGTGCACGTCTGTAGACTAAACTGCTCTGGAGGATGAGGCAGCAGGATGGCCTTTACCCAGCAATTTGAGGTTCTACTGTACAATGATCATGCCCGTCAATGCCACTGCACTCCAGCCTGGGCAACATAGCAAGACCCTGTCTCTGAAATACACACACACATGCACACACTCTAGACATGAATTATTTTACAACTGCAGAAATGGGAATATGAAATAATATTATCTCCTGGGCTAATTTGTCTCTCAATGGAGACATTTAAGCCACCAGGAAGAACACAAGGCACTGGGCCCTGGAGTTGGATGATCAGGGCTTAGACCCTGGATCAACCTATGTGACCTGGGGCAAGTCATTTAATCACTCCAAGACCCCATTTCTTCTTCTGCAAAATGGGCACATGTGCAGTAAATAATTAACCTGGGCCCAAAGAATTGACCCTTTGCCCCTCCTGGGTCAAAGCACCTGGGAAATAAATTCTAAGCCCTTGGAATGTTTTGCCTGTTAAGAGTGTCTTTGTGGTGGGTGCAGTGGCTCATGCCTGTAATCCCAGCATTTTGGGAGGCAGAAGTGGGCAGATCACTTGAGGTCAGGAGTTCAAGACCAGCCTGGCCAACATGGTGAAACCCTGTCTCTACTAAAAATACAAAAATTAGCCAGTTGTGGTTGCAAGTGCCTGAAGGCTGAGGCAGGAGAATCTCTTGAACCTGGGAGGTGAGATCACACCACTGCACTCCAGCCTGGACGGCACAGCAAGACTCTGTCGCAAAAAATTAAAAATAAAATAAAAATTAGAAAAAGACTAAAGCCAGTCACACGAGTAGTCAGCCATGGCTACGCAACTGACCGCCAGTAAAACCTCTGGATAGGAAGGCTCAGGAGCTCTTATCAGGTCGGCATACTCTGTGTGTACTGTCATTCATCGCTGCTGAGAGAAGCTGGCCCTGTCTGTACAACCCCACGGGGAAAGGGCACCCAGAAGCGGTGGCAGTGGCTGCTGCCATCACACTGGCTGCAGCAGGGAGGTGTGGCTGGGGCTGAACACTCCAGGGAGCCGGTGGGAGCCCCGCCCCTTCCGAGGCTGGGATCTCCTTGGGTGCCTCCACAGACTCCCAAACCGCAGCTGCAGACCCAGGCCTCCTGCTCTGTGGAGCAGGTGGGAGCCCCACCCTACTGGGCGGGGCTACAGCTGCCCAAACTGCAGCTGTGAATCAGAGCCTCCCTGTGCTCTTGGGGGAGGGCTAGGAGCAGGCAGGATCTGCCTTCCCGGGTGCAGCTGCGGCTGCCCTCCCAGGTGCAGGAGCTGGGTGTCTCTGCAGCCTGCACCCTCGGGGACCCCAGGAAGGACCCCCCACCAAGTCTCTGCAGGCTCAGGGCGTGTCTTCTCCTGCAGCCTGGTCTCTCTCCACTCCAGGGACCTGCTCAGATCTCTTAGAGGGGTTAGGGCCAAGCCTGTGGGCCATGAACGGCAGTGGGAGGCCGATTGATTCCTGGGTGGAAGGGGACAGGTCCCCAGTAGGGCCCCACTTGCGGGCCAGGGAGGGCCTGAAGGCTGCCGGCTGGGCTGCCAGTCCCTCAGACTGAGTAGGGACTCGTGGGGCCTCTTTCCGGCTGGCTCATGGCTGCCTGTGGACCAATCAGCACACACTTCCTCCCCTCTGAGGTCCACAAAAGCGCAGGGCACAGTAAAAGCCAGGCAGAGGACGGCCAGAGGAAGACGAGGGCAGAGAGACCATGGGATGAGTTGAGTACCCTCTCTGCTCAGAGCAGAGAGGGTGGGACGACCAGTGAGCAGAGAGAAGCTAACCGCTCTGCTGAGAACTGCAGAGACCTGCGGAGACGTCCGAATGACTTGCCTGCAGAGAGGAGCCACCCTCTCCAGGGCCTCCTTTCTGCTGAGAGCTGAACACTCGGTGGGAAGACCTGCCTACAGAGAGGAGCTAGCCACTCCTTTGAGCTGTTCTAACACTAAATAAAACTCTTCCCCTTCTTCATCCTTCACTTGTCTGCATTCCTCATTCTTCCTGGATGCAGGACAAGAACTCCAAGAACTCAGGCAAAGGTGCCAGTGGCCACAGAGGTTTCCCACCAGAAAAATCAACACCCCAGAGATCCCATAACAGAAGCTTGCCCCTGGGTCTCTCCTGTACTCTTCCCTTGGCTGACTTTAACCCATGGCATTTAACCACGAGCATCACAGCTTTTCTGAGCTCTATGGGTCCTTCTGGTAAACTATCAAACCTGAAGGTGGTATTGGGCACCCTTGAACTTGGAGTTGCTGTCAATAGTGAAGGTAGTGTTGGAGACTCCTGAACCTTGTAGCACAAAAATAGCCTCTCTCTCATTGATCTCAAGAAGGTGAAATGAGGGCCGAGCACGGTGGCTCACACCTGTATTCCCAGGCACTTTGGGAAGCCAAGGCGGGCAGATCACCGGAGGTCAGGAGTTCAAGATCAGCCTGGCCAACATGATGAAACCCTGTCTGTACTAAAAATATAAAAATTAGCTGGCTGTGCTGGTATGCGCCTGTAGTCCCAGCCACTCGGGAGGCTGAGGTGGGAGAATCGCTTGAACCTGGGGGGTGGAGGTTGCAGTGAGCTGAGATCACACCACTGCACTCTAGCCTGGGGGACAGAGTGAGACTCTGTCTGAGGGGAAAAAAAAAAAAAAAGGAGATGAAATGGGATGATGGCATGTGAAACCCTCAGCACAGGGCCAAGCCCAGAGTAAGTGCTCAGCAAAGACGTGTTACACCCACAGTGTCAACTGTTTGCAGGGTGGCTAAGTGCAGGGGCTCCGGAGGGTGAAATCCTGGCTCTGCTACTCATTGCTATGGGACCTTAGACAAGTCACTTACTCCTCTGGACTTCACGTCATCATCTAAAAGTCTTGTTAGAATGAGTTAATTAATAGACACAAATTCCCCCAAGACAGGCCCGGAACACCACACACACTCCCTGTCCTGGTTTTTATTACTGAAACAAGCACTGAGCTCTGAGTCAGAGGATGCCAGGCCCGGCCCTAAGTCTGGCCCCAGCCAGCCACATGAGCTCCAGCACTTGGCCTGCAGGAATGCCACTTCCTTCTTGAGAGAATGACAGCCCGAAATTCATGCTTTGGTGAAGGCTTTGGAAGGTTTTCTCGCTTCCAAAGCTGCCCAGTGTCACCCAGCAGGTTGGTTCTCAGTCTGCTCATTGGGGAAATGCCCAAAGCCTGATGCCAACCATAAAAGTGTGAGTGATTTACCTGTTAAAACTTCCGGTGCAGAGCTTGGCTTGTCCCTATCTGACCTGAAGGAGAGGCTCCATGGGAACACCGTGGGCTGAACACAGGCAAGACAGACGGCCCTGCGGGAGAGGAGGGAAGGGTGTGGGGAGCTGCACCGCCCAGCCGCTGCCTCATCTACCTTCATTCACTCAGTATATTTCTTTTGAGTGCCTACTATGCACAATGGCCAAGACACAAAAAACCAACCATAAGTAAAGAAATAGAAGAACAAAATAATCTCAGATAGTAATCAGGTTCAGAAGAAAATGAAACAGAGTGGTGAAATACAGAGAGCCTGAGAGGACCTCTGATGAGGTCAGTGTGAAGAGATCATTCTCAAAAAAGGCAACATATATTTTAGGCCGGGTGCGATGGCTCACACCTGTAATCCCAACACTTTGGGAGGCTGAGGCAGCAGGGGATAGCTTGAGCCCAGGAGTTCAAGATCAGCCTAGGCAACAGGGTGAAACACTGTCTCTACCAAAAATATAAAACATTAGCCGGGCATGGTGGCCCATGCCTGTAGTCCCAGCTGCTCAGGAGGCTGAGGTGGGAGGATCACCTCTGCCCAGGAAGTTGAGGCTATAGTGAGGAGTGATTGCACCACTGTACTCCAGCCTGGGTGACTGGAGTGAGACCCTGTCTCAAAAATATATACATATATATATATATATATATATATATATATATACACACACACACACACACACACATATATATATATATATATATATATTTTTTTTTTTTTTTGAGACAAAGTCTTGCTCTTATCCTCCAAGCTGGAGTGCAATGGCGCAATCTCGCTCACTGCAACCTCTGCCTCCCAGGTTCAAGTGATTCTCCTGCCTCAGCCTCCCGAGTAGCTGGGATTACAGGCGCCTGCCACCATGCCCGGCTAATTTTTGTATTTTTAATAGAGACAGGGTTTCACCATGTTGGCCAGATTTGTCTTGAACTCCTGACCTCAGGTGACCCGCCCGCCTCAGCCTCCCAAAGTGCTGGGATTACAGGTGTGAGCCACTATGCCTGGCCTCAAAAAGATTTTAAATGATGAATCTCATGCCTATAATCCCAGCTGTAGCTGTAATATCAGTTACTCGGGAGGCTGAGGCAGGAGAATTGCTTGAGCCCAGTAGGCGGAGATTGCAATGAGCTGAGATCACGCCACTGCACTCCAGCCTGGGTGACAGAGTGAGACTCCCTCTCCAATAAATAAACAAATAAATAAAATGATGAATCTGTATTAAAGATTTTATTAACCCATTATTAGTGAGGGAACCAGGCAGAGGTTACAACCAGTTCAAAGAAGAAAGAAAGATACATTTCTAGATGAGGAATGTTCAAATGAATTTGCAAATAGACACCAAACTGGCTTCTTCCACAGTGGGGAAGGGAAGCCAATGGAACCTCCCCTGAGGAAATTTATTTGCATGTCCATAGGCAGGAATCGGTTGCATTGCCATAGGTTCTCTACAACTTAGAGTACTATAAAATAGCACAAAGGTGATGAAAGGCTGGAGTTAGACAGCAGGAAGCCTCTTCTCCAAACAATGCTTAGTTTTCCATTGAAGACATCAGTAACCTTTAAAAATAATCTTTTTGTTTATTCCAAATTTCTCTTTTTGCCGGGCACTGTGGCTCACACCTGTAATCCCAGCACTTTGGGAGGCCGAGGTTGGTGGATCACCTGAGGTCAGGAGTTGAAAACCAACCTGGTCAACATGGCGAAACCTCATCTGTACTAAAAATACAAAAATTAGCCAGGCGTGATGGCACATGCCTGTAATCCCAGCTACTCAAGAGGCTGAGGCAGGAGAATTGCTTGAACCCAAGAGGTGGAGGTTGCAGTGAGCTGAGATCGCGCCACTGCACTCCAGCCTGGGTAACAAGAACAAAATTCCACAGTAAAAAAAAAAAAAAGAAAAAAGAAAAAAAAAATAGCCACCACGCCCGGCTAATTTTTTAGTATTTTTTTTGTAGAGATGGAGTTTCACCATGTTGCCCAGGCTAGTCTCAAACTCCTAAGCTCAAGCAATCCACCCACCTCGGTCTCCCAAAGTGCTGGGATTACAGGAGTAAGCCACTGCACCGAGCCCCCAAATTTCTTTATGTCAGGTAAAACATCACTGAGAGGTGACATTTGAACCAAGATGGTATATATGTCACGGAGTCCCACTGGGCATGGTGGCTTACGCCTATAATCCCAACACTTTGGGAGACTGAGGCAGGAGAATCACTTGAGCCCAGGAGTTTGAGACCAGCCTGGGCAACACAGCAAGACTCGATGTCTACAAAAAAATTTTAAAATTAACCTGGCGTGGTGGCACGCGCTGTGGTCCCAGTTACTCAGGAGGCTGAGGTGGGAGGATTGCTTGCACCTGGGAGGTCTAGGCTGTGAGCAATGATCATGCCAATGCACTCCAGCCTGGGTAACAAAGCGAGACCCTGTCTCAAAAAAAAAAAAAAAAAAGAGTCCCACGCAAAGACCCGGGGAAGGGCATTTCCCAGCAGAGGAAATAGTGCACAGGTGCAAACAGTCAGAAATGAGTTTGGTGTGTGTGTGTTTAAGGACTCAAAAGAAGGTCAGTGGAACTAGAGCCAGTGACAGAGGGGCTGCTGGTGGGCAAAAAGGAGAGGGGCAGGCAGGAGCCACGGCCAGGGGTGCAGGCTGGGGTTTTACCGTGAAAAATGATGGGAAGTTCTGCAGAACTCTAAGCAGAGAAGGGAGAGGATCTCCCTTTTTTTTCTTTTTTGAGACTGAGTCTCTCGCTCTGTCACCCAGGCTGGAGTACAGTGGCACAGTCTTAGCTCACTGCGATCTCTGCTTCTCAGGTTTAAGCGATTCTCGTGTCTCAGCCTCCTGAGTAGCTGGGATTACAGGCGTGTGCCACCACACGCCTGGCTAATTTTTGTATTCTTAGTAGAGTCGGGGGTTTCACCATGTTGGCCATGGCTGGTCTTGAACTCCTGGCCTCAAGTGATCCGCCCACTTCAGCCTCTCAAAATGCTGGGATTACAGGTGTGAGCCACTGCGCCTAGGGCAAGGATCTCACATTTTAAAAAGACTCTTTGGGCAGCTGAGACTCTAGTTATTTAAAATGACTACAGGCAAGAACCTAAACTTCCCACAAAGAAGTTTTCCTTAGAGGAGTTCAGGAAATAATCCTGAAGCCAGAAGCTGGAAAGAAAGAATGACAGGGAGAGATTGGCACAATGTGGAGCATTGAGAAAGCTCCTGCCTCTGGGAGGGAGTGAGGTTGGCTCAGCCACTCTTGGGAACTGGTAGAATCTACTAAAACTGAACATTCCTCCACCCTTTGACCCAGCACTTCCGCTCCAACGGCAAGGCGAGCACAAGTGCATCAGAGGATACGTGCAAGACTGTTCATAGCGGCGCTATTATTTCCTGTAACCTGGAAACCACCCAAATGCCTAGTTGTGGTAGAATGGACCCATTGTGGTCTATTACTCCAATGGAATACTGAACTGCAATGAAAAGAAATAAACTACTATTGGATGGGCACGATGGCTCATGCCTGTAATCCCAGCACTTTAGGAGGCTGAGGTGGGCAGATCACTTGAGGTCAGGGGTTTGAGACCAGCCTGGCCAACATGGCGAAACCCTATCTCTACTAAAAATAGAAAATTAGCCTGGTGTGGTGGCGCATGCCTGTAATCACAGCTACTCGGGAGGCTGAGGCAGAAGAATCACTTGAACCTGGGAGGTGGAGGTTGTGGTGAGCTGAGATGTCGCCATTACACTCCAGCCTGGGCAACAAGGGCAAAACTCCATCAGAGAGACAGAGAGAGAGAGAGAGAGGGAGAGAAAGAAAGAAAGGAAGGAAGAAAAGGAAAGGAAGGAAGGAAAGGAAGGAGGGAGGGAGGGAAGTAAGGAGGCAAGGAAGGAAGGAAGGAAGGAAGGAAGGAAGGAAGGAAGGAAGGAAGTTAAAGTTAAAAAAGAAATGTGAAAAGGCAGGAATGGGTGCTGCATTTCCTTCTAGGGCTGCCCTCATTGAGCCATTCGATTCCTGGGTGGGCAGAGGGCCAGGGCCTCAGGCCCAGCCCAGGGAGGCCAAATGCCAGGGCTCACGGTCTCCCTAGAGTGGGTTGGCAAAGAATGACAGGACTGGTTCCCCAGCCGGGAATCTAAGCTGAGCTTGCAGCCTTCAAGCTGGGAGGAGTTTGCGGCTGTCTGGCTGCCCCGCTTCATTCACTGAATTCAGAAGCGCCTGTGGGGAGCCTCTCTCATGGATAGCCGGGTACCCGCCCTGGGATCTGCTGCCTGGACACTGAGCCCGATGCGGGATTCCTCTCCCAGCAGCAGGGAGGCGCTATTATTACTTGATTAATTTGCAAAACAAAAACCTGGCTGGGGCAATTGAAGGAAGGTTCTCCCAGGGTGAGTAAATCTGAGACAGGACCAGAAGAATAAACTTGGGGAAGAGTAAAGTGGCTGACTCTGGCGTTGAGCCCCGGCCTTGCCGGGGATCCCGACTCTGCTGTTACGCAGGGAATGCTGCCCGGAATCCACCGGTGGCAGGTGGGGGATAGACGGCTCTCCCCTGCATCTGATGCCTGCTTCTATTCTCCTCCTTGAGAATCAATTGGGAGAAAGACGTGGGTGTGGGTTTTTCCCCCTTACTTCTCAGTCCAGCTGGGGCAGACTGGGGAGACATGATGCTCCATCCCCCAAGCCTGAGCCCCCTCATGAGGCATCCAAGAGAAGGCTATGGGTCCCCAGGACAGGGCCTGGACCTCCCCCTTGCTCACCCGGCCCCACAAAGCCCCACTCAGCTTCTCCACCGCCTTCATTGTCTACAGACTTCAACCTCACAAAACGCCAAACAAAAGCCCTGCAGTCCACGGCCCAAAGGCCACAAGCCAGCTATTGTGACATTCAAGCTGGCCTGGGAAGCTTCACTTCCCACTCTCAGGACGTTGTTTTTTTTTGTTTTTTTTTTTTTTCTGAGACGGAGTCTCGCTCTGTCGCCCAGGCTGGAGTGCAGTGGCCGGATCTCAGCTCACTGCAAGCTCCGCCTTCCGGGTTCACGCCATTCTCCTGCCTCAGCCTCCCAAGTAGCTGGGACGACAGGCGCCCGCCACCTCGCCCGGCTATTTTTTTGTATTTTTTTAGTAGAGACGGGGTTTCACCGTGTTAGCCAGGATGGTCTCGATCTCCTGACCTCGTGATCCACCCGTCTCGGCCTCCCAAAGTGCTGGGATTACAGGCTTGAGCCACCGCGCCTGGCCCTCAGGACGTTTTTTAAAGTATTTCTTAAAAATGCATCTCATCCCAGCACTTTGGGAGGCCGAGACGGGCGGATCACGAGGTCAGGAGATCGAGACCATCCTGGCTAATATGGTGAAACCCCGTCTCTACTAAAAATACAAAAAACTAGCCAGGCGAGGTGGTGGGCGCCTGTAGTCCCAGCTACTCAGGAGGCTGAGGCAGGAGAATGGCGTAAACCCGGGAGGCGGAGCTTGCAGTGAGCTGAGATCCGGCCACTGCACTCCAGCCTGGGCGACAAAGCGAGACTCCGTCTCAAAAAAAAAAAAAAAAAATACATCTCAGCTGGGGAAGGGAGGTAGCAATTCTGTTGCCAAGGAAAATGAGATTCTGGCCAGACGCAGTGACTCATGCCTGTTATCCCAACACTTTGGGAGGCCGAGACAGGAGGATGGATTGAACCCAGGAGTTCAAGACCAGCCTGGGCAACACAGTAAGACCCTGTCTCTACAAAAAAAAAAATTAAAAAATTAGCCAAGTGTGGTGGCACATGCCTGGGAGGCTAAAGTGGAATGATCACTTGAGCCCAGGAGTTAGAGATAACAGTGAAGTATGATTACGCCACTGCACTCCAGCCTGAGCAGCAGAGCAAGAACGTATCTCAGGAAGAAAGAGAGAGAGGGAGAGAAAGAGAGAAAGAGAAAAGAAAGGACGGAAAGGAAAGGAAGAGAGGGAAGGGAAAGGAAGGGAGGGGAGGGGAGGGGAGGGGAGGGGGGAGTGGAGAGGAGGGGGGAGGGGAGGGGAGGGGAGGGGAGGGGAGGGAAGGGAAGGGAAGGGAAGGGAAGGGGAGGGAAGGGAAGGGAAGGGAAGGGAAGGGAAGAGAAGGGAAGGGAAGGGAAGGGAAGGGAAGGGAAAATGAAATTTTCTCCTAATCCTTACATCGAATAACTAGCGACCACGACTCCTATCATTTGAAAACTCCTTGAAATCAAGCATCTCTTGGTCAGCTTGACCCCTAATTTGTTTTGTTTTAAGGACCCTCTAGAACAAGGAAGGCATGTTCTGTTTTCTCCCAACCTTCTGTAAATCCTTCCCAAGATGGAATGACTGGAATTCCAGAACCAGGGATGACTGGAGCATGAGAAAGGTGGGAGTGACTGTGGTCGGACCTCACCTAAGAAGGCCAGCCGTTCCCAAGGCATCCATGCCCCTGGGCCCATTGCCCACTTGGCCCCTCTTCCCTCTCAGATTCAAGGCTTCTGATTCTAGTGGAAGATAATTGGCTTCTTCAAGGAGTGTGGGCACACTAAGCATGCCACTGGCTTCTCCCGATTCCTGAATAAGGGACACTTACCAGGCAAGTGCCAGGGACCCCCACATCCTCAGGCCCGGCAGCTGTCTCCTGCCCTGGGAGAATTTAATCTGAAGCAGTTCCAAAGCACCTAAAGGAAACGTTGGCCCCTCCTCTTCCCCTCCAGTGCAGGTCTCAGGGGTCACTCAGGTGCCAGAAAACACAGGTGGGTGTCACACTCTCAGCTCCTCCCCTCAGCTCCTCCCCATCCCTCTGCATGGGTGAGATGAATTGCTTTAGCTGCGGGAGCTCAAAATAAGAATGCTGATCAGAAGGCTGAAGATGAATTGTTCTGCTGAGGCTGGAGCGAAGGCCCTCAGCTCCTGGGAGAAGCCTGTCTCTGTGCCCAAGGAAGGAAAGAAGCTGAGAAACTGAGCTTCACTGGAGGAACAGTCATGCTGTCTTGACGGGGCTTCCCAGAACCCTGCTCCAGGCCCCTCTTGGCAGAGTTCAAAAGGAGCTGAGGGGCCAGGCCTGGTGGCTCATGCCTGCAACCCCAACACTTTGGGAGGCAGAGGTGGGCAGATCACTCGAGGTCAGGAGTTCGAAACAAGCCAGGGGAACATGGCAAGACCCTGTCTCTACAAAAAATTTAAAAACTAGCTGGGCATGGTGGCACACACCTGTGGTCCTAGCTACTCAGGAGGCTGAGGTGGGAGGATTGCTTGAGCCCAGGAGGTTGAGGCTACAGTGAGCCGTGATTGTGCTACTGTACTCCAGCCTGGGCAACAGAACAAGACCCTGTCTCAAAAAAAAAAAAAGACCGGGCACAGTGGCTCATGCCCATAATCCCAGTGCTTTGGGAGGCTGAGGCAGGTGGATCACCTGATGTCAAGACTTCGAGACCAGCCTGGCCAACATGGTGAAACCTCATCTCTACTAAAACTACAAAACTAGCCAAGTGTGGGGGTGCATGCCTGTAATCCCAGCTACTTGGGAAGCTGAGGCAGGAGAATTGCTTGAATCCGGGAGGCGGAGGTTGCAGTGAGCCAAGATTGCACCATTGTACTGCAGCCTGGTTGACAAGAGCAAAACTCCATCTCAAAAAAAGAAAGACCAGGCGCAGTGACTCACGCCTGTAATCCCAGCACTTTGGGAGGCCGAACTGGGCAGATCACTAGGTCAGGAGTTTGAGACCAGCCTGGCCAACATGGTGAAACCCTCTCTCTACTAAAAACACAAAAATTACCTGGGCTTGATGGCGGGCGCCTGTAATGCCAGCTATTCGGGAGGCTGAGGCAGGAGAATCACTTGAACCCGGAAGGCGGAGGTTGCAGAGAGCTGAGATTGTACCATTGCACTCCTGCCTGGGCGATAGAGTAAGACTCCATCTCAAAAAACAAAAACAAAAACAAAACAAAACAAAAAACCGGAAGAGGAGATTAGGGCATGGACATATTCGGAGGAATGACCATGGGAGGATACAGGGAGAAGACGGCCAGCTGTGAGCCAGAGAGAGGCCTGCAGAGAAACCAGCCCCGCCTGCACCTTGATCTCAGACTCCTCGCCTCTAGAACTGTGAAGAAATCAATTGGTGTGTAAGCCCCAAGTCTGTGGTACTCTGTCATGGCAGCCCTCGCAAACAAATACCCCTGCAAAATGAAGATTTAGGACTAGATGGTTCCTAATATCCTCTGCAAGTGAAAAAAAAAAAAAAAAAGTCTTGATTTTAACTATTCCATTTTATCTGTGTGTATCCCTTTCTCCCCCTGCCCCAAATACTTGCCATTATTGAAAGTCGAGGAAGTTAGGCACAGTGGCTCATGCCTGTAATCCCAACACTTTGAGAGGCTGAGGCCAGCGGATCACCTGAGGTCAGGAGTTGGAGACCAGCCTGGCGAATATGGTGAAACCCCATCTCTACTAAAAATACAAAAATTAGCAGAGTGTGGTGGTGGGTGCCTGTAATCCCAGCTACTTGGGAGGCTGAGGCAAGAAAATCACTGGAACCCAGGAGGCGGAGGTTGCGGTGAGCCAAGATGGCATCACTGCATTCCAGCCTGGGTGATGAACGAAAAGCCATCTCAAAAAAAAAAACAAAAACAAAAAACCCAGAAACTAATTATCTCCCAGGTTTAGAGGCCAGAAGTCCAAAATCCAGGTGTCAGCAGGGCCACGATCTATCTAAAGACCCCAGGGGAAGGTCGTTCTCTGCCTCTTCCTAGCTTCTAGTGGCTGGTGGTGGTCCTGGGTGTCCTGGGCTTGTGGCTGTGTCACTCCCATCTCTGCCTCCATCACCCACACATGGTGTTCTCCCTGGGTGTCTCTGTCCACATTTTTCTCATTTATTTATTTATTTTTATTTATTTATTTTTTGAGAGAGAGTCTCACTCTGTCACCCAGGCTGGAGTGCAGGGGCTCTAACTGCTCAGATTACAGGCATGAGCCACCACGCCAGGCCCAAATTTTTCTCTTCTTATAAAGACTCTAATCACTGGATTAGGGGTCAGCCTAATCCAGTATGAACTCACCTAACTTGATTGCATCAGCAAAGACCCTGTTTCCAAATAAGATCATATTCTCACATATCTGGGATTTGGCTTTTTTTTTTCCCTTTGAGACAGGGTCCTATTCTGTCACCCAGGCATGAGTGCAGTGGTGCAATCATGGTTCACTGCAGCCTCGACCTCCTGGGTTCAAGCAATCCTCCTGTTTCAGCCTCCCAAGTAACTGAGAATACAGGCACACACCATCATACTTAGATGATTTTTAAATTTTTTTTAGAGACAAAAGAGACCAGAGGGGCCAGGTACAGTGGCTCATGCCTGTAATTCCAGCACATTGGGAGGCTGAGGTGGGCAGATCATTTGAAGTCAGGAGTTTGAGGCCAGCCTGGCCAACATAGTGAAACCCCATCTCTACTAAAAATACAAAAATTAGTCAGGCATCACGGCACATATCTCTAATTCTAGCTACTCGGGAGGCTGAGGCATGAGAATCGCTTGAACCCAAGAGGCGGAGGTTGCAGTGAGTCGAGATCACACCACCGCACTCCAGCCTGGGCGACAGAGCAAGATCCTGTCTCAAAAAACAAACAAATAAGAGAGAGAGACCTGAGGTCTCTGAGATGGGTTCTGTACAAAAGACACCACTATGTTGTCCAGGTTGGTCTCAAACTCCTCGGCTCAAGTGATTCTCCTGCCTCAGCCTTCCAAAGTGCTGAGATTACAGGTGTGAACCACTGCACCCGGCCTATTTCTTTTTTTTTTTTTTTTTTTTTTTTTTTTTTTGCGACAGAGTTTCACTCTGTCACCCAGCCTGGAGTGCAATGGTGCGATCTCTGCTCACTGCAACATCCGCCTCCTGGGTTCAAGCAATTCTCTGCCTCAGCCTCCCGAGTAGCTGGGACTACAGGCGCCCACTACCACAGCCGGCTAATTTTTTGTATTTTTAATAGAGATGGGGTTTCACCATCTTGGCCAGACTGATCTTAAACTCCTGACCTCGTGATCCACCCACCTCGGCCTCCCAAAGTGCTGGGATTACAGGCGTGAGCCACCGCGCCCGGCCCTGTTTCTCTTTTTAACTCATCTTTTTGTTGACCCACTTTTCCTTTAATCCCAAATCGCTCGGGATTTATCATGAGCTGCCTCAGAAGACATGGGGTTGTAAGTGGAGACTCAGTGTGGTGCATGGAAGCTGGTTGTCGCCAGGGTCTGTTCACGCTCAGGTGAAAGGCCCTCATCACACCAAACAGAAGCAGGCAGGAGCAGAACACACAGCTGGTGAATCCGTCACAGGCCCTGGAGGAGGCCCGCATGCCCTGGCCCACCTCATAAGGCCTCAAACAGGAACGCCAAAGCCAGGGCAAACATCACTGGTACACAGCTCACTCAGAGAACCTGCAAGGACCACCTCAGAGTTACTGTTTAAATCTTAAAAAGAGAAGAAGAAACAGGAATTGAAAAACAGGTTTTCTTTCCTATTCTGATACCCTAAACCCCATTCCTCCTACACACACACGCACACACCTATAAACATAGCCACAGACATCTCTACACACACACCCTGAAACCCACCTACACACACAACCCTATACAAAACTCTTAGCATATGTCCCACACACTCTTAGAAACGCACGCGCGTGCACACACACACGCAGTAGGGACTCCTGTCTTAGATAGTTTTAGAGGAAGCAATTTCATCACAGTCTTTCCAGTGGAAATCAAATTTCATTTCTCCATTTGGGAAAATCACATTTTCAAAATCTTTTTTTTTTGGGGGGGACAGAGTCTCGCTCTGTCGCCCAGGCTGGAGAGCAGTGGAGTGATCTTGGCTCACTGCAACCTCTGCCTCCCGGGTTTAAGTAATTCTCCTGCCTCAGCCTCCCGAGTAGCTGGGACCACAGGCGCACGTCACCACGCCTAGCTCATTTTTTTGTGTGTTTTTAGTAGAGACGGTGTTTCACCGTGTTAGCCAGGATGGTCTCAATCTCCTGACCTCGTGATTCGCCCACCTCAGCCTCCCAAAGTGCTGGGATTACAGGCATGAGCCACTGTGCCCGGCCAAGAATAGCTTTTATGCAATAGTTGGAAGCCGTGAGAATTGGCCAAGTCAGCCCCGGCACGGTTTTCCCCATGGTTTTCTTAGTAACACCTTCCTTCTCTTGCAAATACCCACTGAGCTGGTTTTTCAAAAGCAGAAACCACTGATTCACTCACTGGTCTCCTTTGATACTTAGAGGTTAATGATTAATAAAAATATACATATTGATTCCAATTGCCAAGCTTCCCAGGTCTTTTCATTGTGTCCATATTGGTGAGATCTGGCACCATTACTTACCACTTTTATGAGGAGGAAACCAATATTTAACCAAACCATTACCGCACTTGCTGAAGTTCCTCCTGATCAGTCAGTTACAAAACACACACAACAACTAGACACTTCTTTGCCTGAGAGGCAGAAGGTGAATGGGCAATGCACCCCGATGCTAAAACACGGTCTTTTTTTGCTCAGTTAGAATCATGAGACCCGGCGCGGTGTCTCATGCCTGTGATCCCAGCACTTTGGGAGGCCAGGGTGGGTGGATCACCCGAGATCAGGAGTTTGAGACCGGCCTGGCCAACATGGAGAAACCCCACCTCTACTAAAAATACAAAAATTAGCCAGACGTGGTGGTGGGTGCCTGTAATTCCAGCTACTCGGGAGGCAGAGGTTGCATTGAGCCAAGATCGTGCCACTGCACGCCAGCCTGGGCGACAGAGCAAGAGACCCTGTCTAAAAAAAAGAAAAAAAGAAAAAAAAAAAAAAAAGCAGCAGCATGATTCAGGCCAGGCATGGTGGCTCACACCTGGAATCCCAGCAGGATTTGTTGAGCCTAGTAGTTCAAGAGCAGCCTGGGCAATAAAGTGAGACCTCTGTCTCTACAAAACAAAATTTAAAAAACTCACCAAGCATAGAGTGCTAGGCTATGGTCCCAGCTATTGGAAAGGCTGACGTGGCTGAGGCAGGAGGATCACTTGATCCCAGGAGGTTGAGGCTGTAGTGAGCCATGATCATGCCACTGCACTCCAGCCTGGGCAACAAAGCAAGATCCTGTCTCAAAAAATAAATAAATAAATAAATAAACAATAAATAAACGGGCAGGGTGGCTGCAGTCCCAGCTACTTGGGAAGCTGAGGCGGGAGGATCACTTGAGCCTGTGAGGTTGAGGCTACAGTGAGCCATGATCATACCACTGAAATCCAGCCTGGGCAACAGAGTGAAATCCTGTCAAAAAAAAAAAAAAATGAAAAGAGAGAAAGAGAGGGAGAGAGAGAGAGAGAAAGGAAGGGGGGGAGGGAGGCAGGGAGGAAGGAAGGAGGGAAGGAAGGAAGGAAGGAAGGAAGGAAGGAAGGAAGGAAGGAAGGAAGGAAGGAAGGAAGGAAGGAAGGATGGCAGGCAGGCAGGCAGGCAAGAAGGAAGGAAAGATTTAATCCATTCTAGGAAGGAAGTTCCCTTCTCCTGGAATAGAATGAAAATCTTTGCCCGTCCTTGCCCTGGAAGGAGAGGAGCCAGGTTTTCTGCTGCTAAGAACTGCTATTAATGGGCTGGCCTCCTCTGAGTCAGCAGGGTGCTGAGCGCCTGACTTGAGCATCTCATGCAGAAGTTCTTACCTGGGGTCCACCCTCAAAGGTACATGCACGGAATTCATGGGGTGCTTGAAGTTGGATGAGGGGGTGGAAATTACATCTTTTTTTTTTTTTTTTTTTTTTTTTTTTGAGATGGAGTCTTGCTCAGTTGCCCAGGCTGGAGTGCAGTGGTGTGATCCCGGCTCACTGCAAGCTCCGCCCCCCGGGGTTCACATCATTCTCCTGCCTCAGCCACCATGCCTGGCTAATCTTTTTTTTTTTTTTTTTTTTTAGTAGAGACAGGGTTTCACCATGTTAGCCAGGATGATCTCGATCTCCTGACCTCGTGATCCGCCCGACTCGGCCTCCCAAAGTGCTGGGATTACAGGAAATTACATCTTTATTTTCAATAACTTCTACTTGAAATTTAGCATTTGTTTCCATTATGAACGTAGTCAACAAGTCATCGCATTGTTATGACTCTACGACTCTGTCCCCAACAGAAATCCCAGATATTTTCCTATCACATGACAGTTGTTATAGAGATCTCCAGATATCCCCAGATATTTCTCACTACTTTTGAATTAAGGCACTGACCCAACCTGCTGCCATTTGATGTCAAAGAAAAAAGTGCTTACAGTCAGGCGTGGTGGCTCACACCTGTAATCCCAGCACTTTAGGAGGCCAAGGCGGGTGGATCACCTGAGGTCAGGAGTTCCAGACCAGCCTGGCCAACATGGTGAAACCCTGTCTCTACTAAAAATACAAAAATTAGCTGGGCGTGGTGGCCCACGCCTGTAATCCCAGCTACTTGGGAGGCTGAGGCAGGAGAATCACTTGAACCCAGGAGGCGGAGGCTGCAGTGAGCAGAGATTGTGCCGCTGCACTCCAGCCTAAGCAACGGAGTGAGCCTCTGTCTCAAAAAAATAAAAATGAATAGGCCGGGCGCGGTGGCTCAAGCCTGTAATCCCAGCACTTTGGGAGGCCGAGACGGGCGGATCACGAGGTCAGGAGATTGAGACCATCCTGGCTAACACAGTGAAACCCCGTCTCTACTAAAAATACAAAAAAAACTAGCCGGGCGTGGTGGCGGGTGCCTGTAGTCCCAGCTACTTGGGAGGCTGAGGCCGGAGAATGGCGTAAACCCGGGAGGCGGAGCTTGCAGTGAGCTGAGATCTGGCCACTGCCCTCCAGCCTGGGTGACAGAGCGAGACTCCGTCTCAAAAAAAAAATAAAATAAAATAAAAATAAAAAAAATAAAAATGAATAAATAAATAAATAAAGTGCTTGCATCACCTGCTAAAAAAATTAAAACAAAAATAAAAAGTGCGGCCGGGCACGGTGGCTCACGCCTGTAATCCCAGCACTTTGGGAGGCCGAGGCGGGCAGATCACGAGGTCAGGAGATCGAGACCATCCTGGCTAACACGGTGAAACACTGTCTCTACTAAAAATACAAAAAAATTAGCCGGGCGTGGTGGCAGGCGCCTGTAGTCCTGGCTACTCGGGAGGCTGAGGCAGGAGAATGGCATGAACTCGGGATGCGGAGCTTGCAGTGAGCCGAGATCGTGCCACTGCACTCCAGCCTGGGCCACAGAGCGAGACTCCGCCTCATAAAAAAAATAAAAAATAAAAAAATAAAATAAAAAGTGCTAGACCAGGCACGGTGGCTCACACCTGTAATCCCAATAGCCTGGGTAACAGGAGAGAAACCTTGTCTCAAAAAATAAAAACAAAAAATAAAAAAGTGCTTGCATATGACATCATCAAAAATTTATTTAATATTTTCATACCCGAGTTTTCATATAATTTTTTTTCCGTACAAGCAGTTTTTGTGGATTTTTTTTTTTTTTTGAGACAAAGTTTCACTCTTGTTGCCCAGGCTGGAATGCAATGACGTGATCTTGGCTTACCACAACCTCCGCCTCTCGGGTTCAAGCGATTCTCCTGCCTCAGACTCCCGAGTAGCTGGGATTACAGGCATGTACCATCACGCCCAGCTAATTTTGTATTTTTAGTAGAAACAGGGTTTCTCTATGTTGGTCAGGCTGGTCTCAAACTCCCCGACCTCAGGTGATCTGCCCGCCTCGGCCTCCCAAAGTGCTGGGAGTACAGGCGTGAGCCACCACATCCGACCTGTTTCTTTTGTTTTCTTTTTGAGACAAGGTCTTGCTCTGTCACCCAGGCCGGAGTGAAGTGATCCGATCTTGGTTCATTGCAATCTTCAACTCCCAGGCTCAAGTGATCCTCCCTTTAGCCTCTAAAGTAGCTAGAACTACAGGTGCACACACCACACCTGGCTAATTTTTGTAGAAATGGGGTTTCACCATGTTTCCCATGCTGGTCTCAAACTCCTGAGCTCAAGTTATCCACCTGCCTCAATCTTCCAAAGCACTGAGATTACAGATGTGAGCCACCATGCCCGGCCTACAGGCACTTTTTAAAATTATTTTTAATTGTGGTAAAATACACACAACATAAAATTTACCATCTTAACCATTTTCAGTGTGGTGCTCAGTGGCATTAGGCACATTCACTTTCTTGTGCAACCCTCACCACCATCCATCTCCATGACTTTTTCCATCTTACAAAACTGAAACTCTGTCCCCAGTAAACAATAACTCCCCATTCCCTGATCTCTCCAGCCCCTGGCAACCATCATTCTCCTCTCTGTTTCTAGGAATTTGTTTTTTTGAAACAGAAAAACTCTAGCCTGTCATACAGCCTAGAGTGCAGTAGCATGATCTTGGCTCACCGCAACCTCTGCCTCCTGGATTCAAGCGATTCTCCTGCTTCAGCCTCCCAAGGAGCTGGGACTACAAGCACGCATCACCATGGCCAGCTAATTTTTTTTTTTTTTTTTTTGGTATTTTTAGGAGAGTCGGGGTTTTGCCATATTGGCCAGGCTGGTCTCGAACTCCTGACCTCAGATGATCCACCTCCCTTGGCCTCCCAAAATGCTGGGATTACAGGCATGAGCCACTGTGCACAACCAGAATTTGCTTCTTTTTCAAGGCTCATCTTCCATTGTTTGTATACACCACATTGCATTTAGCCTTCCATCTATCAACGGACACTTGAGTTGGATATAATTGGTTTTCTTAGTAATCCCATGTATTTTATCCTATCATTTAAAACTTTATTTTGAAAAGAGGTTCCTGGGCTTCACTAGCTCGTCAGAGGGGTCCTTGTGTAATACACAAAAGGTGAAGAACTCTGGTGAGATAGACTTTAGGAAATAGGCTCAGAGTTCAGGCACTTTTTTCTTTTTTTTGAGACGGAGTCTCACTCTGTCGCCCAGGCTGGAGCACAATGGCGCGATCTCAGCTCACTGCAACCTCCGCCTCCCGCATTCAAGTCATTCTCTTGTCTCAGCCTCCTGAGTAGCTGGGATTACAGGCATATGCCACCACGCCCGGTTAATTTTTGTTTGTATTTTTAGTAGAGATGGGGTTTCTCCATGTTGGCCAGGCTGATCTGGAATTCCTGACCTCAGGTGATCTGCCCGCCTCGGCTTCCCAAAGTGCTGGGATTTCAGGTGTGAGCCACCGCGCCCAGTCCAGAGTTCAGACACTTGCCCAGGGTCACCCAACTGGGATTTAAGACTGACTCAGTCAGACTCAGAGCCCACTGAACGGTATGCTTTTCCTTTCACTGCAAATGATTTAGACTCTGGCTTCTACGGGCATTTGGTTTTTTTTTTCAGATGGGTCCTCCAGAAGCATTGTGAAGGGAATGAAGATACCTCACATCCTAACACGGAAACCCAGGGGATGGATCAGTGTTTGCAGAGGAAGGTCCAGCCCTCTCTCTACTCCCATTCCTTGGGCAGCTCCCACCATGTCTGGGTCTTCCCTCTGCCTCTACTGAAGCCCCTAACGTGGACCCCAGGGCAACCGTGAGACCCAAGGGGACCCCTGAACACTAGAGGGTGGCAGCAGGACTCCTTTGTGCCCCCCAACAATGTACGTGGGCCTGCAGATCTGGAACAGTGGGGAGCATGTGCCTCGGTATGCACCACGCCCCCATCTGTGAACACGCAACTAGCTCACTCTCACCAGACAGCTGTAAGAGAGCAGGATTCCTGCACCCTGGATGGAGTCAGAGTGACGGTCACATACTTCACTCCCGAGAGAAACTTCTGGGCCTTGTAATTGCTCCAGTCTAGCAAAATGTCCCCCTGTACTGAGATCATTCATGGGTCATGGGAGACCCTCTGGAAAACATGGAAGCTCTCTGACATGACCACGTAATGATTCTTTTTCTCTTTCTCACGAGTGCAGATGGGTAAATAATAGTAGCTAATATTGACTAAGAACTTTTGACGTGCCAAACACATCAGAAAAAATTTATTTATGGCCGGGTGCAGTGGCTCACACCTGTAATCCCAGCACTTTGGGAGGCCGAGGCAGGTGGATCATCTGAGGTCAGGAGTTCGAGACCAGCCTGACCAACATGATGAAACCCCATTTCTACTAAAAATACACAAAAAAATTAGCCAGGCATGGTGGCAGGTGCCTGTAGTCCCAGCTACTTGGGAGGCTGAGGCAGGAGAATCACTTGAACCCAGCAGGTGGAGGTTGCAGCAAGCCAAGATTGTGCCACTGTATTCTAGCCTGGGCAACAAGAGTGAAATTCTGTCTCAAAAATAAATAAATAAATAAATAAATAAATAAATAAATACATAAAATTATTTACGTATTTTTATTATTGTCTCTTTAATTTTTTATCAAAGGTCCCTGTATTAGTCCGCTTTCATGCTGCTAATAAAGATATACCCAAGACTATGCAATTTACAAAAGAAAGAGGTTTAATGGACTTACGGTTCCACGTGGCTGGGGAGGCCTCACAATCACTGTGGAAGGTGAAAGGTGTGTCTCATATGGTGGCAGACAAAAGAAGAGAGCTTGTGCAGGGAAACTCCCCTTTTTAAAACCATTGTATCTCGTGAGACTTACTATCACAAGAACAGCATGGGAAGACCTGCCCCTATGATTCAATTACCTCCCACCAGGTCCCTCCCACAACATGTGGGAATTCAAGATGAGATTTGGGTGGGGACACAGCCAAACCATATCAGTCCCTTACTGGTCCTACTTCCATGAGTGGCCGTGACCAGGGAAAAAGGGAGAGGGACCAGTCGGCAAGGGGAGAGACCATTTCACAACATTCCATTCATACACAGACTAGTATCAAGTCACTACTGTGGCTACGAGTTGGGAGCACAGGTAGTAGGGGTGTTGTTAAAAAAAAAATACAGCCCCCTCCCCCAAACTGGGGTCCCTGGGGACACTTTAGTCTGCTTCAACACAAGAGGAAACAGAAGATCAAAATCGGTTTGGGGTTGGATGCAGTGGCTCGTGTCTATAATCCCAGCACATTGGGAAGTTGAAGTGGGAGGATCACTTCAGCCCAGGAGTTCGAGACCAGCCTGGGCAACAGAGAAAAACCCTGTCTCTACAAAAAGTAAAAAAATTAGCCAGGTGTGGTGACACGTAGTCTCAGCTACTTCAGAGGCAGAGGTGGGTGGATTGCTTGAGGCTGGGAGGTCAAGGCTGCAGTGAGCTGTGGTTGCACCACTGCACTCCAGCCTGGGCAACAGAGTTAGATTCTGTCTCAAAATTCAACAACAACAACAACAACAACCACAAAGTGGTTTGGGAAGGCCAGAAACATCAGGGACGGAGGCAGGAAGAAAATCCAGGTGCTGGGAAGGCCCTGGGGTGGCAGGCTGTTTGGAAGGGATTGCCTTCCCTGTGCTGGGATCCCCCGCAGCACTTCAGGTTTGGCAGGAAGGGGGCAGCCTGCAACCCCCAAGGGCAGGTCTGGGGCTGCCAGATGTTCCAGGCATGGGGCTGGAGGGGACTCACAAAGGTATGCCCTCCAGGGAGATGACAGCACCACTCCCAGCTTCTCTGCCTGGGTGCCACGGTCCTTGACCTCCTTGTAGCAGTTTGCTTGTTCATGCTTGATCCCTGTCGACTTCTTTTGTTTTTGTTTTTTTTTTGTTTTTTTGAGATGGAGTCTCGTTCTGTTGTCCAGGTTGGAGTGCAGTGGTGTGATCTCTGCTCATTGCAATCTCCACCTTCTGGGTTCAAGCAATTCTCTTGCCTCAGCCTCCCGACTAGCTAGGATTACAGGCACGTGCCACCACACCCAGCTAATTTTTGTATTTTTAGTAGAGACGGGGTTTCACCACGTTGGCCAGGCTGATCTTGAAGTCCTGACCTCAAGTGATCCACCCACCTTGACCTCCCAAAGTGCTGGGATTACAGGCGTGAGCCACCAGGTCTGGCCCCTGTCAGCTTCTTGATGGCATCCTTAGAGCTGGCATAGATCATTTTGCCCTTAAGGAGTGCAGACTCAGGGGCCCAGAAGATAAACACCAGGTCCTCTTTGCTCTCCTTGGTTTCATGAGTTCCATCACCTCAGAGGACATAGCAGCAGTCTTTGGCAGCATCTTGGCAAAGGTGGTATAGGGGTCGTCAACAGTCCAACCCATGTCATCCACCAGGGTCTCCTTGCCCTCCTCCAGGGCGATGTTCTTCTCACCCTCACTCAGGCAGAAGAGCAGCACCGTTTTCCTGCGCTTCTTCACCTCCTCTGGCGTGGAAGATTTGCCTACCATCATGTCAGTGAACACCTTGATGACACCATCAGAGATACCCACACCAGAGGCCATGTTTTCAGAAAAGAAAAGGAGATAGCAGCCAGGTGCCATGGCTCACGTCTGTAATCCCAGGTTTGGGAGGCCAAGGCAGGAGGATCACTTGAGCCCAGAAGTTTGAGATCAGCCCAGGCAATATGGCAAGACCTGGTCTCTACAAAAAATTTAAAAAAAAAAAAAATTAGTCTGGCATGGTGGCATGCACCTGTAGGCCCAGCAACTTGGGAGGCTGAGAGGGGAGGATTGCTTGAGTCCAGGAGATTGAGGCTGCAGTGAACCATGTTCACGCCACTGCACTCCAACCTGAGCAACAGAGTGAGCCTGTGTCTCAAAAACAACAGCCAAAAAAAAAAAAAAAAAAGAAAAGAAAAAAGAAAGAAAAGAAAAACGAAGGCTGGGCATGGTGGCTCACACCTGCAATCCCAGCACTTTAAGGGAGGCAGAGGTGGGTGGATCACTTGAGGTCAGGAGTTTGAGACCAGCCTGGCCAACATGGTGAAACCCCATCTCTACTAAAAATACAAAAATTAGCCTGGCGTGGTGGAACGTGTTTGTAATCTCAGCTACTCAGGAGTCTGAGGCATAAGAATTGGTTGAACCTGGGAGGCTGAGGTTGCAGTGAGCCAAGATTGCATCACTGGATTCCAGCCTGCACAACAGAGGGAGACTTCGTGGGGGGGGGAGGGGAGGGGAAAGAAAAGGAGATGGCAAGGAAAGCCAGAGAAGAGGAGAGCTGCTGAGGCTGCTGCCAGGGTCTGACTGAACCAAGTACTTTAATTGTCCCTGTAACCCTATTATATGAGGTCCGTACTCTTACTACCCCCATTTTACAGAGGAGGAAATAGAGCCCTAGAGTTGTTAGTGATTTGGAAGAAGTCTCAAGTCTGGTGGGTGACTTGAACTTGGCCCCACGTGTTCTGGATGAGGCAAGTTACACCAAGACCTATGTGTCTCTTTTCTAGAACATATGCCTCAAGTTGCAGCAAAGGAGGGAGGCATGTATGGAAATGTCTGCAAACTTCTTAAAATGTTTTTTCACCTTGTTTAGAAAACATACTAGTTTGATTTAAGGAAGCAAATCAACAGTTAAGAGCTCAGATTCCAGAAATATTCAAACTCAGGAGATATCAGAGAAATGCAAATGAAAATGACATTATGAGAGAGCATTTTACACTCATCAGAAAGGCAAAAATGAGGAAGGTGGGAATGAGACGGGTGGAGGATTGGCCAGGCTGTGCAGACAGGCAGGAGAGCAAGGAGCTAAGAGCCCAGGTGCCGTAGCCAGTCTGGGGTGGAGCTCAAAGCCCATCCTGGCATTTCTGGGCTGGTTTCCTCACCTGAAAAATGGAGACAATGTTATAAAATTGTTGTGAGGATTCAAACAACCATCGACATCAAGTGCTGGGAATGGTGTCTATGCTGAATAAGGGATCTGAACCCAGCACCGGCCACTGTAAGCTCCCAGAGGGAAGGGACTTTTCCTGGCTCCTTTGCTGTATCCTCAGTGCCTAGAATAACTGAGCACAGGGACAATCACCAGGGGAACCAGCAAGTAAACTATGGTGGAGTCATACTATTCACTATCCCATAGGCTGCAGCAGTTAGAAGCAATCACCTGGGCCGGGCGCGGTGGCTCAAGCCTGTAATCCCAGCACTTTGGGAGGCCGAGACAGGCGGATCACGAGGTCAGGAGATCGAGACCATCCTGGCTAACACAATGAAACCCTGTCTCTACTAAAAATACAAAAAAATTAGCCGGGCGAGGTGGTGGGCGCCTGTAGTCCCAGCTACTCGGGAGGCTGAGGCAGGAGAATGGCGTAAACCCGGGAGGCGGAGCTTGCAGTGAGCCGAGATAGCGCCACTGCACTCCAGCCTGGGCGACAGAGCGAGACTCCGTCTCAAAAAAAAAAAAAAAAAAAAAAAAAAAAAAAAAAAAGAAGCAATCACCTGGTGCCAGGGTTGGTGAACTTTTCCATTAAAGAATAGATAGCACTTTGAGAGGCCGAGGCAGGCAGATCACCTGAGGTCAGGAGTTTTAGACCAGCCTGGCCAACATGGTGAAACCCTGTCTCTACTAAAAATACAAAAATTAGGCCAGGCGCAGTGGCTCACACCTGTAATCCTAGCACTTTGGGAGGCCGAGGCGGGTGGATCACCTGAGGTCAGGAGCTCGAAACCAGCCTGGCCAACAAGGTGAAACCTCGTCTCTACTAAAAAATACAAAAATTAGCCGGGTATGGTGGCGCATGCCTGTAATCCCAGCTACTCAGGAGGCTGAGGAAGGAGAATCACTTGAACCTGGGAGGTGGAGGTTACAGTGAGCCGAGATCGTGCCACTGCACTCCAGCCTGCACAATGGGAGTGAGACTCCATCTCAAAAGAAAAAAAAAAATTAGCCAGGTGTTGTCGGGGGGCGACTGTAGTCCCAACTACTCAGGAGGCTGAGGCATGAGAATCACTTGAACCTGGGAGGTGGAGGTTGCAGTGAGCCAAGATTGTGCCACTGCATTCCAGCCTGGGTGACAGAGAGAGTGTCTGTTTAAAAAAAAAAAAAAAATAGGCTGGGCGCGGTGGCTCAAGCCTGTAATCCCAGCACTTTGGGAGGCCGAGGCGGGTGGATCACGAGGTCAGGAGATCGAGACTATCCTGGCTAACATGGTGAAACCCCGTCTCTACTAAAAATACAAAAAACTAGCCGGGCGTGGTGGCGGGCGCCTGTAGTCTCAGCTACTTGGGAGGCTGAGGCGGGAGAATGGCGTGAACCCGGGAGGCGGAGTTTGCAGTGAGCCGAGATCACGCCACTGCACGCCAGCCTGGGAGACACCACGAGACTCCGTCTCAAAAAAAAAAAAAAAAAAAAAAAAAATAGGCCAGGTGTGGTGGCTCACGCCTGTAATCCCAGCACTTTGGGAGGCCAAGGCAGGTGGATCTCTTGTGCCCACATGTTCCAGACCAGCCTGGGTAACAGGAAAACCTGTTGAAAACAGGAAGACCAGCCTGGGAAAACCCTGTCGCTATAAAAATTATAATAATTAGCCAAGTATGGTGGTGTACACCCGTAGTTTCAGCTACCTGGGAGGCTGAAGTGGGAGGATAACCTGAATCTGGAAAAGTCAAGGCTACAATGAGCTGTGATCACACCACTGCACTCCAGCCTGGGTAGCAGAGGGAGACCCTGTCTCAGAAAAATAAATAAATAAAATAAAATGACCAATCTGCTTTAAAAAAAAAAAAAAACAGTTATTTTATTTTATTTATTATTTTTTCTTGAGATGGAATCTCTCTCTGTCGCCAGGCTGCAGTGCAGTACAACCTCTGACTCTCTGCAACCTCCGACTCCCTGGTTCAAGCTATTCTCCTGCCTCAGCCTCCCAAGTAGCTGGGATTACAGGCACGCGCCACCACGCCCAGCTAATTGTTGTGTTTTTAGTAGAGACGGGGTTTCACCATGTTGGCCAGGATGGTCTCGATCTCCTGATCTCGTGATTCGTCCACCTCAGCCTCCCAAAGTGCTGGGATTGCAGGCGTAAGCCACAGAGCCCTGCCAGATACGAAATATTTTAGGCTTTGCAGACCACAAAGGCACTGTTACAACCGTAGATAATATGCAAATGAGTGGGTGGGGCTGTTTTGAAACCTTTATGGACATAGAAATGTGAACTCCATGTTATTTTTTCTTTTTTTTTTTTTGAAACAGACTCGACTCTGTCGCCCAGGCTGGAGTGCAGTGGTGCAATCTTGGCTCACTGCAACCTCCACCTCCCCGATTCCACCTCCCCGATTCAAGCGATTCTTGTATCTCAGCCTCCTGAGTAGCTGGGATTATAGATGCACACCACCACGCCCGGCTAATTTTTGCATTTTTAATAGAGACGGATTTCACCATGTTGGCCAAGCTGGTCTTGAATTCCTGGCTTCAAGTGATCCTACCACTTTGGCCTCCCAAAGTGCTGGGATTACAAGTGTGAGCCACCACGCCCAGGCTCCATGTCATTTTAATGTGTCACAAAATGTGATTCTTCTTTTGATTTTTTACCGTAGTCATTTAAAATTAGCTCACTGACTGTACAGAAACTGCCATGCCCCAGATTTGGCCTATGGGCCATAGTCTGCTGAGTCCTATTCTAGGGCTACAACCCAGAGAAATTTTTTTTTTTTTCTGAGGCAGCGTCTTGCTCTGCCTCCCAGGCTGAAATACAGTGACACTGTCAGAGCTCACCGAAGCCTTAACTTTCTGGGCTTAAGTAATGCTCCTACCTGAGCCTCCAAGGTAGCTGGGACTACAGGCTCACAACACTACATCTGGCTAATTTTTGTTTTGTTTTGTTTTGTTTCTTCAAGACAGAGGCTGTCACCCAGGCAGGAGTGCAGTGGCACAATCTCAGCTCACTGCAAACTCCACCTCCCCAGTTCAAGCAATTCTTGTGCCTCAGCCTCCCAAGTAGCTGGGATTACAGGTGTGTGCCACCATGCGCAGCTAATTTTCAGTAAAGTTGGGGTTTCGCCATGTTGACCAGGCTGGTCTCGACTCCTGGCCTCAAGTGATCCACCTGTCTCAGCCTCCTAAAGTGTTAGGATTATAGGCATGAGCCACCACGCCTGGCCAATTTTTGTATTTTTAGTAGAAATGAGGTTTTGCTATGTTGCCCAGGCTGGCCTCCAACTTCTGAGGTCAAGCAATCATCCCGCCTTGGCCTCCCAAAGTGCTGGGATTACAAGTGTGAGCCACTATGCCTGGCCAACAAATTCTTTTTTTTTTTTTTTTTTGGAGATGGGGTCTTGCTCTGTCACACGCCCGCCACCATGCCTGGCTAATTTTTTGTATTTTTAGTAGAGATGGGGTTTCATCATCTTGGCCAGGCTGGTCTTGAACTCCTGACCTCAAGTGATCCACCCTCCTCAGCCTCCCAGAGTGCCAGGATTACGGGGTTGAGTCACTGTGCCTGGCCAACACATTCTTCAAATACAACAAACAAAGCCAGTGATCTTGGGCAGAATGAGGGTTAGAGAGAGATAATCATGCATCCTTGCTTTCCAGGGACAGATAGTTGACCCTAAGTTGTCCCAGTAATTAATAGCCTCTCCGTCACTCTCAAAAATCCCAGATTGAATTTGCTCCCTGGCCCCAGTTAAACCATCATTCTATTTATATAAATTAAACACATACGTTCCCTAGAGTATCCCCAACCTCTGGAGCACTGGTCAGCAATTTTCTTTTTTCTGTAAAGGACCAGACGGTCAGTATTTTCGGCTTTGTTCCATACAATCTCTGCTGTAACTATTCAATTCTGCCAATGTGGCATGAAAGCAACCAGAGATGTACATAAAAAATGAGCGTGGGCCGGGTGCAGTGGCTCACGCCTATAATCCCAGCACTTTGGGAGGCCAAGGCAGATGGATCATCTGAGGTCAGGAGTTCGAGCCCAGCCTGGTCAACATGCAGAAACCCCGTCTCTACTAAAAATACAAAAATTAGCCAGGCGTGATGGTGCATACCTGTAATCCCAGCTACTCAGGAGGCTGAGGAAGGAGAATCGCTTGAACCCAGGAGGCGGAGGTTGCAGTGAACCGAGATCACACCACTGCACTCCAGCCTGGGCAACAGAGGGAGATTCCGTCTCGCAAACAACAAACAAAAAAAGGAGCGTGGCTGTGCACCAGTAAAACTTAGACATGGATACTGACATTTGAATTTCATATAATTTTCTGGTGTCACAAAACAGTATTCTTTTGATTTTTTTTTCAGCCATTTAAAAATGTAAAAACTGGCCAGGTGCATTGGCTCTTGCCTGTAATCCCAACACCTTGGAAGGCCGAGGCGGGCAGATCACTTGAGGTCAGGAGTTCGAGATCAGCCTGGCAAACGTGGTGAAACTCCATCTCTACTAAAAACACACACACACACACACAAATTAGCCGGGCGTGGTGGCAGGCGCCTCTAGTCCCAGCTACTGGGGAAGCTGAGGCAGGAGAATCACTTGAACCCAAGAGGCGAAGGTTGCAGTAAGCTGAGATGGCACCATTGCACTCCAGCCTGGGCAACAGGGTGAGACTCTATCTCAAAAAAGGAAAAAAAAATATATATATATATAAACCATTTTTAGCTTGTAGGTTGTATAAAATCTGTCAATGGGCTGTGGTTTGTTGCTCCCTGATGTAGAGTAACACCTGGCACCATGGTAGGTGCTGAATAAATGTCTGGTTATTGCTACACATGCAGATTTAAAGACAGATGAACACCCTAGTGAGGGCCTAGGAGGGGGAGCGGAGAGGGACTAGGGGTTGGGAGTAACTGGAGAAAATAATGAAATAGATCAGGCACGGTGGCACATGCCTAGAATCCCAGCACTTTGGGAGGCCATGGCAGGAGGATCACTTGAGCCCAGGAGTTAGAGACCAGCCTGGGCAACATGGTGAAACCCTGTCTCTACAAAAAGTACAAAAATTAGCCGGGCATGGTGGTGCATACCTGCAATCCCAGATACTTGGGAGGCTGAGGTGGGAGAATTGCCTGAATCTAGGAGGCAGAGTTTGCGGTGAGCTGAGATAGCGCCACTGCACTCCAACTTGGGTGACAGAGAAACTCTGTCTCAAAAACAAAAACAAAATAATGAAATAAAATAAGCCAGGCTTTGCCCAGGCTGAGGAGGGTGGCGGGCCATGAACTGAGGAGGGCGATAAACTCCACTCTGCTCGTGAGGCCCAAAAAGAAAAAGAAAGTGAGAGCTCCAGGGAGAAAAAACCTACATTTAAAAAAAAATTTTTTTTTTTAAGGCAGGGTCTTGAACTGTCATCCAGGCTAGAGGTGGCACAATCATGGCTCACTGCAGCCTTGACCTCCTGGGCAAGCAATCCTCCTGCTTCAGCCTCCTGAGTAGCTTGGATCACAGGCAGATGCCACCATGCCAAGCTAATTTTTAAATTTTTTGTAGAGACGGAGGTCTTACTATATTGCCCAGACTGATCTAGAACTCCTGGGCTCAAGCGATCCTCCTGCCTCGGCCTCCCAAAGTACTGGTATTACAGGTGTGAGGCACCACACCCAGCCTAGATTTGAAACTCGGACACTGCTCTCACTATCTGGTGACCTTGGGTAAGTTGAACCTCTAGAAGGTTCTTTGTAAAATAGGACTAAATGTGGTACCTACTTCATTGGCCTGTTAGGGATTAAAGAAATCTACACAGATAACGTGTTCAGAACAGTGTCTGGCATTTAGTAAGTGGTGTTACAATGTTGTGGTTGTTTTCTATGAAGAACAGGGAGCAAATTGTCCCCCGGTTCCAAATAAGGAGACTGATGAGAGGTGATAAGGAGTATGGGCTCTGGAACCAAGGACCTCAGCTTTGCCACAGACTGGCTATGTGACTCTGGCCAAGTTACTTGGCCTTTCTGTGCCCCAGTTTCCTCAGAGAAGGTCAATAGTAGTAGTACTTGGTAAATAGAGTTGAGGTAAGAATTAAATTAGCCAACTCTGAGCCTGGTATATAAATGCTCAAATAAATCATTATGTTATCACTTTGGTCGCACAATTTCTGCCCAAGAGGAAATAATAAAAGGAGTCAGAACAACAGTCTCCTGTGAAATATTCCAACAGGTCCAAGGAGTTGGGCTACGGATTTTAGGCAAAGGGAAGATAGCCTCTAATGTGAAAGGAAGACCCAAAAATGCCAGGCGCGGTGGCTCACGCCTGTAATCTCAACACTTTTGGAGGCTGATGCAGATGGGTTATCTGAGTTCAGGAGTTTGAGACCAGCCTGGCCAACATGGTGAAACCCTGTCTCTACTAAAAACACAAAAATTAGCCAGGCGTGGTGGTGGGTGCCTGCAGTGCAGCTACTCAAGAGGCTGAGGCAGGAGAATTGCTTGAACCCGGTAGGCAGAGGTTGCAGTGAGCCGAGATCATGCCACTGCACTATAGCCTGGGTGACAGAACAAGACTACATATCATAAATAAATAAATAAATAAATAATATAACAATAATAAAAATATTGAAGGTAAAATTGGGGACATTTCACAGAAAGTAGAATTTTAAAAATTGTAACAGCCGGGCGCGGTGGCTCAAGCCTGTAATCCCAGTACTTTGGGAGGCCGAGACGGGCGGATCATGTGGTCAGGAGATCGAGACCATCCTGGCTAACCCAGTGAAACCCCGTCTCTACTAAAAAATACAAAAAATTAGCCGGGCGTGGTGGCGGGCGCCTGTAGTCCCAGCTACGTGGGAGGCTGAGGCAGGAGAATGGCATGAACCCGGGAGGCGGAGCTTGCAGTGAGCTGAGATCCGGTCACTGCACTCCAGCCTGGGCGACAGAGCAAGACTCCGTCTCAAAAAAAAAAATAAAAAAAATAATAATAATAATAAAATAAAATAAAAATTGTAACAACAAAAGAAAAAAAGATTTTCAAAAATGATACATCATTGTAGGAAAGTCAATAGCTAACAAGAATTTCAGAAAGAGAAAACCAAGGAATCACTGGGGAAAAAGTTGTCAAAGAAATAATACAACAAACTTTCCCAGAATTGAAGGATAAAAATCTTTATAACGAAAAGATCACCATATGCCCAGAACAATGAATGAAAGAAGACCTTCAGGAAGACAAAGTCATCATCTTGAATTTAATTTTTTTTTTTTTTTTTTTTTTTTGAGACAGAGTTTTGCTCTTGTTGCCCAGGCTGGAGTGCAATGGCACAATCTCAGCTCACTGTGACCTCCACCTCCTGGGTTCAAGCAATTCTTCTGCCTCAGCCTCCCAAGTAGCTGGGATTACAGGTATGTGCCACCATACCCGGCTAATTTTGTATTTTTAGTAGAGATGGGGTTTCACCATGTTGGTCAGGCTGGTCTCGAATTCCTGACCTCAGTTGATCCACCCACCTTAGCCTCCCAAAGTGCTGGTATTACAGGCGTGAGTCATTGCGCTGAGCCCTTTTTTTTTTTTTTTTTTTTTTTTATTAAGACTAGTCAAATGCAGTAGTGAGAAAAGGGGAAAGAATAGCATAAGATGTTAGATCCGTAACTGATCAACTGAGATAACTCACTACCCTCAGACCAGCCCATCTTGAATTTCAGAAAATGGATGATATGGTAAGATCACAAAAGAGTCCAGAGAGAAAATGCAGATCACATGAATGACCAAGAATGCAATGGACTTCTTAACAGCAATAAGAGAAGCTAGGGGTCAGGAGAAAAATATCTTCTCAGTGTTGAGTATGAATGACTTTCAACCTAAAATTCTATATACAACTGGACTACCAATGACATGCAAATGGAATAAGACCATTTTCAGACATGTAAGGAAGTCCCCAGGATGACAACTGATACAATTTCCATCAAGCAATCTGGGAAAGGAGGCATGAAGACTCCAAGAAATAAAAAAATAAAAATTACAAACTATCTGGCTGGGCGCAGTGGCTCTCGCCTGTAATCCCAGCACTTTGGGAGGCCAAGGTGGGTGGATCACTTGAGGTTAGGAGTTCAAGACCAGCCTGACCAACATGGTGAAACCCCGTCTCTACTAAAAAAGTACAAAATTAGTCAGGTGTGCATTGGGAGGCTGAGGCAGGAGAATCACTTGAACACGGGAGGCAGAGGTTGCAGTGAGCCAAGATTGCGCCACTGTACTCCAGCCTGGGCAACAGAGCAAGACTCCATCTCAAAAAAAAAAAAAATTACAAACTATCTGACAGATTTGACTATGAAAAAAACCTTATTCAAGACATTTAAACAGATTTTGGAGGGCATAAAATGATTATTTAGATGTTCAAAGAGAACAAGCAAATGAACAAGCAAGGCGCCAGGCATGGTGGCTCATGCCTGTAATCCCAGCACTTTGGGAGGCCAAGGCAGGTGGATCACTGAGGTTGGGAGTTTGAGATCACCCTGACCAACATGGAAAAACCCTGTCCCTACTAAAAATACAAAATTAGCCAGGTGTGGTGGCACATGCCTGTAATTCCAGCTGCTCAGGAGGCTGAGGCAGAGTTACTTGAACCCAGGAGGCGGAGGCTGCAGTGTGCCGGAGATCATGCCATTGCACTCCAGCCTGGGCAACAAGAGCAAAACTCTGTCTCAAAAAAAAAAAAAAAAAAAGAAAAGAAAAGAAAAAGCAAGGCAATTATTAACTCCAGGAAAAAGTAAAGTTGCACAAGAAAAGATAAAACTTGTCTTGGTCATGAACACAATTTATGTAGTCATAATAATGAAAGCATTAAATGTGTATTTAACCAAAAACAGTGATATCAGGTATCAGTATATTAAGAGGATGGAGGAAATGATAATGAAGTGTGAGCTAAAAAACCCTCATTAGACATAATAGGAAATCAATAGATACTTTCAAAATTGAATAAACCAAAATATTGCAGGATAAGGCCAGGTACAGTGGCTCATACCTGTAACCCCAACACTTTGGGAGGCCAAGGTTGAGCCCAGGAGTTTGAGACCAGCCTGGGAAACATGGCAAAACCCCATCTCTAGCAAAAACACAAAAATTAGCCAGGCATGGTGGCGCACGTCTGTATTCCCAGCTACTGGGGAGGCTGAGGTGGGAGGATGGCTTGAGCCTGGGAGGCAGAGGTTGCAGGGAGCTGAGATCGAGACACTGCACTCTAGCCTGGGTGACAGAGCAAGACCCTGTCTCAAAAAAATTTTTTTAATTGCAGGATAAATTTATTATTTTAAAAGATGTAGGTATACCCATAAGAAACAACTAAAAGAATGGTTACTTCTGATAAGAGATATGGAAGGGGCTGGGGAGAACAAGAGACTGCAGTTTTTTTATTTGTGTTTTTGTACTAACTGGTTTTTTACAAAAATGATTTTAAAAACCCAAGATCTAGAACAAATAAAGTAGGCATACCTTAATTTTGGCAGCTAAGATGCTTAAATTAAAAGGAAAGTAAATCATGATAAAATAAAAATATCTAACCTTAGTATCATATTAGTTTATATTAGTTTACCTTTCAAAAGTGCTTGTGGGCCGGGTGCTGTGGCCCATGCTTGTAATCCCAGCACTTTGGGAGGTTGAGGAGGGCAGATCGCTCGAGTTCATGAGTTCAGGATCAGGCTGGGAAACATGGCGAAACCCCATCTCTACCAGAAATACAAAAAACAAACAAACAAACAAACAGCTGGGTGTGGTGGTGTGTGCCTGTAGTTCCAGCTACTAGGGAGGCTGAAGTAAGAGGATGGCTTGAGCCCATGAGGTGGAGGTGGTGGTGAGCCAAGATTGCGCCACTGCACTCCAGCCTGACCAATAGAGCCAGACCTTGTCTCAAAAAACAAGGCCGGCGCAGTGGCTCATGCCTGTAATCCCAGCACTTTGGGAGGCCAAGGCGGGTGGATCACCTGAGGTCAGGAGTTTGAAACCAGCCTGACCAACATGGTGAAACCCCATCTCTACTAAAAATACAAAAATTAGCTGGGTGTGGTGGTGCATGCCTGTAATCCCAGCTACTTGGGAAGCTGAGGCAGGATAATTGCTTGAACCTGGGAGGCCGAGGTTGCAGTGAGCTGAGATCACACCATTGCACTCCAGCCTAGGCGACAAGAGTGAAACTCCATTTCAAAAAAATAAACAAACAAAAAAATGCTTCTGACAACAACTTAATGCCCAGATTCTGATTTCTAAATCGTTTTTCCCACTATAAGAAACCAGAGATTGGCAGGGCACAATGGCTCACACCTGTAATCCCAGAACCTTGGGAGGCCAAGGTGGGCAGATCATGAGATCAGGAATGCGAGACCAGCCTGGCCAACATGGTGAAACCCTGTCTCTACCAAAAATACAAAAATTAGCCAGGTGTGGTGTCATGCACCTGTAATTCCAGCTATTCAGGAGGCTAAGGCAGGAGAATTACTTGAACCTGGGAGGCAGAGGTTGCAGCGAGCTGAGATCGAGCCATTGCACTCCAGCCTGGGTGACAGAGAAAGACTTCATTTAAAAAAAAAAAAACATAGATCCTTTGAGGAATGGCTGATTCCAGGGATACAGCAGGGAAAATATAAGACAAGCCTGGTACATTTTGTTGGGCCAGAAGGCAAGAACATGCTCAAAGGCTAACAGAGACACATCCAATGGACTTAGAGTAAGTTTAAAGGGTTTCCACAGAGCCTGAGTAAAATAATTTGATCATTAGAAACATTAATGACTATAGCCTATTTTGAAACACTAAATAAATAAAAATGCAAGAGTTCACAGTGACTATTTTATTATTGTTATTATTTTTTTTTTCTTTTTTTTTTTCTTTTTTTTTTTTTTTTTTGAGACGGAGTCTCGCTCTGTCGCCCAGGCTGGAGTGCAGTGGCCGGATCTCAGCTCACTGCAAGCTCCGCCTCCCGGGTTCATGCCATTCTCCTGCCTCAGCCTCCCGAGTAGCTGGGACAATAGGCGCCCGCCACTGCGCCCGTCTAGTTTTTTGTATTTTTTAGTAGAGACGGGGTTTCACCGTGTTCGCCAGGATGGTCTCGATCTCCTGACCTCGTGATCCACCCGTCTCGGCCTCCCAAAGTGCTGGGATTACAGGCTTGAGCCACCGCACCCGGCCCTTGAGCCACCGCGCCCGGCCTATTATTTTTTTTTTTCTTTGTGAGACAGGGTCTCACTCTGCCTCCTAGGCTGGAGTGCAATGGCACAATCTCGGCTCACTGACTGCAACCTTCCCCTCCTGGCTGAACTGATTCTCCCACCTCAGCCTCCCAAGTAGCTGGGACTACAGGTGTGTACCACCACATCTGGCTAATTTTTAAATTTTTTGTAGAGATGGGGTCTCCCTATGTTGTGCAGGCTGGTGTTGAACTCCTGGGCTCTAGCAATCCACCTGCCTCAGCTTCCAAAGTGCTAGGATTATAGGCATAAGCCACTGCACCCAGCCATGACTATTTTTAAACAAGAAAAAAATACGATTTATTTGTCACTGTTGGAGGTGATTATTGTGGTCAATCTATCCTGAACATTAATTAAGCAGTTAGAAGGTATTGTGGTTCATTTCCAGCTGACGAAGGAAAATTTTTTACAAAAGAATGTAGAAGTACCAGAGAGGAGTTGACTCATGCCAGTAATCCCAGCACTTTGGGAGGCCGAGGCAGGAGGATCGCTTAGAGTCAAGAACATGAGACCAGCCTGGGCAATGTAGGAAGACCCTCTCTCTACAAAAAATTTTAAAAATAAAAAAAATTGGCCGGGCACGGTGGCTCAAGCCTGTAATCCCAGCACTTTGGGAGGCCGAGATGGGCGGATCACAAGGTCAGGAGATCGAGACCATCCTGGCTAACACGGTGAAACCCCATCTCTACTAAAAATACAAAAAAATTAGCCGGGTGTGGTAGCGGGCGCCTGTAGTCCCAGCTACTCGGGAGGCTGAGGCAGGAGAATGGTGTGAACCCGGGAGGTAGAGCTTGTAGTGAGCCGAGATCGCACCACTGCACTCCAGCCTGGGTGACAGAGCAAAGACTCTGTCTCAAAAAAAAAAAAAAAAGAGCCAGATATGGTGGTGCACTTGTAGCCCCCGCTACTCTGGAGGATGAGGCAGGAGGATCTCTTGAGCCTAGGAGGCCAAGGCTGTGGTAAGCCATGATCACACCACTGCACTCCAGGGTGACAGAGTTAGACCCTATCCCTAAAAAAATAAAAATAAAAACAGACCGGGTGTGATGGCTTACCCCTGTAATCCCAACACTTTGGGAGGCCAAGGCGGGTGGATCACAAGGTCAGGAGTTTGAGACCAGCCTGGCCAAGATGGTGCAACCCCGTCTCTACTAAAAATACAAAAATTAGCTGGGTGCAGTGGCAGGCACCTGTAGTCCCAGCTACTCGGGAGGCTGAGGCAGGAGAATCACTTGAACCCAGGAGGCGGAGGTTTCCGTGAGCCGAGATCATGCCACTGCACTCTAGCCTGGGCAACAGAGCAAGACTCCGTCTCAAAAATAAATAAATAAATAAATAAATAAATAAATAAATAAATAAATAAAATAAAAAATAAAAGCAAATAAAACTTGCCATTTTGTAACCCCCAAGGAAATAACAGAGTCAGGCAAGGATCATCAGTGTATGCTAGCTAAACCATTAGGTGAAAGGTTGTAGGGAAATGGGATGTTTGCCCTGTGCCAATGTATCATCTAGAGATACCTTGAATTTTGCAAAGCGGGGGATACATCTTTTCCGTGGAGAGGTCTGGTGGTCACAGTCTTAATTGAGAGATCAAATTTAGCATCACTAAAAGTGAGACGACCAGACATTATGTGGCCCTTGATGAGGAGCACTGGGATATTCAAAGTTTTCCCCACGAAGTGTTGTGGCCATTGTGTTTAACCTGGATGTGATCGTGTCTTTAGATCTAACTTCCAACATGCAGGAAAAATAGGGAATAGAGGACTGTGCTGAGTAATACCACAAGGAAGCAACCAGATGAATTCAGAAGGTGCAACATTCTACAAACTACCTGACCAGAGCTCTTCCAAAAGTCAGTATCTTGTATGGGGAGATTATTCTAGATTTTAAAAAGATTAATGAGGCCAGGTGCGGTGGCTAACGCCTGTAATCCCAGCACTTTGGGAGGCCAAGGCAGGTGGATCACCTGAGGTCAGGAGTTCGAGATCAGCCTCAACTCCATCTCTACTAAAAATACAAAATTAGCCGGGCGTGGTGGTGCATGCCTGTAATCCCAGCTACTCGGGAGGCTGAGGCACGAGAATTGCTTGAACCTGGGAGGCAGAGGTTGCAGTGAGCCGAGATCACGCCATTGCACTCCAGCCTGGGCAACAAGAGCGAAACTCCATCTAAAAAAAAAAAAAAAAAAAAAGATTAATGAGACATACTAAGCCAATGTAATGCATGAAACTTAATTGGATCCTATTTTAAGAAAATAGAGGCTGGGCCAGGCGCAGTGGCTCAAGCCTGTAATCCCAGCACTTTGGGAGGCCGAGACGGGCGGATCACGAGGTCAGGAGATCGAGACCATCCTGGCTAACACGGTGAAACCCCGTCTCTATTAAGAAATACAAAAAACTAGCCGGGCGAGGCGGCGGGCGCCTGTAGTCCCAGCTACTCGGGAGGCTGAGGCCGGAGAATGGCGTGAACCCGGGAGGCAGAGCTTGCAGTGAGCTGAGATCCGGCCACTGCACTCCAGCCTGGGTGACAGAGCGAGACTCCGTCTCAAAAAAAAAAAAAAGAAAAAAAAAAAAAGAAAAAGAAAATAGAGGCTGAAGGCTGGGTGCGGTGGCTCACGCCCGTAATCCCAGCACTTTAGAAGGCCGAGAGGTAGGCAGATCTATGAGGTCAGGAGATGGAGACCATCCTGGCTAACACGGTGAAACCCTGCCTCTACTAAAAATACAAAAAAACTAGCCGGGTGTGGTGGCGGGCTCCTGTAGTCCCAGCTACTCAGGAGGCTGAGGCAGGAGAATGGCGTGAACCCGGGAGGCGGAGCTTGCAGTGAGCCGAGATCGAGCCACTGCACTCCAGCCTGGGTGACAGAGCGAGACTCCGTCTCAAAAAAATAAATAAATAAAATAAAATAAAAAAGAAAATAGAGGCTGGGCACGGGGACTCACACCTGTAATCCCAGCACTTTTGGAGGCCAAGGCGGGCAGATCACTTGACCCCAGGAGTTTGAGACCAGCCTGGGCAACATGGTGAAACTTCATCTCTACAAAAAATACAAACAAACAAAACAAAATAGCCAGGTGTAGTGACGTGCACCTATAGTCCCAGCTATCCAGGAGCTGAGGTGGGAGGATCATCTGAATCCGGGAAGTCGAGGCTGTAGTGAGCCAGGATCGTGTCACTGCACTCCAGCCTGGGTGACAGAGTGAGACCTTGTTTAAAAAAAAAAAAAAGAAAAGAGAGAAAGAAAAGAAAAAGAAAATAGCAATACAAGACATTTGGGGGGAACAATTGTAGAAATTTGAATGTGAACCAGATATTAGATAATAGTAGGAAATAACTATTCATTTTCTCCTATGATTATCATTGTGGTTATGTAGGACAATGTTCTTGTTCTTAGGAGAAGCAGGATGAAGGATTTAGGAGTGAAATGTTGTGATGTCTGCAATTTACTTTTCTTTTTGGGGGGTAGTGGGGGGAGATGGGGTCTCACTCTGTTGCCCAGGCTGGAGTGCAAAAGTGCAATCTTGACTCACTACAACCTCTACCTCTTGGGCTCAAACAATCCTCCCACCACAGCCTCCTGAGTAGCTGAAACTACAGGTGCGTGCCACCACATCTGGCTAATTTTTGTATTTTTTGTAGAGACAGGGTCTTGTTATGTCGTCCAGGCTGATCTCCAACTGCAGTCCGCCCACCTCAGCCTCTCAAAGTGCTGGGATTACAGGCATGAGCCACAGTGCCCTGCAAATTTACTTTTTTTTCTTTCTTTTTTTGAAATGGAGTCTTGCTCTGTCACCCAGACTGGAGTGCAGTGGCACCATCTTGGCTCACTACAACCTCTACCTCAAGGGTTCAAGTGATTCTCCTGCCACAGCCCCCGAGTAGCTGGGATTACGGGTGCCTACCACTGCGCATGCCCAGCTAATTTTTGTATTGTTAGTAGAGACAGGGTTTCGTCATATTGGCCAGGTTGGTCTTGAACACCTGACCTCAGGTGATCTGCCCGCCTCAGCCTTCCAAAATGGTGGGATTATAGGCATGAGCCACTGCGCCTGGCCTAAATTTGCTTTCAAATAATCCAGCAAAAAGAAAAAATAAAATAGAGAAACAGCTAGGTAGATACATACAACAAACATGGCAAAATATTAACAGTTGTTACATTTAAGTGGTGGTTATGCTGATGTTTGTTGTACCATGGCTTCAATGTTTCCATAAGTCTCAAATTTTTCAAAATAGAAGGTTAAATAATGGTTGAAGAAATAATGGAATTAGAAAATCACCATTCTGTAACAATCGTAGTAATAACTAATTAGGCAAGATTCATCAGTCTGCGAGGTACAGTGGCTTATGCCTGTAATCCCAATACTTTGGGAGACTGAGGCAGGCAGATCACTTGAAGTCAGGAGTTTGAGACCAGCCTGGCCAACATGGTGAAACCCCATCTTTACCAAAAATATAAAAAGTAGCCAGGCGTGGTGGTGCACGCCTGTAATCCCAGCTACTCGGGAGGCTGAGGCAGAAGAATCACTTGAACCCGGGAGGCGGAGGTTGCAGTAAGCCGAGATCATGCCACTGCACTCCAGCCTGGGAGATAGAGCGAGAGGTCTACCCCCAAAATAAATAAATACATAAATAAAAGATTCATCAATGGGTCCTAAAACCACTGGGTAAAAATTTGAAGACAAACAGGATATTTACATAGTCCCAGTATATTTATACACAAATTATTAGTTGTAAAAGGGGGAAAATGGTAATTTTACAGTGAAGACTACCAACAAATACCACTTTAAGCAGGGATCAAGGTTAGCATCACGGGTTATGGGACCAACAGACCTTGTGTGCCCCCTGCCGTGATACACAAAGACATCGCATCGCTTCAGAGATCTTCTGGCCAAACACTCATAACCTGAGTCAAATCATGAGGAAACATCGGACAACCCCAAATTGAGGGACATTCCAAAAGCAATGCAAGCCTGAACTCTTCAAAAGTGCCAGTGTCATGAAAGACAAAGAAAGGCTGAGAAAATGTTCTAGACTGAAGGAGATGAAAGAGCCACAATGATGGAATACAATGTTCCTGGATTGGATCCTAGATCAGAGAGAAAAATTACTCAAAGGACATGTTTTGTTTTTGTTTTTGTTTTTGTTTTGTTTTGAGACAGGGTCTCACTCTGTCACCCAGGTTGGAGTGCAGTGACGTGATCACTTCTCACTGCAGCCTCGACCTCCCCAGGCTCAGGTGATTCTCCCACCTCAGCCACCCAAGGAGCTGGGACTACAGGCGTGCACCACCATGCCTGGCTAATTTTTTTTTTTTTTTTTGTAGAGATGGGGTTTCACCATGTTGCCCAGGCTAGGCCTCTAACTCCTGGGCTCAAGGGATCCGCCCACCCACCTCAGCCTCCTAAAGTGCTAGGATTACAGGTGTGAGCCACCACACCAGCCTCTTTTTGTTTCTTTTTCCGGGGGGACGGGAAGGGCCAAATTTTAAAATGGTTGTATATTAGAAAAGAGTGTTACATTAATGTTAAAATCCTGAATTTGAGAACAGTATTGTGATTCTGTAAAACAATGTCTTTGTCCTTAGGAAAGACAAACTTTTTAGAGGCAAAGGGGCATGTGGTCTGTCATTAATCTCAATGGATAAGAACATACATGTTATTAATTATTAATTTTTTTAGATGGAGTCTTGTCCTGTCGCCCCAGCTGGAGTGCAATGGCATCATCTCAGCTCATTGCAACCTCTGCCTCCTGGGTTCAAGCGATTCTCCCACTTCAGTCTCCCGAGTAGCTGGGATTGCAGGCATGAGCTACCATGCCCAGATAATTTTTGTATTTTTAGTAGAGACAGGGCTTCACCATGTTGGCCAGGCTGGTCTTGAACTCTTGACCTGAGGTGATTTGCCCGCCTTGGCCTCCCAAAGTGCTGGGATTACAGGCGTGAGCCACCGTGCCCAGCCATATTAATTTATATGTCTAGAGAGAGTGAGTGATAGACCAAATGTGACACAATATAATCAGTTGATGAATCCGGATGAAGGGAACACGGCAGTGTTTGCACTATTATTGCAACTCTATCATAAATTTTAAATTATTTCTGAGTAAAAACTTTGTTTTGAAAATCTAAGTTAGACCTAGACTATTTGCGAAGGCAGCTTCTAATTTTGGCAGGAGCTAAAAGCATGGAGATGAAGAGGAAATTAAATCTTGATACAATAAAGTTACTTTTTGGGGGGAGATAGGGTCTCACTTGCCCAGGCTGGAGTGCAACAGCTTGATAATGGCTCACTGCAACCTCTGCCTCCTGGGCTCAAGTTGATCCTCCCACCACAGCCTCTCCAGTAGCTGTAACCACAGTTGTACATCACCACGTCTGGCTAAATTTTGCATTTTTTGTGGAGACGGGGTTTCACCATGTTGCCGAGGCTGGTCTTGAACTCCTGGGCTCAAGTGATCTGTCTGCCTCATCCTCCCAAAGTGCTGGGATTACAGGTGTGAGCTACTGCGCCTAGCCTAAAGTTACTTTTTTTTTTTTTTTGAGACCGAGTTTCACTCTTGTTGCCCCGGCTGGAGTACAATGGCACAATCTCGGCTCACCGAAACCTCGGCCTCCCAGGTTCAAGTGATTCTCCTGCCTCAGCCTCCCAAGTAGCTGGGATTACAGGCATGCACCACCATGCCTGGCTATTTTTGTATTTTTAGTAGAGACAGGGTTCTCCATGTGGGTCAGGCTCGTCCTGACCTCATGTGATCTGCCCGCCTCGGCCTCCCAAAGTGCTGGGATTACAGGTGTGAGCCACCGCTCCCAGCCCTAAAGTTACTTTTATTTAAATATCTTTATTGGCTGGGTGGTGGTGCGTGCCTGTAATTGTAGCATGTGGGAAGGCCAAGGTGGGAAGATCACTTGAGGCAAGGAGTTCATAACCAGCCTAGACAACATAATGAGACCCTGTCTTTACCAAAAAAATTTTTAATTAGCCAGAAGTGGTGGTGCACACCTACATAAATAAATAAATATATATATATATATATATATATATATATATATATATATATATATATATATATATAAAATTACTGCCCTGGTATTTCTTTCAGTTTTTTTTTTTTTTGAGACAGAGTTTCATTCTTGTTGCCCAGGCTGGAGTGCAATGGTGTGATCTTGGCTCAATGCAACCTCCGCCTCCTGGGTTCAAGCAATTCTCCTGCCTCAGCCTCCCGAGTAGCTGGGATTACAGGTGTCTGCCACAATGCCCTGCTAATTTTTCATATTTTTAGTAGAGATGGGGTTTCATGATGTTGGCCTTGAACTCCTGACCTCAGGTGATCCACCCACCTCAGCCTCCCAAAGTGCTGGGATTACAGGCGTCAGCCACCGTGCCCCCCAGCCTTCTTTCAGTTTCCAGGAATGCTGTAGAGCTTCGTCCTGTTCACCTCATGGAGCTGATGAGCTGGGAGAATTCAAGGGAGGTGATGGAAGGGGAGAAGGTAAGTCCCCAAGTGACCCCGTTGAAAACCGGGGCCTGGGCCAGGCACAGTGGCTCACTCCTGTAATCCCAGCACTTTGGGAGGCTGAGGCGGGAGGATCGCTTGAGGTCAGGAGTTTGAGACCAGCCTGACCAACATGGTGAAACCTCATCTCTACGAAAAATTAGCCAGGTGTGGTGGTACACACCTGTAGTCCCAGCTACTTGGGAGGTTGAGGCAGGAAAATAGCTTGAACCCGGGAGGCAGAGGTTGCAGTGAGTGGAGATTGTACCATACCACTGCATTCCGCCTGGGCGACAGAGCAAGACTCTGTCTTGGAAAAAAAAAAAAAAAAGCTGAATTTCAAACAACTTTTGACTATCAGTGCTGTAAAGCTGAATCCCAGAGATAACTGAGACAGCAGCAGGAGGATCTATGGTCCAGCCTCCCTCTGGCCCTATAATTCTCTTCCTGATTGAGTTACTTACATTCTTCCAGACGGTGTTTGCTTCTCCTCTCAACTCGCCTGAAAACTTCTAGGGAGAAGGGCCAGCCTTTGGGGTTGTGTTCCTGTGTGATCTATCCCTAGGAGATTCTGCACACCCAGTTCTGCCCACCTGCAGCCAGTGTCCAGGACTCCACAACACTACCCACAATAAATACCCCGGTCTCAGTCTTGTTGCAGAAAGTGGCCAGTGTGGTGGACATAGTGCAGAGGTTTAGGTTCTGACCAACTTGGGACAGCAATTTATGGGCTAGGTGACATCCTTGAGCAACTGTATGACCTCAGGCCTGTCATATGGTCTCTGAGCCTCAGGTTTTTCTTCTGTAAAATGGGAGTGATAAAACCAACTTCTCTGACAGGTCTGGTGGCTCACGCCTGTAATGCCGGCACTTTGGGAGGCTGAGGCAGGTGGATCGCTTGAGCTCAGGAGTTGGAGGCCAGCGTGGGCAACATGTCAAGACCCCGTCTCTACAAAAATTACAAAAAATTGGCTGAGTGTGGTGGTGTGCACCTGTGGTCCAAGCTACTCGGCAGGCTAAGGTGAGAGGATCGTTTGAGCCCTGGAGTTGGAAGTTGCAGTGAGCCGAGGTCACCGCACTGCACTGTAGCCTGGGTGACAGAGTAAGACCCCATCTTAAATAAATAAATAAAGTACTTTGTGTAAACATTTGTAACTGTAATTCATTGAATGTGATACATGTATATACAAAGAAACATAAATAGTTGTCAATTAAATTATGACACATCATCATCAACTGGAACTGGAACTGAAGTCACATACTGACCTTAGAAATGTGAAACAAATTTCGGGCACAGTGGCACTTTGGGAGGCCGAGGTGGGCAGATCACCTGCGGTCAGGAGTTTGAGACCAGCCTGGCCAACAGGGGTTAAAAATACAAAAATTAGCCGAGCATGGTGGTACATGCCTGTAGTCCCAGCTACTCAGGAGGCTGAGGCAGGAGAATCCCTTGAACCGGGGAGGTGGAGGTTGCAGTGACCTGAGATTGTGCCACTGCACTCCAGCTTGGGCAACAGAGGGAGTCTGAAAAAAAAAAAAGGGAAAGGGAAAGGGAAGAGGAAAAGGGGAGGGGAGGGAAGGGAAGGGAAAGAGAAAAGAAAAGGGGAGGGGAGGGGAGGGGAGGGAAGGGAAAGGGAAGGGAAGGGAAAGAGAAAAGAAAAAGGGAGGGGAGGGGAGGGGAGGGGAGGGGAGGGAAGGGAAGGGAAGGGAAGGGAAAGAGAAAAGAAAAGGGGAGGGGAGGGGAGGGGAGGGAAGGGAAGGGAAGGGAAGGGAAAGAGAAAAGAAAAGGGGAGGAGAGGGGAGGGAAGGGAAGGGAAGGGAAGGGAAAGAGAAAAGAAAAGGGGAGGGGAGGGGAGGGAAGGGAAGGGAAGGGGAAAGAAAAGGGGAGGGGAGGGGAGGGGGGAGGGGAGGGGAGGGGGAGGGGAGGGGAAAGAAAAGGGGAGGGGAGGGGAGGGGGGAGGGGAGGGGGGAGGGGAGGGAAGGGAAGGGAAGGGAAGGGAAGGGAAGGGAAGGGAAGGGAAAGAAAAGAGAAAAGAAAAGGGGAGGGGAGGGAAGGGAAGGAGGGAAGGAAAGGAAAGGAAAGATAGAAAAGAAAGGTGGCTCGTGCCTGTAATCCCAGCATTTTGGGAGGGCGAGGCGGGCAGATCACTTGAGGCCATGAGCTCGAGATCAGCCTGGCCAACATGGCCACTGTCTCTACTAAAAATTACAAAAATTAGCCGGGCATGGTGTCTTCGCGCGCCTATAATCCCAGCTATCCCTTGAACCTGGAGGTGGAAGTGGCAGTGAGCTGCACATTGCGCTACTACACTCCAGCCTGGGGTACAAGAGCGAGACTCCGTTTCAAAAAAAAAAAAAAGAAACAAAAAGTGTGCCTTAAAATAGATGAAGTACTGTATTATTATTATTATTAGACGGCTGGAGCCAGAACTAGTTAGCATTTTGTGCCTCGAGATTCAAATTCCAGGTCTACCATTTATTCCTTGGGTGACTTTTTTTTGGCGGGGGGAGGAGGACAGGGTCTCACCTTGTCGCCCAGACTGGAGTGAAGTGGCACGAACTCGGCTCACCGCTACCTCCGCCTACCGGGTTCAAGCAATTCTCCTGCCTCAGCCACCCGAGTAGCTGGGATTACAGGCGCGCGCCACTACCGCCCGGCTAATCCTTGCGTGACTTTAAGCAAGATACTTGATCTCTCTGTGCCTCAGTTTCCTCACCCGCAGAATGAGTATCAATAGTTCCTCCTACACCAAACTGTATGGGCTATTATTAAATATGCGAATACTCAGAAAGTACCTGGTACAAAGTAGCGCTATTACTGCTATTATTTAGAACAAAGTTATTGTTTCCAGGTTTGGAGGTGGGCTAGCGGAGGGAGGAGAGGACGCACAGGTCCGCCTTTCAGAAAAGAGATCCAGGGTTTACCCTGCCTCGCAAGTGGACTGGGCCCGGGATCCCGAGCCCCGCCCCCTCCACGCCCCGCCCCGCCCCGCCCCGCTCCGCTCCGCTCTTGCTGGCCGAGACTCTGCGCTACTCTCGCGCTCTTTGAAAGTGCGCGAGCTCCGACCGAGACCTGGGCCGGCGGTTGGTCGGCCGAAACCATCTGCTGCGTTACATGGGGGGAGGTCAGCGCCTACACAGCCACACTTTTTGCAATCTTCAGCTTTTCAGGCCTAGGTCCTGGTTTTATTTTAGCTTTCAGAGCTTCTCTGCAGGCTCGAATTTCCAAGAGGCAGCCCGAGTCCCTGGGGAGAGGGTCATCGTTGCTCTCCTCGGCGCCTTCCACCTCTGGACGGGCAACCGGTGGGAGAGGACGCCGGTGGGCGGGGGGAAGGAGGCGGCCCTAGCGCCATTTTGTGGGAGCGAAGCGGTCGCTGGGCTGCGCTTGGGTCCGTCGCTGCCTCGGTGTCCCTGTCGGGCTTCCCAGCAGCGGCCTAGTGGGTGAGTCGCGGAGCCTTCTCACTGAGGATGCCGTAGGTGCTTCGGCTCTCGCCTTGGGGCGGCCCGAGGCGGACGCAGCGGCTTCGGCCCCTGCCCCGGGATGTGAGTCGTGAGACCGGGCCTAGTTCTGCCCGAGCGGGCTCGCGCGGGAGCGTCGTCAGGTCCGGGCACAGGGAGGCCGCTGGTGCAGAAACGGGGAGCCGGGCCCGTGGTGCCGCGCAGGCTGAGGCGGAGGTTGGCCCCGGCCCCGGACCCGGACAGTGCCGGAGCCTTCGGTACTTTGTACTCCGAGGGACGCTGCCAGCTCGGCCTGGTGCTCCTGCGCCCCACCCCGGGCCGCGCTGAGAAACTCCTCCCTCGGCTGGCACGCGCGGGCTTCTGGGAGGCGGCGGCCGGTTCTGCCACGACCTGTCGCCGCGGGCCTTGCGGCTCGGGCTCATGGAGCTCCCGGAAGCTCCAAAATGAGGAACAGAGAAGAACTTTTCTCCTGTTCTTTACACCTGATTCACTGCCCATATTCAGTCTTCAGGTTCAGCTGATGGATCGCTTGCTTAGGAAGATCGACTTGGACCCATCACGCCCATGCCTCAGCCAGTTAGGCTCTTCCCCTACTTTCAGGATTACTTAACGACTTCCACGATGGTCATAAAATAGCTACTGTTTATTGTTCCCTTGCATACCCCAGCTTGTAACCAGAAAGCCACGTTGGACTCAGTTTCAGTACCTGACGCATCTATAAGTCTTCAGGGAAAGTTTTTTGAATGAATGAACTGGCGAGGCATCACATTTTGACAGGAAATCACTACCCTTACCTTCACCTCGTCATTTTTCAGAGATAACCAATGCATGTACGAATCCAGACAAGAATTTTTCTGGAAGTCAGAACACTAAGATGGTTTGGGTATTATCGTTATAAGGAAACAGTTACTGTGACGTGAATGTTGTTCATTCATATCTCTTTTCCCTTTAAGAAAAGTAAAAGATGTCTGAATATATTCGGGTAACCGAAGATGAGAACGATGAGCCCATTGAAATACCATCGGAAGACGATGGGACGGTGCTGCTGTCCACGGTCACAGCCCAGTTTCCAGGGGCGTGTGGGCTTCGCTACAGGAATCCAGTGTCTCAATGTATGAGAGGTGTCCGACTGGTAGAAGGAATTCTGCATGCCCCCGATGCTGGCTGGGGAAATCTGGTTTATGTTGTCAACTATCCGAAAGGTTTGTTACTATTTGGTTTTGTAATCATGCTGAAATGTGGTCGGGTGTGTGTCTCATCCATGGATCTTAGCCTTGTTTCCTGGCAGAATGTCTCCTGTAACTTCAGTATTTCCTTGAACTTCACTATTAGACAAGTTTGGAAGACCATGAGTCTAAATTTATGGAAACTTGGGATTATAGATCATTTTAAAAGAGAAAGCGATGTATTTTAAAAATATCTGAATAAGCTTTACCAAGTTGATGCCAAATTTAAGGAATTACTAATAATGTTTTGCGCTTCTATCAGTGTTGTAAATAGATTCTTCTGAAGTGCTCGAGTATTTGGATTTGATCATTGTCCTTTTGGTCTTACATCATTCATTTGGCACATGTGACTTCATTTCTTCCCTTAAATGAACAAACAGTTGCAGTAGCCAAATCTTGAATTAGTGTAGTTCCAATTAGAATTTTGAGGTTCTGGTCTTATCCTTCTCGCTGCCTCTTATCACTGATGTTCTAAATCTAAGAAAAGGAAGCATGAGAAATAGCTAATTTTCGCATTTTGAAGTAGTGTACTGTTAATAGTCGATCTGTGTGTTCCTTTTATTATAACTTGGTATTGCAACAAAGTCTTATCAAATTTGGTCAGTATGCAAGACACTCTTTTACATGTGTAGAAAAACTTTAGGGCCAGGCACGGTGGCTCATGCTTGTAATCCCAGCACTTGGGAGGCTGAGGTGGGTGGATCACCTGAGGTCAGGAGTTTGAGACCAGCCTGGCCAACATGATGAAACCCCATCTCTATTAAAAACAAAAAATTAGCTGGATGTGGTGGGTGCCTGTAATCCTAGCTACTCTGGAGGCTGAGGCAGGAGAAGAATCGCTTGAACCGGGAGGCGGAGGTTGCAGTGAATAGATTATGCCATTGCACTTCAGCCTGAGCAACAAGAGCGAAACTCCGTCTCAAAACAAAAAGAAAAAAAACGAAAACAAAAATTAGCTGGGTGTGGTGGTGGGCGCCTTGTAGTCCCAGCTACTCTGGAGGCTGAGGCAGGAGAATCGCTTAAACCTGGGAGGCAGAGATTACAGTGAGCTGAGATTGCACCACTGCACTCCAGCCTGGGTGACAGAGCAAGACTTTGTCTCAAAAAAATATATAATGAAATAATAATAATAATTAATAATGGGCCGGGCGCGGTGGCTCAAGCCTGTAATCCCAGCACTTTGGGAGGCCGAGGCGGGTGGATCACGAGGTCAGGAGATCGAGACTATCCTGGCTAACATGGTGAAACCCCGTCTCTACTAAAAATACAAAAAACTAGCCGGGCGTGGTGGCGGGCGCCTGTAGTCTCAGCTACTTGGGAGGCTGAGGCGGGAGAATGGCCTGAACCCGGGAGGCGGAGCTTGCAGTGAGCCGAGATCACGCCACTGCACTCCAGCCTGGGAGACACAGCGAGACTCCGTCTCAAAAAAAATAATAATAATAATAATTAGTAATGTAAACTGGGGGTTTTTAGTATGCTGTTTCTTCAGCCATTGGGTATAGATTAATATTTACCCAAATTTAAAATGTCAGGCTGGGTACAGTGGCTCACACCTGTAATTCCAGCACTTTGGGAGGCTGAGGTGAGCAGATCACCTGAGGTCCGAAGTTCAAGACCAGCCTGGCCAACGTGGTGAAACCCCGTCTCTACTAAAAATACAAAACTTAGACAGGCGCGGTGGTTTGCATCTGTAGTCTTAGTTACTGGGGAGGCTGAGGCAGGAGAATTGCTTGAACCCAGGAGGTGGAGGTTGCAGTAAGCTGAGATGGTGCCACTGCTCTCCAGCCTGGGCAGTAGAGCGGGACACCATCTCAAAAAAAGAAAAAGGGCCGGGCGCGGTGGCTCAAGCCTGTAATCCCAGCACTTTGGGAGGCCGAGACAGGTGGATCACAAGGTCAGGAGATCGAGACCACAGTGAAACCCCGTCTCTACTAAAAATACAAAAAACTAGCCGGGCGAGGTGGCGGGCGCCTGTAGTCCCAGCTACTCAGGAGGCTGAGGCAGGAGAATGGCGTAAACCCGGGAGGCGGAGCTTGCAGTGAGCTGAGATCCGGCCACTGCACTCCAGCCTGGGCGACAGAGCGAGACTCCGTCTCAAAAAAAAAGAAAAAAAAAGAAAAAAATGTCATTTAATTTATCTCTCCAGGCCGGACACAGTGGCTCACACCTGTAATCCCAGCTACTCAGGAGACTGAGGCAGGAGAATCACTTAATCACTTGAACCCAGGAGGCAGAGGTTGCAGTGAGGGGAGATTACACCACTGCACTCCAGCCTGGGTGACAGAATGAGAATCCGTCTCAAAAAAAAAAAAATTATCTCCCTTTCTCTTCTAAATAACCTAAGGTTAAGGTTGTGTAGGAGTTTTTTGTTGTTGTTGTTTGTTTTTTGAGATGGAGTCTTGCTCTGTCACCCAGGCTGGAGTGCAGTGGCGCGATCTTGGCTCACTGCAACCTCCACCTCTGGGGTTCAAGCAGTTCTCTGCCTCAGCCTCCTGAGTAGCTGGGATTACAGGCGCCTGCCACCACGACTGGCTAATTTTTGTGTTTTTATCTATTTATTTATTTTATTTTATTTTGAGACAAAGTCTCGCCCAGGCTGGAGTGCAGTGGCACAATCTTGGCTCACTGCAACCTCTGCCTCTTGGGTTCAGGCAATTCTCCTGCCTCAGCCTCCCAAGTAACTGGGATTACAGGCGCCTGCCACCGAGCCCGGCTAATTTTTTTGTGTGTTTTTAGCATAGATGGAGTTTCACCATCTTAGCCAGGCTGGTCTTGAACTCTTGACCTTGTGATCCACCTGCCTCAGCCTCCCAAAGTGCTGGGATTACAGGTGTGAGCCACCATGCCCAGCTGGTTATGTTTTTTTAAGTAAGCCAAACTTTTGGTTTCTTTTTCTTTTTTGAAATTAGAGATGGGGGCTCTTGCTCTGTTGCCTAGGCATATTGTAGTGGCTGTTCATAGACACCCTGCAGCCTCAAACTCCTGGACTCTAAGGCAGGAGTTTGTTGGAACTTCCTTCCTCAGCCTCCTGAGTTGTTGGAACTTACAGGCATATACACCACTGTGCCTGGTTTTCCGTTTTATTGCAAAAGCTGTGTATTGTCGAATGTTTAGGAAAGATAAAAGTGAAATCTACATCGGGAGATACAAGTTGCTGATACTTAAAGTCAAAGTGAAGTAGAATTATTTTTGTTTTGATAAACCTTTTGAGAGAGATTGTAATCTGGAAGTACTACAAAAAACAAAATTGGAAATCACTGAATTTGCACCAGAAAAGCACCTCAGACACTAAACTTAAGCCTTTATTCTGTCCTCAAGAGCAAAAATCACTTCTTGCAAGTTTTCAGTGTCTTACTCTTCTTAGAGTCTTCTTTTTGCTTCTCATTTCTGGATGTAGGAGGTAGTGTTTTTAAAGAAGTGCTAAGTCTAAAAGGTTTCTGCTCATTTTATTTAGATAACAAAAGAAAAATGGATGAGACAGATGCTTCATCAGCAGTGAAAGTGAAAAGAGCAGTCCAGAAAACATCCGATTTAATAGTGTTGGGTCTCCCATGGAAAACAACTGAACAGGACCTGAAAGAGTATTTTAGTACCTTTGGAGAAGTTCTTATGGTGCAGGTAAACTTCGATTGCATCAAACAGTTTTTCTTTACAGTGAATGAGCATCTAGCATTTATTTATTGGTATACATAGAGATGGGGTCTCACTATGTTGCCTATGCTCTGGTGTTGAACTCCTGGGCTCAAACTGTCCTCCCACCTCAACCCCAGTGTGCTGAGCCATGATGCCTTAGCCACATTCTTGTTACTTTTTTTTTTTTTTTTTGGAGACCAAGTCTCACTTTGCTGTCCAGGCTGGAGTGCAGTGGCACTATCTTGGCTCACTGCAAACCTCCACCTCCTGGGTTTAAGCGATTTCTCCTGTCTTTAAGCGATTTCTCCTGTCTTAGCCTCCTGTATCTGGGATTACAGGCGCACATTATCACGCCTGGCTAATTTTGTATTTTTTAGTAGAGACAGGGTTTCACCAGTTGGCCAGGCTGTTCTTGAACTCCTGACCTCAGGTGATCCACCTGCCTTGGCCTCCCAGTGCTGGGATTACAGGTGTGAGCCACCGTGCCCGGCCATATTCTTGTTATTTTAATGGCACTGTACTTCCTGTTACACAAATGATACTTCCAATATTTGTTATATTTACACACATATCTTGTACTCTATATTATTACCTTCAATATTGTAAAATCCTGCTGTTGCATGAAGGCTTAAGGGAATTAGGTGATAATAGCTTTTTATCTTTGAATTCATTCTAAGACATTCTGTTAAAATCCTGTTGTGGTGGCTCATGCCTGTAATCCCAGCATTTTGGTAGGCTGAGGTGGGAGGATTGCTTGAGGCCAGGAGTTCAAGACCACCTTAGCCAACATAATCCAGACTCAGTTTCTCTTTTTTTCTTTTTGGAGACAGGGTCTGGCTCTGTCAGCCAGGCTCTAGAGTGCAGTGGTGCAATTTAGGCTTGCTGCAACCTCTGCCTCCTGGATTCAAGCTATTCTTGTGCTTCAGCCTGCCAAGTAGCTGGGACTACAGACACATGCCACTATACCTGGCTAATTTTTGTATTTTTTGTAGAGATAGGGTTTCACTGTGTTGCCCAGGCTGGACTTTAACTCCTGTGCTCAAGTTATCCACCCTCCTCAGCCTCCCAAAGCGCTGGGAATACAGGTGTGAGCCACCACGCCTGGCCCCAACTCTCTTTTTTTTAAGAACTCAAAAACATTTCTGTTGTATAAGTGAGTTTTGCTCTATTGTTAACACAGTATGGATTCAATATTAACCTCCTTGTTTTTACTCTGAAGACTAACTTGGTTTAAGTTTTAAACAACTGCATCCAGTTAAAACCATTCAAATTGTTTTTTAAGGAACTATGATTTGGGCGTGGAATGTGTATGTGTACTGTTAGAGTAAACTTAAATCATCCTTTCTAGGTCAAGAAAGATCTTAAGACTGGTCATTCAAAGGGGTTTGGCTTTGTTCGTTTTACGGAATATGAAACACAGGTGAAAGTAATGTCACAGCGACATATGATAGATGGACGATGGTGTGACTGTAAACTTCCTAATTCTAAGGTACTTGGGTCTGTGCTTTGGGATTTTTTGCTGACAAACTTCCTTAGAAGATTGTAAGATAAAATGTAAACACACTTAGAAAAGATAGTGGTAGGGTGTGTTCATGAAATCCTTTTGTCTTGTTGAAGTCTTTGGCCCTTAATGCATGCTGAATATTTTATGCTTGTTTGAAATATTTAGTTTATTACTTCTCCAAATGAAACCTTTGTTCATTTTGTTCTTCCTTTTTGTTATGCATGGAAAAGAGGAAAGATTATTTGTCAAGTTAACAGTTTCTTACATAGTTATATGTTAAAACATAAAGACAATCAGAATACGTACATTAATCTTGTTATAAAGACCTTTTTCCAAGCAAACAAATAACATTTGCTTATTTGGAACATCATCATCTTTGCCAGGAGATTGCGTATTTATTGATTTTCTCAAATCCAAATACAGTCATGCGTCACATGGCAAAGTTCATCAGTCAGCAGCAGACCACGTGTACAGCAGTGGTCCCATAAGATTATAACACTGTTTTTATGGTACCCTTTCTATGTTTAGATACACAGATACTTACAATCATGTTACAGTCAGTCACCTACAGTGTTGAGTACAGTAACTTGGAAGTTTGTGGCCTGGGAGCAATAGGCTATACCATCTAGCCTAAGTGTGGGGTAGGCTGTGCTATCTGGGTTTATATGATGTTTGCACAATGACGATCTTTTGTTTGTTTGTTTGTTTGTTTGAGACAGTGTCTCACTTTGTCGTCCAGGCTGGAGTACAGTGGTGCGATCTCAGCTCACTGCAAGCTCCACCTTCTGGGTTCACGCCATTCTCCTGCCTCAGCCTACTGAGTAGCTGGGACTACAGGCGCCTGCCAACACGCTTGGCTGAGTTTTTGTATTTTTAGTAGAGATGGGGTTTCGCCATGTTAGCCAGGATGGTCTTTTTTTTTTTTTTTTTTTTTTTTTGAGATGGAGTCTCGCTCTGTCACCCAGGCTGGAGTACAGTGACCGGATCTCGGCTCACTGCAAGCTCCGCCTCCCGGGTTTACGCCATTCTCCTGCCTCAGCCTCCCAAGTAGCTGGGACTACAGGCGCCTGCCACCTCGCCCGGCTAGTTTTTTGTATTTTTTAGTAGAGACGGGGTTTCACCGGGTTAGGCAGGATGGTCTCGATCTCCGGACGTTGTGATCCGCCCGTCTCGGCCTCCCAAAGTGCTGGGATTACAGGCTTGAGCCACCGCTCCCGGCCACCAGGATGGTCTTAATCTTCTGGCCTCATGATCTGCCCAGCCACTGCGCCTGGCTTTTTTTTTTTTTTTTTTTTTTTTTGAGACGGAGTTTTGCTCTTGTTGCCCAAGCTGGAGTGCAATGGCGTGCTCTTGGGTCACTGCAATCTCCGCCTCCCAGGTTCCAGCAATTCTCCTGCCTCAGCTTCCCGAGCTTCTGGGATTACAGTCATGCACCACTATGCCTGGCTAACTTTGTATTTTTAGTAGAGATGGGGTTTCTCCATGTTGGTCAGGCTTATTTTGAACTCCTGACCTCAGGTGATCCACCTGCCTTGGCCTCCCAAAGTGTGGGGATTACAGGCGTGAGCCACTGTGCCCGGCCTTTTTTTTTTTTTTTTTTTTTTTTTTTTTTTTTGAGACGGAGTTTTACTCTTGTTGCTCAGTCTAGAGTGTAAAGGTGCAATCTTGGCTCACTGCAACCTCCACCTCCTGGATTCAAGTGATTCTCCTGCCTCAGCCTCCCAAGATGCTGGGATTGCAGGCACCTGCCACCACACCCAGCTAATTTTTGTATTAGTAGAGCTGGGGGTTCACCATGTTGACCAGGCTGGTCTTGAACTCCAGACCTCAGGTGATCCACCCGCCTCGGCCTCTCAAAGTGCTGGGATTACAGGCGTTCACCACCACACCTGGCCACAATGATGAAATTGTGTAATGGCTCATGATGTATTTCTCAGAACATATGTCCATCGTGATGTGATGCATGACTGTACTTTTGTAACTTAAAACGTTACTCTTCACTGAAGCCTTTTAAGAAAAAAAATGCTGATGCAAAAAATTAAGGGTATGTCTACTTTTTAATGATTCACTGCTATCCAAGGCAGAATGATTTTGTTATATCCCTTACCTTAATGCTTTTTTCATTGTTCATAACATATTTCTGAGTTTTTTTTCTTCCTTTTGATTTGATCAGCAAAGCCAAGATGAGCCTTTGAGAAGCAGAAAAGTGTTTGTGGGGCGCTGTACAGAGGACATGACTGAGGATGAGCTGCGGGAGTTCTTCTCTCAGTACGGGGATGTGATGGATGTCTTCATCCCCAAGCCGTTCAGGGCCTTTGCCTTTGTTACATTTGCAGATGATCAGGTATTTTTCTCCTTAACAATATGTCCCGACCAGGCGTGGTGGCTCATGCTTGTAATCCCAGCACTTTGGGAGGCTGAGGTGGGCGGATCACGAGGTGAGGAGATCAAGACCATCCTGGCCAACATGGCGAAACCCTGTCTCTATTAAAATACAAAAAAAAAAAATTAGCTGGGTATGGTGGTGCACACCTGTCGTCCCAGCTACTCTGGAGCCTGAGGTAGGGGAATCACTTGAACCCAGGAGGCGGAGGTGGCAGTGAGCTGAGATCACGCCACTGCACTCCAGCCTGGTGACAGAGCAAGACTGTCTCAAAAAAAAATATGTCCCAGGTAATTAGGTAATTTCTCTTGAACATTTCCCATCCAGCTAATTGCTAGTCTTAGCTGAGTTTTCTGACCTTGTAAGATGTAGGGTGTATGGGCCTAGACGTTTGTGATACCTGTATCTGATATCCCAAATGTAATATTTTTAAAAAATCTAAAAGTAAGTATACCTTTAGATAGTTTTCAGTATGTGGCATTTGGGAATGTTATATACCATTTTTTGTTTTGTTTTTTGTTTGAGATAGAGTTTCGCTCTTGTTGCGCAGACTGGAGTGCAGTGGCACAATCTCGGTTCACTGCAACCTCCACCTAATGGGTTCAAGCAGTTCTCCTGCCTCAGCCTCCCAAGTAGCTGGGATTACAGGCGCCTGCTACCACGCCTAGCTAATTTATTTGTATTTTTAGTAGAGACACGGTTTCACCATGTTGGCCAGGCTGGTCTCAAACTCCTGACCTCAGATGATCCGCCCACCTCAGCCTCCCTCCCAAAGTGCTGAGATTACAGGTGTGAGCCACCACACCTGGCCATTTTTTTGTATCTTTAGTAGAGACGGGGTTTCACTGTTTTGGTCTGGCGGGTCCTGCACTCCTGACCTCAGGTGATCCACCTGCCTCAGCCTCCCAAAGTGCTGGGACTACAGGCGCAAGCCACTGCTCCCGCTCCTGGTCTCCCCCCCGCCTTTTTTTTTTTGAGACAAGGTCTCACTGCGTTGCCCAGGCTGGTGGAACACAGTGGTGTAATCAAAGCTCACTACATCCTAGAACTCCTGGGCTCAGCCTCCAGGGGAGGATCCTTCAGCTGCAGCCTCCTAAGTAGCTAGGACAGGTACATGCCACTATGCCCAGCTAATGTGGCATTTTGTGGGGTTTTTTTAATAGAGGTGGGGTCTCCCTGTGTCGTCCAGGCTGCCAGGCTAGTCTTCAACTCTTAGCCTTACACAGTCCTCCCACCTTGGCCTCCCAAAGCGCTAGGATTACAGGCATGAGCCACCATGTCCAGCCTATGTCTTTTGAAAATCGACGGAAATATCACTGCTGCTATTAATAAAACTAAAAGCTGTATTGGGGGTTTAAATGAAATGAGCAGTCATTGCTTATTTTTCCTCTGGCTTTAGATAAATTAATGCTTGTAATCTAAGTTTTGTTGCTACTTTAAATGTATGAATCAATGGTTTAATCTTCTTTGTTTACATCCCTTATTTCTTATAGATTGCGCAGTCTCTTTGTGGAGAGGACTTGATCATTAAAGGAATCAGCGTTCATATATCCAATGCCGAACCTAAGCACAATAGCAATAGACAGTTAGAAAGAAGTGGAAGATTTGGTGGTAATCCAGGTGGCTTTGGGAATCAGGGTGGATTTGGTAATAGCAGAGGGGGTGGAGCTGGTTTGGGAAACAATCAAGGTAGTAATATGGGTGGTGGGATGAACTTTGGTGCATTCAGCATTAATCCAGCCATGATGGCTGCTGCCCAGGCAGCACTACAGAGCAGTTGGGGTATGATGGGCATGTTAGCCAGCCAGCAGAACCAGTCAGGCCCATCGGGTAATAACCAAAGCCAAGGCAACATGCAGAGGGAGCCAAACCAGGCCTTCGGTTCTGGAAATAACTCTTATAGTGGTTCTAATTCTGGTGCAGCAATTGGTTGGGGATCAGCATCAAATGCAGGGTCGGGCAGTGGTTTTAATGGAGGCTTTGGCTCAAGCATGGATTCTAAGTCTTCTGGCTGGGGAATGTAGGCAGTGGGGTTGTGGTTGGTGGTATAGAATGGTGGGAATTCAAATTTTTCTAAACTCATGGTAAGTATATTGTAAAATACGTATGTACTAAGAATTTTCAAAATTGGTTTGTTCAGTGTGGAGTATATTCAGCAGTATTTTTGACATTTTTCTTTAGAAAAAGGAAGAGCTAAAGGAATTTTATAAGTTTTGTTACATGAAAGGTTGAAATATTGAGTGGTTGAAAGTGAACTGCTGTTTGCCTGATTGGTAAACCAACACACTACAATTGATATCAAAAGGTTTCTCCTGTAATATTTTATCCCTGGACTTGTCAAGTGAATTCTTTGCATGTTCAAAATGGAAACCATTGATTAGAACTACATTCTTTACCCCTTGTTTTAATTTGAACCCCACCATATGGATTTTTTTCCTTAAGAAAATCTCCTTTTAGGAGATCATGGTGTCACAGTGTTTGGTTCTTTTGTTTTGTTTTTTAACACTTGTCTCCCCTCATATACAAAAGTACAATATGAAGCCTTCATTTAATCTCTGCAGTTCATCTCATTTCAAATGTTTATGGAAGAAGCACTTCATTGAAAGTAGTGCTGTAAATATTCTGCCATAGGAATACTTCTGTCTACATGCTTTCTCATTCAAGAATTCGTCATCACGCATCACAGGCCGCGTCTTTGACGGTGGGTGTCCCATTTTTATCCGCTACTCTTTATTTCATGGAGTCGTATCAACGCTATGAACGCAAGGCTGTGATATGGAACCAGAAGGCTGTTTGAACTTTTGAAACCTTGTGTGGGATTGATGGTGGTGCCGAGGCATGAAAGGCTAGTATGAGCGAGAAAAGGAGAGAGCGCGTGCAGAGACTTGGTGGTGCATAATGGATATTTTTTAACTTGGCGAGATGTGTCTCTCAATCCTGTGGCTTTGGTGAGAGAGTGTGCAGAGAGCAATGATAGCAAATAATGTACGAATGTTTTTTGCATTCAAAGGACATCCACATCTGTTGGAAGACTTTAAGTGAGTTTTTGTTCTTAGATAACCCACATTAGTTGAATGTGTTAAGTGAAATGATACTTGTACTCCCCCTACCCCTTTGTCAACTGCTGTGAATGCTGTATGGTGTGTGTTCTCTTCTGTTACTGATATGTAAGTGTGGCAATGTGAACTGAAGCTGATGGGCTGAGAACATGGACTGAGCTTGTGGTGTGCTTTGCAGGAGGACTTGAAGCAGAGTTCACCAGTGAGCTCAGGTGTCTCAAAGAAGGGTGGAAGTTCTAATGTCTGTTAGCTACCCATAAGAATGCTGTTTGCTGCAGTTCTGTGTCCTGTGCTTGGATGCTTTTTATAAGAGTTGTCATTGTTGGAAATTCTTAAATAAAACTGATTTAAATAATATGTGTCTTTGTTTTGCAGCCCTGAATGCAAAGAATTCATAGCAGTTAATTCCCCTTTTTTGACCCTTTTGAGATGGAACTTTCATAAAGTTTCTTGGCAGTAGTTTATTTTGCTTCAAATAAACTTATTTGAAAAGTTGTCTCAAGTCAAATGGATTCATCACCTGTCATGCATTGACACCTGATACCCAGACTTAATTGGTATTTGTTCTTGCATTGGCCAAAGTGAAAAGTTTTTTTTTTGTTTTGTTTTTGTTTTTTGTTTTTGTTTTTTTTTCTTTTGAAATCTAGTTTTGAATAAGTCTGGGTGACCGCACCTAAAATGGTAAGCAGTACCCTCCGGCTTTTTCTTAGTGCCTCTGTGCATTTGGGTGATGTTCTATTTACATGGCCTGTATAAATCTCCATTGGGAAATCATTCCTTCTAAAAAGATTATTTGGGAGAGTGGGCAAAATGTTGATTATTTTCTAATGCTTTGTAGCAAAGCATATCAATTGAAAAGGGAGTATCAGTACCTTCCTAGTTTGAGATTTGAAAAGTGGAATTAATTGCAATAGGGATAAAGTAGAAGAAACCACAAATTATCTTGTGCCTGAAATCCATTAAGAGGCCTGATAGCTTTAAGAATTAGGGTGGGTTGTCTGTCTGGAAGTGTTAAGTGGAATGGGCTTCGTCCTCCAGGAGGTGGGGGAATGTGGTAACATTGAATAAAGTTGAATAAAATCACTTACAAAACTCAGACTCTCACAATGCATTGTTAAGTATGTAAAAGCAATAACATTGATTCTCTGTTGTACTTTTTTGTAACTAATTCTGTGAGAGTTGAGCTCATTTTCTAGTTGGAAGAATGCGACATTTGTTGTGTTAGTAGTTAATGCCCTTACCTAATTAGATTATGATAAATAGGTTTGTCATTTTGCAAGTTACGTGTTTTAAACATTTATAAATGAAGTCATCCTTTAGACTTGTAATCGCCACATTGTTTCGTTATTTGGTTTCCTCTGTAAAGGGATCTTGAGTTGTTTTAATTTTTTTTTTAATCTGCATCTAAATCTGCATGATTTCCAAACCCTGTACCATCTGAATTTTGCATTTTAGCACTTGCACTATTACTCAGCAGCAGTAACATGGTAACACTTAAAATGGTACTCGGGGACCTCCAAAGACTAAACTGACAAGCCTTCAAGAAGCCCAGGGGTAAGTTAACTTGTCGACGGCATGGTTTAATCCCTTCTTTACACTTGTGTAAATTTCAGTTACTGGTCTTAGAAGGCTTTCAATGTTGAGTAGCCTTTTATTAACATGTTTATGGTACTGCATAGATACGGGTATTTATTTTACCCTAAAAAGATTTTGAAGTTTAGAAGTACTTAAACTATTTGGCAAAGATTTGTTTTTAAAAATCTATTTGGTCATCTAAATGCATTCATTCTAAAAAATTTTTTGAACCAGCTAAATAAAAAATTTTTTTGACACCACAGTTTAGTGTCTGGAGTCTTACTGGAAAAACACGATTTCTTTTTATATGTGACATACAGATGCTGGAAAGTTACCTTTAAAAATTGAGTCTAAAAAAAGAAAATAAAAATTGAGTCTCAAGAAGTTGTACTTTATACTTTATATGCAATGAGGCCAAGACTCACGGTAAACTTTTACATGGAATGTTAACTGTTAGACTGAAAAACTTGAATGTTAGCTGTTCAAACCTTTTAGGAAGGAATAGCCAGCTAAAATGAAATGAGATTTTTAAGGTTAAATCAGCACTTAAGTTTTGTCCTTAGTAGGAAAAAGTAGGAACTACTCCGTAATCCAAGAGATAATGTGTAATAGTAAGAATGATTTTGTTGTTGAGTACAAGCAAAGTAGCTCCTAACTGTGTATTAGTGTTCTGTACTTGACTCAACTGTTGTGTGATCTGTGCTCTTGTTAGGCATCACTGTGCCCAAGTATTTCATGTTCATTGTAAAGGGGAAAAAATTACAGATTTATCTATAACGTCACCACTTATTTCTAATGCCATTTTTCATCTTGTGGAAATGCCACGTTTTGAGTCAGTCTTCTGAATTTGAACATTATTCAGGTTATTTCCAATTGCTGGGAATATCCTTACTGCTAAAATAAATTCTTAGCATTGAAATTGCTAAGTCGAAGATTATGCATGCTTTTTAAGGGCCTTTGAAATGTATTGCCAGTCTATGGCCTGCCACTCTCCCTGAACATGCCTGGTCTTGCTTAAAATGTATTGCCAAATAGTCCTTTGGGAAGTTTATGTTGTCTTTAACAATATGAAATAGTACTACTATTCACGTTCCTTTTGTCTGACAATTTGATAAGTGAATAATTGTATCCCACCAATTTGTGGTATTGGTTTTTAACATGGAAATTTTAGCCGGTACCTGGGCTGAAGTATTGTGTTTCCAGCCTACCTACCCCAAAAGATTGAAGGTTATCCTTGAATCAATACTGCTATAATATATAAAGCACTTACAGAGATCAATAAGAACAAGTTTAAAAACAGTCAAAGACCATGGACAGGCAGTTTACAGAAATGCCAACAGCCAGTATGAAAAGAGACTGGCCTTTTAAAGTAACAAAATGTAATTTGAGCAGTCACATTACATTGGGTTGGCAAAGGTGACTATCACTCGTAGCTTGTGTCCCCTTGAGTCAGTGGGTAAGGTTGGAATTAAACTGATAAGTGGAGAAATGACAGCAGTCTCACCTGGAGTCTGTTTTTTGGGTGGAGCAACAACTGCCATGTTCATAGTAATGATTAATGCTTCTCAGGTCACGTTGCTGCCAAGGTCTTCACAGGCATTTCTAAAAGTGAGGAATCCTTGACTGACTGCAGACATGCGAATTAAAAATTACTAATTATGTTCTTGATCCAGGGAATATAGTTAATGACTTTTGTATAGACTCCGTACTGACCTGCTTCCCCACAATTCATGGAACCCCAGGACACTATTCCTCCCACAAACCACCTCTGTGTTTCATTATCTAGAAACACCAGTGCCCCTCCGCTGTCACCTCTGCAGCTGTCCTTGCCCCCACTTTCTAAGCCAGCGCAAAGCATGTTAGCAGTTACACTTCCCCCTGAATAGGGTGGCTTTTCATATGCAGCAGTACATTTTTGATGGTCAACAATTGGTATGTCGACATACATTAGATTTCTAGCAAGAAGGCCTCTTTGGGTTAATCCCCATCCAGATGCAGTTCCAATGTCATCTGTCCTCATAAAGGATTCAGCTTCTTTTCTTGGCAGACAAATAGGCGTGATGTTGCTATTGATTACAACTTTGTTATTCAATTTAATCAGTGCTATGTCATTGTCAAAGCCAGCATCATGAGTATAACCTTCATGTATAAAAACAGCTTCAGCCCAGGCTTGTGTATAATGAGGCGATAGTCTCTTCAGGGCGCCCAATCGAATGTCCAGGGAGGATGCATCATGTTTTTGCTCATATATGGCATGAGCAGCTGTGAGGACCCAGTTGTCATATAAAAGTGCACCTGCTGCTGTGCTTCCACCTAATATCAGGACTTGCCAAGGAAAATCACCAGGTTTTGCCTTTTGCCCTCCATATATACGCCCTCCTGTTGTACGTGCTGATAGTCCACAAACTGAGGGAAAAAAGCAGATAGGTAGAGAGCCTTTGTAAAATGTCAGTCATGTTTTTCTTAAATTGTGACCACTTTCAAGTATGTATTCGATGTCAACCAAAAGTTACATTACATGAGTTGGTGGGTGACCACCTATACAGGCAAGTGAGGCTATTTTAAAACATCGCAGTTCAAACACCTGATAAAACCTTTTGGTATTTCTTAGCTCCTCAGAAAATGAGATTAGTGAAAACTGACTTTTAGAAGTTATTTTGTTTTGCTAAAATAATTTGGTCTATAAGATTGGGAAGGCAGGGCATGGTGGCTCATGCCTGTAATCCCAGCACTTTGGGAGGCCAAGGCAGGCGAATCACGAGGTCAGGAGATCAAGACCATCCTAGCTAACATGGTGAAATCCCATCTCTACTAAAAATACAGAAAGTGAGCCGGGTGTGGTGGCAGATGCCTGTAGTCCCAGCTACTCGGGAGGCTGAGGCAGGAGAATGGCGGGAACCCGGGAGGCGAAGCTTGCAGTGAGTCGAGATCGCGCCACTGCACTCTAGGCTGGGCGACAGAGCAAGACTGTCTCAAAAAAATTTTAAAAAGATGGGGAAATTGGCTGGATGCAGTGTCACACCTGTAATCCCAGCACTTAGGAAGGCTGAGGTGGGTGGATCACCTGAGGTCAGGAGTTTGAGACCAGCCTGGCCAACATGGTGAGATGCTGTCTCTACTACATACACAAAAATTAGCCGGGCATGGTGGTGGGCACCTGTAATCCCAGCTATTCGGGAGGCTGAGGCAGGAGAATTGCTTGAACCTGGGAGGCAGAGGTTGCAGTGAGCCAAGTCATATCACTGCACTCTAGCCTGGGCTACAAGAGCAAAACTCCATCTCAAAAAAAAAAAAAAAAGGAAAATTAACAGGGCAAGCAGGCATTGTCTGAGCAGATGGACTGGATGATGTGCATAGGAATTAGAAGGACATAACCTTTCACTGTTTCTGTTTTCCTACTTGTAAAATGGGGATTTATGTAATCCTAGGAAAGCAAGAACTAAAGTCAGTATCTTTGCAAAATTACTTTTACCTTTGAACATACAAATGTTTTAGACATTAGAATGTTGCATTTGTGGCTAGGACCCTGCAGGTTCCAGAAATATATTTTTGGTATAGTTGATTCTTCCAAACTAGGTTTTGTATCTTTATTGTAAATTAAATACACCCATTAATGTAGCATATGTTCCCTATTGAGGTAGTGCACTTGCATTAAAACCTAGACTGGGCCAGGCGCGATGGCTTACGCCTGTAATCCCAGCACTTTGGGAGGCTGAGGCGGGTGGATCACGAGGTCAGGAGATCAAGACCATCCTGGCTAACACAGTGAAACCCCATCTTTACAAAAATACAAAAAAATTAGCCGAGAGTGGCGGCAGGCGCCTATAGTCCCAGCTACTGGGGAGGCTGAGGCAGAATGGTGTGAACCCGGGAGGCGGAGCTTGCAGTGAGCTGAGATCGTGCCTCTGCACTCCAGCCTGGGCGACAGAGCGACTCCGTCTTTTAAAAAAAAAAAAAAAAAAAAACCTGAGCTACATAACACAAGGGTAATTAATATATTATTATCTTTCTGATTTTGGTAATTAATACATTATTATCTTTCTGTGGTTTTTTTTTTTTTTTTTTTTTTTGAGACGAGTCTCACCCAGGCTGGAGTGCGATGGCACAATCTCGGCTCACTGCAAGCTCCGCTTCCCGGGTTCACGCCATTCTCCTGCCTCAGTCTCCCGAGTAGCTGGGACTACAGGCGCCCACTGCCGCGCCCAGCTAATTTTTTGTATTTTTAATAGAGACGGGGTTTCACCGTGTTAGCCAGACTAGTCTCGGTCTCCTGGCCTCGTGATCCGCCCGCCTCAGCCTCCCAAAGTGCTTTTTTTTTTTTTTTTCTAAGACACTGTGTGGCTCTGTTGCCCAGGCTGGAGTGCAGTGGCGAGATCTTGGCTCACTGCAAGCTCCGTCTCCCGGGTTCCCGCCATTCTCCTGCCTCAGCCTCCTGAGTAGCTGGGACTACAGGCGCCCGCCACCACGCCTGGCTAATTTTTTTTTTTTTTTTAAGTAGAGACGGGGTTTCACCATGTTGGCCAGGATGGTCTCGATCTCCTGACCTCGTGATCCACCCGCCTCAGCCTCCCAAAGTGCTGGGATTACAGGCGTGAGCCACCACGCTCGGCCTCGATTTATTTTTTTTAAATAATTCTACAGAGGGGGAGGTTGCAGTGAGCCGAGATTGCACCACTGCACTCCAACCTGGCGACAGAGCGAGACTCCCTCTCAAAAAAAAAAAAAAAAAAAAAAAAAAAAAAAAATCATTCTACTCAACTATTATCTTTGGAGCCAATTCTGGTTTAAAAAAATTTAAAAAGCACTATTAAAAGGCAGATTGCATTGATGTTTAAAAACTAGATGTTGAAAACAATTGCTTCGGGAAATTATTAGCTTTGGGTTTTAATAGCCTTTTAACATAGAATAGTAACTCAACAGAAGAACTCGTATTTATAAATGTATAAATTGTTCAAGATAATTTTTAAAATCCTTTTTTTTTTTTTTTTTGATATGGAATATCACTACTGTTGCCCAGACTGGAGTATAATGGTGCGATCTCAGCTCATTGCAACCTCTACCTCCCGGGTTCAAGCGATTCTCCTGCTTCAGCCTCTCAAGTAGCTGGGATTACAGGCATGTACCACTACGCCCGGCTAATTTTGTATTTTTAGTAGAGACGGGATTTTCTCCATGCTGGTCAGCGTGGTCTCAAACTCCCAGCCTCAGGTGACCCACCTGCCTCGGCCTCCCAAAGTGCTGGGATTACAGGCATGAGCCACACCTGGCCTAAAAATCATTTAATTTTTTATGCTTGCCTAGTTATAAGGTCAAAAATAAATGACTGATGCAGTCAGCACCTAACAACCTCTCTATATGGAAAGGGGGTAATGAGAACATACTATTTGGAAATAACTTAGCCTAAGAGCCAAGTGCTGAAGTTACATTTCTGCCTACCACAGCTAAAGCTCTCCTTACTGCCTCCTACCCAGTTCTACTTTCCATCAATTACCAATCTCTTGTATAAATGTGTCCATTACCAGGCTCACAGACTGGCGGTGATCTTTCTCCTTTGGAGCTCGTCCAGAATCCATCAGCCTCACACACATATTTACCTGCAAATCATTGGAAAAGCAAAAATGTTTAACTGCATGTTTAAGATGGTTGTCATTTGCTTGAATACCCCCTTGAAAAATGTCGATTCTTGAGCATCCGTGGGAAATAGAGGTGTCTAAAGAACCATTTTATATGATTTCATAAATAGGAGGTCTCTGCATTACCATGTTTGCTTGCAAAGTGGAAACCTTTTAGATGTGTAACTTGAATATGTATCAAGATCTCAAGTGCTTAATGATAAGGTTTTGACTTGTTAAATTAAACCATTTGGAATATATTGTGTGTTTGTAGTAGTCATTTACTAGATCCGTTTTCAGATTTTTGCAAATTGACATTAAAGTCACTTTAGCTATAATATTTCACTTAGCGGATGGGAGAAGTGACTTTTAATCTTTTGTCTAGCCTTAGCCAAAAATGTTGGTTAAAGTTTATTTTCAGACCATGGGGGCTTAAGTTCCAAGTATTGCCCACCCCCAACTTTGAACAATATGCATACCATCATTCACTTTCATTGTGTAGAAGGTCTCTTCACAGCTGTACTGAATCACAGCTTTGTAGGTGGTCACTTCAGGACCTGTGATGTACTCCACTCGGCCACTGGGTAGATCATCAGGAGGGCCACAGTCAACAACTAAGAAAGAAGCATGGGAGGGAGGAATGCATCGATCATTTCAATGCTAACTTTCCAAAGGTCTGGAGAAGCACCTTTGGGAGACTGAGGCAGGCAAATCCCTTGAGCCCAGGAGTTTGAGACCAGCCTGGGCAACACGGCAAGACCCCCTCTCTACAAGAGATTAAAAAGTCGAGCATGGTGGCACGTGCCTTTTGTCCCAATTATTGGGAGGCTGAGGGGGAAGGTAACTAAATGGCTGAACTGAGGGGGAGTGGTCCATGCGGAGGAAGAGGTGCTACCTTTCCTGGAGAAAGGGAATTTGAAACCACCGGAGCTCCTTAGCACCCTCACGTCAATATAAGAAAGGTCTGCAGCAGAACAGCACGCGACACGGCACAGGCTGGTTGGATGTAAAAGCTTGCAATACACAAGGCAATAAGGGTAGAAAAGGACGCGACAGTAAGATTGGAGGACCCAGGCTTGGTGGTTCAAACCTGTAATCAGCATTTTGGGAGGCCAAGGTGGGAAGGTCACTTGAGACCAGGAGTTCAAGACCAGCCTGGGCAACAGCAAAACCCTGTCTACTAAAGGTAAATTGGCTGGGCTTGGTGGTATGGTCTCAGCTATTCTGGAGGCTGAAGCAGGAGGATCACTTGAGCCTGGGAGGATGAGGTTGTAGTGAGCTATGATCATACCACTGCACTACAGCCTGGGTGATAGAGACCTTGTCTCCAAAACAAAAAATTAAGCTTATTCTTCTGATCCTTTTAATAAGTTGAAGTATTGAGAAAGACTTGGAAGTCTTTCTAAAGCTCACTGGGCATGGTGGCTCACACCTGTAATCCCAGCACTTAGGCCAGGGCAGCCTGGGCAACATAGTGAGACCCCATCTCTAGCAAAAATTTAAAAGGAGCTGGATATGTGGCACGTGCCTATAGTCCGAGCTACTCAGGAGGCTGAGACAGGAGGATCACTTGAGCCCAGGAGTTTGAGGGTGTGTCATATGAGCTATGATTAAGCCACTGCACTCCAGCCTGGGCGACAGGGCAAGACGCTGTCTCCAAGAAAAAAATACATGATTTTTAGTTCACAAAATGGTAATGTACATCATTATCCCAGTTTGGGGTATGTGTATTACCACATAAAATTACCCCCTTTCTACATACAGTAGTATATACTTGCTCACATGTGTGAATTGTGTGTAATTGGAGGGACACACGCCAAAAGAGTAACGATTAGGCCAGGCCTGGTGGCTCACATCTGTAATCTCAGCACTTTGGGAGGCCGAGGTGGGTGGATCACTTGAGATTACGAGTGCAAGACAAGCCTGGGCAACATGGTGAAACTCCACCTCCATTAAAATTAAAAAATTACGGGTTGTGGTGGCAGGCACCTCTAATCCCAGCTACTGGGGAAGCTGAAGCAGGAGAATCGCTTGAACCCCAGAGGAGGTGGTTTCAGTGAGCCGAGACTGTGCCACTGCACTCCAGCCTGGGCGACAGAATGAGACCCTGTTTAAAAAAAAAAAAAAAAAAATGGCTGGTCGCGGTGGCTCACGCCTGTAATCCCAACACTTTGGGAGGCTGAAGCCGGTGGATCACTTGAAGTCAGCAGTTCAAGACCAGCCTGGCCAACGTGGTGAAACCTCGTCTCTACTAAAAATACAAAAATTAGCTGGGCTTGGTGACAGGCGCCTGTAATCCCAGCTACTCAGGAGGCTGAGGCAGAATAATTGCTTGAACCCAGCAGGAGGAGCTTGCAGTGAGTCTAGATGGCACCACTCCACTCCAGCCTGGGCAAAAGAACGAGACTCCGTCTCAAAAAATAAAATATAAATAAACATAAACAAAGTAATGATTAGGCCGGGCGCGGTGGCTCAAGCCTGTAATCCCAGCACTTTGGGAGGCCGAGACGGGCGGATCACGAGGTCAGGAGATCGAGACCATCCTGTAACACGGTGAAACCCCGTCTCTACTAAAATACAAAAAAAAAATTAGCCGGGTGTGGTGGCGGGCGCCTGTAGTCCCAGCTACTCGGGAGGCTGAGGCAGGAGAATGGCGTGAACCTGGGAGGCGGAGCTTGCAGTGAGCTGAGATCGCGCCACTGCACTCCAGCCTGGGCGACAGAGCAAGACTCCATCTCAAAAAAAAAAACAAAAAAAAAAACAAAGTAATGATTATACTTGCATATGGTGGCATTATGGGCATTAAGATGTTCATAATTTTCTGTATTTTCTATCTTCCATCTTCTACCATGAATATTATTATTTTTATACTTAGAAAAATATTGTCAGGCCAGGCACTGTGGCTCATGCCTGTAATCCTAGTGCTTTGGGAGGCCAAGGCAGACGGATTGCCTGAGCTTAGGAGTTCAAACCAGCTTGGGCAACACGGTGAAACCCCGTCTCTACTAAAATACAAAAAATTATCCAGGTGTGGTGGCGTGTGCCTGTAGTTCCAGCTACTTAGGAAGCTGAGGCAGGAGAATTGCTTAAACCCAGGAGGTGGAGGTTGCAGTGAGCCAAGATTGCGCCACTGCACCCCAGCCTGGGCTACAGAGCAAGACTCCGTCTCCAAAAAAAAAAATATTGTCAAAGAACACACTTTGGGAGCCTGAGGCAGGTGGATCACTTGAGGTCAGGAATTCGAGACCAGCCTGGCCAACATGGTGAAACCTCATCTCTACCAAAAAAATACAAAAATTTGCGGGGTGTGGTGGCATGTGCCTGTAATCCTAGCTACTCAGGAGGCTGAGGCACGAGAATCTTTTGAACCTGGGAGGCAGAGGTTGCAATGAGCTGAGATTGCCCCTGCACTCCAGCCTGGGTGACAGAGTGAGACTCCATCTCAAACACACACACACACAGACATGTACTCACACTTTGGGAGGCCAAGGTGGGCAGATCACCTGAGGTCAGGAGTTCAAGATCAGCCTGGCCAACATGGTGAAACCCCCATCTCTACCAAAAAAATACAAAAATTAGCCTGGCATAGTGGCATGTGCTGGTAGTGCCTCCCAGCTCCTGGGGAGCCTGACGTGGGAGAATCGCTTGAACTCAGGAGGCAGAGGTTGCATGATCCGAGATCACACCACTGTACTCCAACCTGGTCAACAGAGTAAGACCCTGTCTCAGAAAAAACAAAAAACAAAAAACAACTTGTCAAAGAACATGCTTTTCTAAGCATATCCCTTCCCTAGTAGGTTGGTTGTTTTAACCTCTAAGAGTACACTGAGAGATGGGAGAAAAGAAGCAAATTTGAAATTCAAGTGCTGATAAACGGATCATTAAAAAACCAAGGATCCAGGCACAGTGGCTCACGCCTGTAATCTTGGCACTTTGGGAGGCTGAGACGGGCGGATCACTTGAGGTCAGGAGTTCGAGACCAGCCTGGGCAACATGGTAAAACTCTGTCTCTACAAACAATACAAAAATTAGCCAGGCGTGGTGTCAGGCACCTGTAGTCCCAGCTACTCAGGAGGTTGAGGCAGGAGGATTGCTTAAGCCTGGGAGACAGAAGTTGCAGTGAGCCAAGATCACACCACTGCACTCTAGTCTGGGCAACAGAGCAAGACCCTATCTCAAAAAAAAAAAAAAAAAAAAAAAAGAAGAAGAAGAAGAAGAAGAAAAAGAAAAGAAAGAAACAGAAAACCAGAGAAGCAATAGAAGCAGCAACAGTTAGCAACAGAGGGAGTTCCGGGAGGTTATGGGGGTTGTAGTCACCACATGACCGTACTGCTGCACGAGGGCATTGGCTGGTCCCAAGATCCGTCTTTCTGACAAACTGCGGCAAATGATTTCAGGGGCAAGTGACCCTGAAGAAGAATTCAGAATATATTAATTTCCTTGTGTATATCATAAAATCACTCCCCAAAGCTGTGCTCTCACAGTACTTCCTATTCTAGTGTTTTACGAGGTACTCCCAAAGTGGGTGGCATCGCACATGACCAGTATCTGCATGTGCTGGGGTTGAGGGGACCTGGCACATGGACGCACTGCCTCACCGCCTCAGTGCACATCTATGCCACTTAGGTTATGTATTTCATTGTTCAACAGGTATTGGCATTTTATGAATCAGATGGAAACTTTGCAGCAATTTATGATTCTTTTGTTTGTTTGTTTGTTTTTCACTGTAATACAAAAACATATCAGATCTCAGCCGGGTGTGGTGGCTCATGCCTGTAATCCCAGCACACCTGGAGACCAAGGCAGGTGGATCACTTGAGGCCAGGAGTTCAAGACCAGCCTGGCCACCATGGTGAAACCCCATTTCTACTAAAAAACACAAAAATTTAGCCTGGCATGGTGGAGTGCACCTGTAATCCCAGCTCCTCAGGAGATTGAGGCAGGAGAATTGCTTGAACGTGTGAGGCGGGGGTTGCAGTGAGCTGATATTGCAACACTGCACTCCAGCCTGGGTGACAGAGTGAGACCCTGTCTCAAATCATCGTCATCATCATCATATCTCAACATTTCTGTATCTGATGTTCCACCATTTCTTTATATAAAGTGACAGAGGGCCAGGCACAGTGGTTCACGCCTGTGATCCCAGCACATTAGGAGGCCAACCAAGGTGGGAGGACTGCTTGAGCTCAGAAGTTCGAGACCAGCCTGGGCAACATAGTGAGACCCCCCCCACCTCTACAAAAAAGACAAAAATTAGCCGGGCATGTTGGTGCTCGCCTGTAGTCCCAGCTACTTGGGAGGCTGGGGTGAGAGATTGCTTGAGCCTGAGAGGTCAAGGCTGTGGTGGGCCATGATATCGCACCCCTGCCCTCCAACCTGCGTGACAAAGTGAGACCCTGTCCAAAAAGAAAAAAAAAAAAACAACAGAGAGCTGTGGTGACAAGTTTGAAAAAGCAGGTGTGATAAGACTTGCAAGTATGTCTGTGTATCTGTCTAGCCTGTAGCCATTAGCTGGAGGAGGGCTCCTAAGAATTCTTTTGTGAGTTTCGTCTGTGTGCTGTCCACCAGCTTTCACTGCCAGTGTCATTTTTTGACTTGCTGAGATAATGTGTTTCTAAAATCAAACATTAAAATAAAAGACGATGGCTTTGGCAGAAACCTTGTGCTTCAAAGGATTTCAGGACTTCTTGTGTTAAGTCAGAAACTAAAGAGGTTTGTGGTCCAAGGAGCTGTGGAAAAGAGCCCGCCCAAGAAGTTTGCAAGGTGGAAAAAGTGTCTCACTTTTTTTTTTTTTTTTTTTTTGACCCTCCACAGGACTGTGGATTGCATAGTTAGTTATCATTCCAATGTTATTACTTCTTACCACTGGGATTCAGTGACAATTTTGAAGAACATAAAGAGGACGTGTTAATTTCTTACCTGTGCCCCTAAAGCAACATGCTAAGCATTTTTTGAAATTATACTCCTCCCTTAACAGTGATCACTATTTATAACTTTGCAGAATACACTATTTCCCAGGCCTGTCTACCTTTTTGTGGGCCCAGGAGTTGTTTCATGGAAAGGTCATTTGACCAGGGGGAGGACTTTAATTTGATGCTAGGCAGGGCACGTGGAACAGGATAGCAAACTCATCTTTCTGTCATTCCAGCCACTTTACGAAGAGCTGCTGTCGTGTGGGACAAACAGAAAAGTTGCCCATTTTATTTTATTTTATGCATTTTTTTGAGACAGAGTCTCGCTCTGTCACCCAGGCTGGAGTGCAGTGGTGCAATCTCAGCTGACTGCAACCTGCGCCTCCCAGGCTCAAGCGATTCTCCTGCCTCGGCCACCTGGGTAGCTAGGATTACAGGCGCCGGCCACCTAATAATTTTTGTATTTTTAGTAGAGATGGGGCTACTACCCCATCTAATGTTTATATTTTTACTTTTTCTTCTTCTTCTTCTTCTTATTATTATTATTATCATCATCATTATTATTTATTATTATTATTATTATTATTTGAGATGGAGTCTGGCTCTGTCACCCAGTCTGGAGTGCAGTGGCGTGATCTCGGCTCACTGCAAGCTCCACCTCCCGGGTTCACGCCATTCTCCTGCCTCAGCCTCCCGAGTAGCTGGGACTACAGGCGCCCACTACCACGCCTGGCTAATTTTTTGTGTGTGAATTTTTAGTAGAGATGGGGTTTCACCATGTTGGCCAGGATGGTCTCGATCTCCTGACCTTGTGATCTGCCAGCCTCGGCCTCCCAAAGTGCTGGGATTACAGGCGTGAGCCACCACGCCAGGCCTAATTTTTGTATTTTTAGTAGAGATGGGGTTTCATCACGTTGGCCAGGCTGGTCTCGAACTCCTGGCCTCAAGTGATCTGCCTGCCTCGGTCTCTCAAAGTGCTGGGAATACAGGTGTGAGCCACTGCGCCTGGCCAATTGCCTATTTTCATTACCAGCTTTCCAAAGTAGCTTTAAAACAAAGGGCTCGCTTACGTAAATTTAAAGTTACGTTTAAAGAAAAAAGAAAGAGGCCAGGTGCGGTGGCTCACGCCTGTAATCCCAGCACTTTGGGAGGCCGAGACGGGTGGATCACGAGGTCAGGAGATCGAGACCATCCTGGTTAACATGGTGAAACCCCGTCTCTACTAAAAACCGCAGAAGACAAGGTGGCGGGCGCCTGTAGTCCCAGCTACTCGGGAGGCTGAGGCAGGAGAATGGCGTGAACCCAGGAGGCGGAGCTTGCAGTGAGCCGAGATCGCGCCACTGCACTCCAGCCTGGGCGACAGAGTGGAATTCCCAGAATCAAATTTTCCATAGCCATCCTTTTTGTCCTCTGCAAACTTATTTCTTGGCTTTTTATCATTTAAAGATAGACAAAAGAAATCATGCTGACACACGATTTTCCCACTTTGCTTTCACATATCTGCAGATAGAAATATGTTCACATTTCAAAGCGATCGTGCTTGATCGTGGTGTACTTAGTCTTGTTTTAACTCACTTGCAGAAGCTCATAGCCAGGCTCGCAAAAGATGGAGAAGCTGTCTTTCAGGATGTATTTGGCTTGCACAGGTGAAAGGTGGCCATTAGGTGGCGCCATCGGATAAGGGCAAGGCTGCGCTGTGCGGAGGAAATCAGGCATATTGGTTTTGATGAGGTCTATAGCAGCCAAGTCCGAATCGAGCCGTCTGAAGTTCTTAGTTTATAAAGGAAATACTTAACATGTAAAGAGAGTTTGCCATTCGTGGGGTAGGGTTCTTAAGATTTAACACCGGCCGGGCGCGGTGGCTCACGCCTGTAATCCCAGCACTTTGGGAGGCCGAGGCGGGCGGATCACAAGGTCAGGAGATCGAGACCACGGTGAAACCCCGTCTCTACTAAAAATACAAAAAATTAGCCGGGCGCGGTGGCGGGCGCCTGTAGTCCCAGCTACTCAGGAGGCTGAGGCAGGAGAATGGCGTAAACCCGGGAGGCGGAGCTTGCAGTGAGCCGAGATCGCGCCACTGCACTCCAGCCTGGGCGACAGAGCGAGACTCCGTCTCAAAAAACAAACAAAAAAAAAAACAGAAAAAAAAAAAAAGATTTAACACCAAAGGCAAGATTAAACTCTCAGGTGCTTTTGCAAATTAGGGTTTCTTGTTTTCCCTGGGACTGAGCCCAAGGTATGTGAGAAAGCCGGGTATGTGGGAAGATGCGGCAGTCCCCATAAATAGAATGTCTGCTCTATGCCAGGAACTTCAAAGCCACGCTCGGAACCGAGACAGAGTGTAACTTTGAGGAAGAGAGCTCGGGGGAGGCTTTGGGACCTACATGTGACTGGAGCTGGGTTTAAATCATAACTCTCCATTTCCCAGTGGTTATGTGTAACCTCTCGGAACCTCAGTTTCTTCATCTGCAAGATGGGGAGCGGGTGATGATGATAATAGTTGCCCCAGGGCTGTTGTGAAGATCAAATACAAAGCACCTAGGCTAGTGCTTGGTGGAGCTGTAATTCACCCTCACAGCCGCCCCTCATGAGCGCCTATCCACAGTGCTCAACCCACCAGGACACTGATGGATAGCATTCCACTCTGGCCCCCAAACCCTGGCCTCCACTCACCCCAAGCCTTCAGTGCTCCCCAGCTGCCGCTTAAAACCCACCGGTCAGTTTCTGAGTCCTCTCCTCCCTCCGGCACCTGCTAGGGCCCAGTGGTCTCTGCCAAGCTGCTGGGACAGCTGGGTGCACCTGAGTGCCCCTGACCCAGCCTGTGGCCTGGGGCAGCTCTCAGTCCCATGCAGGTCCCAAAGTCTCCCCTTGAGGAATCAATCTCCAGGGATAGCCTTGGTGGACCTGTGGGAGCCCAGGGCTTCTAGCACTTGAGTGTCTGTCACGAGGAAGAGGTGGTGGCAGTTCTGGCAGGGCCTCAGAGGGCAGAGCCAGGGCCAGTAGGGGTGGTCCTGAGAGGTAGTGTGTAGATCCTGGCTGCATACTCCTCAAGTTGTAGCTCTGGTGCAACCCTCCTTTTTCCCCTGCCCCAACTCATACCCACACCTCACCTTCTACAGCTCCACACCCTGAAGAGTGAAGCCTCTGGGGGGCTTTTGCGCATACTATTCTGCCACCTAGAACTCTGTCTAATATCCACTTATCCTTTAAATTCAATCTTGGCATTTCCTATTCCAGGATAGCTTCCTAGCTCCTAGCCCCTGTCTGGTGAGGTCCTCCTTTGGACTCTTACATTGTCCAGTGCTTGGCTCTAGGCTGTGCTTGCCACAGGGTTCTGGTTATGTTTCTGTGACTGTTCCCTCACTGGACTGAGCAGAGGCTGCTGGAACTGTGGCTTCCACGTTACATATCCCTGGTACACATCCATAGGATGGAATGATGGTGGATGGAAGGATGGTGGATGGATGGATGGATGGATGGATGAATAGATTGGTGGATAGAAGGATTGGTAGGCAGAAGGATGGGTGGATGGATAGATGGCTGGCTGGATAGAAAGATAAGTAAGGTAGAAAAATGAATGGATGGACAGATGAATGACTGGAAGGATGGATGAAAGGATGGATGGATGAGTGGGATTGGTAGGTAGAAAGATGGGTGGATGGATAGATGAATGACTGGCTGGATGGATGAATGGATGGATGGATGCATGGATGGATATATGGGTGGGTGGATGGATGGATGGATGAATGGATGCATGGATGGATGGATGAATAGGATTGGTAAGTAGAAGGATGGGTGGGTGGATAGATGGATAGCTGGAAGGATGGATGGATGGATAGAAAGATGTGTGGGTAGAAGGATGGGTGGATGGTTGGATGAATAGAAGAATGGATAGATAGAAGGATGGGTGGATGGAAGGATGGGTGGGTGGGTGGGTAGGTAGATGGATAGAAGGATGGATGGATAGGTGGATGGATGGATGGATGGATGGATGGATGGATGGATGGATAGATGGATAGGATGGGTGGGTAGGTGAATGGCTGGAAGAATGGGTGGATGGGTAAATGGATGGGTGGGTGGATGGATGGGTGGATGGATAGGATTGGTAGGCAGAAGAATGGGTGGGTGGATAGATGGACAGCTGTAAGGATGGATGGATGGATACATAGAAGGATGTGTAGGTAGAAGGATGGGTGGATGGTTGGATGAATAGAGGAATGGATGGCTAGAAGGATGGGTGGATGGAAGGATGAGTGGGTGGGTGGGTAGATGTATAGAAGGATGGATTGATGGGGCTGGGCTCAGTGGTTCACGTCTATAATCCTAGCACTTTGGGAGGCCAAGGCAGGCAGATCATGAGGTCAAGGTATCAAGACCATCCTGGCCAACATGGTGAAACCTTGCCTCTACTAAAAATACAAAAATTAGCTAGGCATGGTGGTGCATGCCTGTAATCCCAGCTACTCTGGAGGCTGAGGCAGGAGAATCGCTTGTATCCAGGAGGCAGAGGTTGCAGTGAGCTGAGATTGTGCCACTACACTCCAGTCTGGCAACAGAGTGAGACTCTGTCAAAAAAAAAAAAAAAAAAAAAAAAAGAAGAAGAAGGATGGATGGATAGGATGGGTGGGTGAATGGCTGGAAGAATGGGTAGATGGATGAATGGATGGGTGGGTGGATGGATGGATAGGATTGGTGGGGAGAATAATGGGTGGGTGGATAGACAGACAGCTGGAAGGATGGATGGGTGGATGGGTGGATGGATGGATGGATGGATGGATGGATGGATGGATGGATGTGTAGATGAATAGAAGAATGGGTGGACAGAAGAATGAGTGCATGGGCGGATAAAGGATGGATGGATAGAAAGATGGGTAGGTAGAATGAGTGGACAGATGGATGGCTGGGAGAATGGGTGGGTGGATGGATGGATGGGTAGGTCGGTAGAAGAATGGGTGCATGGATAGGATTGGTAAGTAGAAGGATGGGTGGGTATATAGATAGCTGGAAAGATGGATGGATGGATGAATGGATAGATAGAAGGATGTGCAGGTAGAAGGATGGGTGGATGGGTAGATGAATATAAGGATGGGTGGGTGAAAGGATGGGTGGGTAGATGGATGGATAGAAGGAAGGAAGGAAGGAAGGATGCATGGATAGATGGATGAATATGTTGGTAGAAGGAAGGGTAGATGGGTAGATTAATAGGATAGGTGGGTGGAAGGATGGATGGGTGATTAGACGGATAGAAGGATGGATGGATGGATGGATAAATGGAAGGATGGGTAGGTAGAAGGATGACAGATGGATAGATAGATGTCTGGGAAAATTGTTGGATGGATGAGTGGATGGACGGAGGGATGGATGGATGGGATTGGTAGGTAGAAGGATGGGTGGGTGGATAGATGGACAGCTAGAAGGATGGATGGGTGGACAGATAGAAGGATGTGTAGATAGACGAATGGGTGGATGGACAGATGAATAGAAGGATGAGTGGAGAGAAGAATAAGTGGGTGGGTGGATGGACGGATGGTGGATGGACGGATGGTGGATGGATGGATGGATGGATGGATGGATGGATGGATGGATGGATGGAATGATGGGTAGGTAGAAGGATGAGTGGATGGATAGATGGCTGGAAGTATGGGTGGGTGGGTGGATGGATGGATGGATGGATAGAAGAATGGGTGGATGGATAGACAGATGGCTGGAAGGATGGATTAATGGGTGGATGGATGGATGGGTAGGATTGGTAGTAGAAGGATGGGTGGGTGGATAAATGGATATCTGGAAGGAATGGATGGATGCATGCATGAATACATAGATGGATGATGGATGGATGGATAGATGGATGGATGGATGGATGGATGGATAAATGGAAGAATGGGTGGGTGCGTGGGTGGATGGATGGAAGAATGGATGGATGGATGGATGAATGGATGGATGGATAGAAGGATGTGTAGGTAGAAGGATGGGTGGATGGGTAGATGAGTAGAAGGATGGGTTGACAGAAGGATAGGTGGGTGGAGGGATGGGTGGATGGGTGGATGGACAGAAGGATGGATGGATGGATGGATGGATGGATGGATGGATATAAGGATGAGTGGATGGATAGATGGATAGGTGGAAGAATTGGTGGATGGATGAATGGATGGATGGGTGCATGGATGGATAAGTAGGTAGAACAATGGGTGGATGGATAGATGGATGGCTGGAAGGATGAGTGGAAGGGTGGATGGATAAGAGTGGTAGGTAAAAGGATGGGCGGGTGGATATATGGATAGCTGGAAGGATGGATGGATGCATGGATACATGGATGGAAGGATGGATGGATGGGTGGACAAAAGGATGGGTGTATGTATGGATGGATAGAAGGATGTGTAAAAGGATGGGTGGATAGAAGGATGAGTGGGTAGTAGGATGGGTGGATAGTGGATGAATAGAAGAATGGGTAGGTAAAAGGATAGGTGGGTAGAAGGATAGGTGGATGAATAGATGGATAGCTGGAAGGATGAATGGATTGATGATAGAAGAATGGATAGGTAGGAGGATGAGTGAATGGACAGATGGATTGGATGGATGGATGGATGAAGGATGGGTAGGTAGAAGGATGGCTGAATAGAAGGATGGATGGATAGGATGGGTAGGTAGAAGAATGGGTGGATGGTTGTGTGGACAAAAGGATGGATGGGTGGGTGGATTGACGGATGGTTGGAAGGATGAGTGGACAGAACGATGGGTGGGTAAATGGATGAGTGGATGGGTGAATGGGTGGTTGGAAGGATGAGTGGTGGAAGGATGGATGGGTGGCTGGCTGGAGGGAGGGACAGCGGATGCTTCCCCTTAGAGGACTGCTGCCTCATACCTCAGACACCACTAAACCTGGTGTCTCTTCCTAGTCCTGGCCCAGAATAAGCCCCACACTCTACAGCTCCTTGACACTCCAGGAGAGAGGCAGCTCTACGCTTCCAGCCAGGATCTGAGACCCACTTGCTCACCTGTGCTCGTGTAGTGGATCTTCCAGCCTGTGTGGTCTCCTGACTCATCTGTGACAAAGGTGATGGTCACCGTGTTGCTTTTTGTTTCAATCCTGCGGGGCAGTGTCTTCCCACAGAACGGGCCGTGTTCTTCACTGTCTGTTTGAATCTGAGAAAGAAGCTCATGAAAGCAGGGAGCGGCTGCCCGGGTCTGGCCTGGGCCAGAGGGAAGCAGCCCACCTCCTCAGCAGTTCAGGGACAGCCAATGAGGCCACCCCAGGCCACGGATCGGGGTGCCCCTCCCCGCTCTCCCTCCCACACTTGTACTCAGAAGGCCCCAGCCTTGGACCCCCACAGCACCTGGAGAGGTGGGGGGTCGCTGAAGGTGACAGGAACATGGTGGGGGCCGTGCTGCAGGAAGTAGGGGGTGCAGCTGGGCTGAGGGGGAGGATCTGGGACAAGATGATGGCCCCAGAAGCCAGACCTTGAGAAAGTCGTAGGGACACAGGGTTTCAGGGTGCGTCTCCACATCGAAGGACTCCACAAAGTCCAGAATGACACTGAACCCCTCCTCCAGGCGGATGCTGTAAGTACAACTGGAGAGTTTGGGGTACGGCTGTGGGTATTCAGGGCTGCTGAGCTCCCCAGACCGCTGGGTGAAGACCTGGCCGGAGCACAGGGCTGGAAGGAGGGAAGGCGGGGGAGTGACTTGGTGTGCCCTCCATCAGCCCTCGCACCAACAGCAGGGTGGGTGCCTTGGGGAGCAGGAAACTGGGACAGGGATGTGGCTGGGACATCTGCATCCCTGGGTTGGGCTGGGCCCTGCAGACGACCAGTCCCTGAGGCCTAGCCAGAAACCAAACGACCCACCCGATGGCTGAGGGGCCACTTAGAGAAGGGGTTTCTCTTGCTTTGAGGCTTTAGCCTCATGGAGTGCATGGGCCCTCGCTCACACCCCAAGAGTGTGGTGGTGTCCTGGGCCAGAGTTGCAACCCCAGGGTGGGGGCTAGAGCATTGAGTTCCACCAGGCCCTGCCGGGGTGCAGGGCAGGGGTGGATGGACACACAGGAAGGAGGAAGAGGGGACACTCTCCTTGGTCCCTGGGAATTCGGGAAAAGAGAAGGGCGTCTCCTCGAGCCTAAGGGCCCCTTTGGCTCTCCCCCAAATTACCCTACAGCCACCCCAGCGATTCCAAAGTTTATTCATCAAGGGTCTCCTACCCGAACCCAGCCAAGACCAGCCAGCCCCCTGGGTTCCTGGGGGAACCGTCCGGAAGAAGGGTCTCTCATCACCCCCTTCCGCCAGGTCTGGCCCCTGTCCCGGGGACAGCTCCTGGAAGTTCAAGGCAATGGTGATCATGACTGAGTCTGGCGCTCTCCTTCCTCGCTGGAACAGCTGATGCTGCTGCCACAGGCAGGGCATCGGGCTGGGCTCCATCCCTCAAGGAAGGCTTGGTCCCCATCCCATACCACCACCCCACCCGCAGCTGCAGTGGGGGGCATTCGAATTCTGAGGCCTCTAGGAAGTGGGGAGCCCCCACATTACCTGCCTCCTTCCACATGGAAGTGACCTATGGGGGAGTGGGAATCACCCCTGGATTTGGGGGGACCAGACTGCTCCCTCCATGAATACCTCCCAGGGTGTCTCCTCTGTGGGTCAGGCTCCTCCAGGCCAGACCCTGAATGGGGGTGGTTCAAGATTACTCTGGGCTCAGCCTCTGGGGGACCTGGATGTGAGCGAGGCCCTGCCACTCTCTGGGTCTCAGTGCCTCATCTTCAAAACGGGGGGTGAGAGCAAGCCCTTCTGGCCAAGGAGCCTGTGGCCCCATGGAGGAGGCTCCCACAGACCTGGGGTTCATGAGGCTGTGAGGAGGGACAGCAGAGAGGAGCGCACCCCGCCACCTCCTGACCCTCCCACCCCAGAGACACGCAGCAGCAGGTGGGGTGGAGCCAGGTTTATTATTGGGTCCGTGGGGGGTGAATGAGAGTTGGGGCACAGCCATCTCAGCCCGACCCGGAGCTGAGGCCAGCAGGCTGGCTCTGGCTTCTGACCTGCTGGGCAGGCCGGAGCTCCAGGGGAGGCTAGAGGCTCTGCTCTGGAAAAAAGATCAGAGAGACGAGGAGAGACACCGAGAGGGAGAAATCAAGTGTGGGGAGGCAGCGTCAGCGCCAGCAGGTGGGGCTGCCCATGCCCCAGAGCACTGGCCAGTTCCACGGTGCAGGGATGGGGTCCCAAGGAACCAGGGCTAGATCCCCCCGACTCTCCCACCCCAGGAGCTGGCAACAGCTGCCCTGGCAGGAAGTGGCTACATGAGGGGTTCCCAGAACCCAGCTGGGGCCAGGTACACGGCGAGGTGTTAGAATTAGCCTCAGTTGGTGGGGGAGGGTGGCACTGGGAATGAGCCTGGCTGCTGGGAGGGGAAGCAGGGTTGAGAAGCGGAGCTGCAGGCGGGAGGGCCTAGAAGCACCCAGTGTCCAGGGCCCAGGCCCTCCGCACCCCTGGGCAAAGCAGCAATGGCCCTGAGGAGCCCCATGTATCCCAGGACAGGGTGCGCTGGGGCCCAGGCAGCCTCCCTCACCTGAGCAGGTGCGCTTGTTACGGTGCAGGATGTAGCCTACACGGCAGGAGCAGTAGAAACCACCCAGGTGGTTGTGGCAGTGGTGGTCGCAGGCGGGCGCCTCTCCCGGGGCCACCTGGCACTCGTCAATGTCTGGGGGAGAGGCAGGGCCAGGCAGGCCGTCAGGAGGGAGAGGAGGGATCCAGCCTGGCCTCCTCCCAGGAGACCCATGACCTCAGAGTGGACCTCAGAGGAGGCCTCATCCTGTCTAGGGTGGGGAACTGGTGTGGGGCCAATCACCTTCAGGCCTAGGGTTGCTACAAGCTCCCGGCAGCACTGGGAGAAAGATGCAAACATCACCTCTGTTAAACCAGAGGGAGTTTCAGTGTCCGGCCCAAGGCCACCCAGCTAATGATGGAGTCAATCAAACCCAGGGGGCGGGGCTACAGTGCCGAACCCTTGTAGCCGCTTCCTAAGGAGCAGAGAAATTGAGCCACTCCTCCGAGGTCACACAGTTGGTCTCTGCAGGGACTGAGATCTGAAATCAAACATCCTGGCAGCGCTCCCGCTGGCAGGGCCCCACTTTGTCAGCTGTAAATGGGGTCCTCAGCCCCTGCATCATTTTCGTTTTTTGTTTTTTGAGACGGAGTCTAGCTCTGTTGCCCAGGCTGGAGTGCAGTGGCACGATCTCAGTTCACCACAGCCTCCGCCTCGCGGGTTCAAACAATTATCCTGCCTCAGCCTCCCTAGTAGCTGGGATTCCAGGTGCATGCCACCACGCCCAGCTAATTTTTGTAGTTTTAGTGGAGATGGAGTTTCACCATGTCGCCCTGGCTGGTCTTGAACTCCTGACCTCAAGTGATCAGCCAGCCTCGGCCTCCTAAAGTGCTTTAATTACAGGCGTGAGCCCCCCCACCCGGCCAGTCCCTGTGTCACTTGAGGCGATGCTGTCCTCAGGTCCCTGGCTCAGAGTTGGCGCTCAGCCCATGTGAATGGAGGTCACGGTCACAGCTGTTTTGGTCTTTGCATTGCAGCTGGTGTCAGGCCAGAGGTCCCTCCCCTGCCCTGGGGGAGGTGGGGAAACTGAAGGCAGGGCTGCCTGGCCTAAGACAGAGTTACCCCCACAGTCAGCTGCGCAGACTGAGATGTCGCAGGTCCCCTCTTGGCTCACCCTCGGCTGCGTAGAAGGCCTCGAACCCTGTGAACGGCTTCTCGTTGGAGTAGTCGGAGCGGAAGGTAATGTCCAGGCTGGAGCCCAGCGAGTAGAAGGTGTCGTTGCCAGGGGCCCGCTCCGTGTCTGTGCTCTCATGCCCACACAGCGTGGCCAGCACCTTGGCCCCCGAGCTCAGCTGTGGGGTCAGGTGTCACAGGGAGGGAAGACAAGACCAGGCCTGATCTCCCTCCTGGCCAAGCCTGGCCCCTGCTCCCAGGTCTCCCTGAACCCTGGCTACTCTGTGGGGACCCCCTGATCCTGAGAGACCCCAGCCCTCCCGTCCTGACGGCACCTTGACGAAGTCGTACTCGCAGAGGTGGGAGAGCTCCAGGTCAAAGTGGGTGAAGTAGAGGCGCAGGCGGTAACCGGGGGGTGCGGTCAGGGTCCAGCGCCGCTCCTGGTCATTGGCGTACTCCCCTGGAAAGCCAGGGGATGCCAGGCGCCCAAACACAGGTTCAGGCCACTTCGGGCCCAAGGGGGTGGCCACCGAGCCACACAGCAGGCCCAGGAGGGTCAGCAGCCTGCGGGCAGGGCAGGGGTGGTGAGGGCCCAGGCCTGTGCTCCTGCCCCACACCCTGCAGGGAGTCTGTGGGCGCCCACCTACCTCATGGTGTGCCCGTCCAGCTGGCCTGGCCTGGTCTGCAGCCCTACACTGGTCTCACCTTTGATCTGTTTGTCCAGTGACCTGCCCCTGCCCCCAGCCTCCCTGACTCTGGGATTCTGGGAATCACCTCCATGACTCCAGCCGGCTCAGAGTTCCAGGCAGGGAGGACAGGCTGCTCCAGGAGCCAGGAGTTGGACCTAGGCAACAACAGCTTGGAAACAAATCCTGGCTCTGCCCCCTCCCCTCTTTTTTTTTTGGATCCTGTTCTGTTGCCCAGGCTTGAGTGCAGTGCTGCAATCATAGCTCACTGCAGCCTCTACTTCCCGGGTTCAAGCAATCCTCCCACCTCGGCCTCCCAGGTGGCTGGGACCACAGGTATGCAACGCCATGCCCGGCTCATTTTACCCCTTCCAGGAATGTGTCTAAGTTTCTGCTGGGGTGAGGGGATGGGGAATGGGGATTGGCTAGGTGGTGGTGGTGTTTTCTTTCTTTTTTTTTTTTTTGTTGAGACGGAGTCTCGCTTTGTCACCCAGGCTGGAGTGCAGTGGCCGGATCTCAGCTCACTGCAAGCTCCGCCTCCCGGATTTACGCCATTCTCCTGCCTCAGCCTCCTGAGTGGCTGGGACTACAGGCGTGCACCACTAGGCCTGGCTAAGTTTTGTATTTTATTTTTTTAGACGGAGTCTTGCTCTGTTGCCCAGGCTGGAGTACAGTGGCACAATCTCGGCTCACTGCAAGCTCCGCCTCCTGGGTTCACGCCATTCTCCTGCCTCAGCCTCCCCAGTTGCTGGGACTACAGGTGCCCGCCACCACGCCCAGCTAATTTGTTGTATTTTTAATAGAGACGGGGTTTCACCGAGTTAGCCAGGATGGTCTCTATCTCCCGACCTTGTGATTCACCTGCCTCGGCCTCCCAAAGTGCTGGGACCACAGGCGTGAGCCACTGTGCCTGGCCTAAGTTTTGTATTTTTAGTACAGACAGGTTTCACCATGTTGGCCAGGCTGACCTTGAACTCCTGATCTCAAGTGATCTGCCCACCTTGGCCTCCCAAAGTGCTGGGATTACAGGCATGAGCCACCACACCCCAACTTTCATGTTTTTATTTTTTGTAGAGAGGTCTTGCTGTTGAAATGGGAAGTTTTGCTGTTGCTCAGGCTGGCTAATTTCTTTCTTTCTTTCTTTCTTTTTTTGAGACAGTTTTGCTCTGTTGCCCAGACTGGAAGGCAATGGCACAATCTTGGCTCACTGCAACCTCTGCCCCCCGGGTTTAAGCGATTCTCCTGCCTCAGCCTCCCAGGTAGCTGGGATTACAGGCAAGCACCACCATGCCTGGTTAATTTTGTATTTTTAGTAGAGATGGGGGTTTCTCCATGTTGGTCAGGCTGGTCTCGAACTTCCGCCCTCAGGTGATCTGCCTGCCTCGGCCTCCCAAAGTGCTAGGATTACAGGTGTGAGCCACCGTGCCCAACCTCAGGCTGGCTAATTTCTTAAACCCTGCTGGAAGGACCTGGTGCCACCAATTCCCGATTCCATTGCAGGCTTAGAAGTTGCTTTTGGCCAGGCTTGGTGGCTCATGCCAGTAATCTCAGCACTTTGGGAGGCCAAGGTACCCGGGTGGATCACGAGGTTGGGAGTTTGAGACCAGCCTGACCAACATGGTAAAATCCCGTCTCTACTAAAAATATAAAAATCATCTGGGTGTGGCAGCACACACTTACAATCCCAGCTACTCGGGAGGCTGAGGCAGGAGAATTACTTGAGCCCGGGAGGCAGAGGTTGCCGTGATCCGAGATCGCACCACTGCACTCCAGCCTGGACGACAGAGTGAGACTCCATCTCAAAAAAAAAAAAAATAAATAAGTTGCTTTCCAGTTATTTCACACCTGTTTATCTGTTCTTCCAGCTTCCAGAACTTTGAGGCTGCTGCTTCCTCTTCCACACTCTATCCTCATGGATTCATATCTTTTCTTTTTTTAATCCCCTTTGTTTTTGTTTTCGTTTTTTGTAGAGATCGGGGGGGGGGTGGTCTCCCTGTATTGCCCAGGCTGGTCTCAAACTCCTGAGCCAAAGCGATCCACCTGCCTCAGCCTCACAAAGTGCTGGGATTACAGGTATGAGCCATCAAACCTCCGCCTCCCAGGTTCAAGCAATTCTCCTGCCTCAGCCTACCGAGTAGCTGGGATTACAGGCATGCGCCACCACGCCTGGCTAATTTTGTATTTTTAGTAGAGATAGGGTTTCTCCATGTTGGTCAGGCTGGTCTCGAACTCCCAACCTCAGGTGATCCGTCTGCCTCAGCCTCCCAAAGTGCTGGGATTATAGGTGTAAGCCACCATGCCTAGCCTATTTTCTTTTAGAGACTGGGACTCTGGCTGGGTGTAGTGACTCCTGCCTGTAATCCCAGGAGGCTGGGAGGCTGAGGCAGGTGGGTTGCCTGAGACCAGGAGTTCAAGACCAGCCTGGGCAACATAGCAAGACCTTGCCTCTAAAAAAAATTTTTTTTTTTTTAATTAGCCAGGCACGGTGGCATGCACCTTTAGTCCTAGCTACTTGGCAGGCTGAGGTGGGAGGATCGCTTGAACCCAGGAGGTCTCAAGGTTGCAGAGAGCCATGTTCATGCCATTGAACTCCAGCCTGGGTGACAGAGTAAGATTTTGTCTCCAAAAATACATACATAGTAATAATAATAATGCAAGAAAATTTCCCAGAACTGAAGAATGTGATACTGATCGAAAGTGTGCCCCAAGTGCCCAGAAAAGGAGATAAAAATATTAATACACCTTTACATATATTTAAAAACACTGGAGAGAAGAATTATGTTCTACAAACAAAGAGAAAGAGAAAAATCAAGCAGCAAATCACATTCAAAAGATCAGAAAAAAGAATTATTTTGCAGTTCAACCTCATCTCTACTAAAAATACAAAAATTAGCCGGGCGTGGTGGTGCATGCCTGTAATCCCAGCTACCTGGAAGGCTGAGGCAGGAGAATCGCTTGAACCTGGGAGGCTGCAATGAGCCGAGATCGCGCCACTGCACTCCAGTCTGGGACAGAGTGAGCCTCCATCTCAAAAAAAAAAAAAAAAAGAGTCTCACTCTGTTTGCACTCCAGTCTGGGACAGAGTGAGCCTCTGTCTCAAAAAAAAAAAAAAAAAAAAAAAAAAAGAGTCTCGCTCTGTCCCAGGCTGGAGTGCAGTGGTATGATCTCAGCTCATTGCAGCGTCCACCTCCTGGGTTCAAGTGATTCTCCTGCCTCAGCCTCCCGGGTAACTGGGATTACAGGCATGTGTCAACATGCCCGGCTAATTTTTGTATTTTTAGTAGAGATGGGGTTTCACCATGTTGGCCAGGCTGGTCTTGAACTCCTGACCTTGTGATCTGCCAGCCTCAGCCTCCTAAAGTGCTGGGATTACAGGTGTAAGCCACTGTGCCCAGCCACGACTCTGTCTTAAAAAAAGAAAAGAAAAAGAAAGAAAGAAACTACACCTGTCTTGTGACTGCTCATTAATCTTACCAAGGTGGTGGTTCAGCCCCAGAACAGGGAAGAGAGTAGTTTTAGGGAGGAACTATTATTATTCTTGTTTCAAGTTGAACTCTAAATTCCTCCCCCGGTCAGCTGGGCCTACGCCCAGGAATGAGCAGGGTCAGCTTGGAGGTCAGGAACAGGATGGGGTCAGTTATGTCATAATTTTGCAAGGGCAGTTTCAATAGGAAGACATAAGGTCCAAGAGACGCCATTCACTAAGGGACTCTATTGGGGGCGGTGAGAAGGCTCTGGACAGCTTCTCCAGAAAGGGGACAATGACAGAGCACTGTTTGGGTGAGGGAGAAGGGACAAGATGGAGGCAGGTAAACAAGAAGGCACCGCCCTTGTTGCTTCTGGGTTCATCACCAACTTACTTGCGCGGGAAAATGCAGCCCACGCCCGGGAAAATGCAGATCAACTGTGAGCAGGCGCCCCGGGACGTCAATCCGGAAGAGATGGAAACTTACCCGGTCACACCTATGGAGATGCCTCTATCACGCCCTTATCCTGCCCACTGCCCTCCCCCTTCCAGTACCAATGCATAAAAGTCCCCTGCTGGTAAACGCCGGTGTGACTTCCTTGGCCCCCACATTCGTGGACCGGAGAACCTCACCCGAGAGCTCCGGCGCGACTTCCCTGACCCCCCACACCTGAGGACCAGAGAACCTTGCCCGAGAGTGTGCGCATATTTGCAATAAAAGACTGCCACTTTCTTATGTACTTTGGCCTCATGTTTAATTACTTAGCTCTCCTAAATTAAGTTACATTAAATTAAATTAAGACAAGCACCTGTTGAGTCCCAGGAGCATTTAGAGAATTAGTGAACATTTTGGGGCTAAATGAGTGATAAATTTATTGAAGACTAAGTAACGAGAAACAAACAGAAAAAGAACCTCCAGGGAAAACAAGAGGCTGTGTAGGAGATAAAACGTTATCTTAAGGCCAGATGCAGTGGCTCACACCTGTAATCCCAGCACTTTGGCTTTTGTTTGTGTTTTTTTTTTGAGACAGAGTTTTGCTCTTGTTGCCCAGGTTGGAGTGCAGTGGTGTGATCTCAGCTCACGGCAACCTCCGCCTCCTGGGTTCAAGTGATTCTCCTGCCTAAGCCTCCCTAGTAGCTGGGATTACAGTCATGCACCACCACACCTGGCTAATTTTGTATTTATAGTAGAGACGGGGTTTCTCCGTGTTGGTCAGGCTGGTCTCAAACTCTCAACACTGTGCCTGGCCTTAATCCTAGCACTTTGGGAGGCTGAGTCGGGTGGATCACTTGAGGTCAGGAGTTTGAGACCAGTATGGCTAATATGGTGAAACCTTGACTCTACTCAAAATACAAAAATTAGCTGGATGTGGAGGCACGTGCCTGTAATCCCAGCTACTCCGCCTCCTGGGTTCAAGCAATTCTCTTGCCTCAGCCTCCCGAGTAGCTGGGATTACAGGTGCCCGCCACCACACCTGGCTAATGTTTGTATTTTTAGCAGAGACCAGGTTTCACCATGTTGGCCAGGCTGGTCTTGAACTCCTGACCTCAGGTGATCTGCCCGCCTCAGCCTCCCAAAGTGTTGTGATTACAGTCGTGAGCCACCGTGCCCTGACTAGCTCAAGCAATTCTTAAAGAAAAGCCTGGTCGGGCACGGTGCTACCTGACTTTCAGTTACATGGAGGTAACTGCCAGAGTGCAGCCTGATCAATGCTAAATTATAACTCTATTTCCGTCCAGAGTTATTCTTTTATTTTCTTTTGCTTTTTCCTTTTATTTTCTTTAACTGTTTTTTCATTATTATTATTATTATTTTTAAGACAGAATCTTGCTCTGTCGCCCAGGCTGGAGTGCAGTGGTGCGATCTCGCCTCACTGTAACTGTAATCACCCAAGGGGTTCACCTTGTTGGCTGCCTAGACAGAGCTGATTCATCGAGACCTGGGAATCGCAATAGAGAAAGAGTAATTCACGCAGAGCTGGCTGTGCGGGAGACCAGAATTTTACTGCTACTCAAATCAGTCTCCCAGAGCATTTGGGGAGCAGAGTTTTTAAGGATAACTTGGTGGGTGGGGGAAGCCCGTGAGCCAGGAGTGCTGTTGGTCAGGGATGAAATCACAGGAAGTCGGAGTCAGAGCTGTCTTCTTGCACTGAGTCCGTTCCTGGGTCAGAGTCACAGGATCAGATGAGCCAGTTTATCCATCTGGGTGGGGCCATGAAGTGCAGGGTCTGCAAAATATCTCAAGGACTGATTTTAGGAGCAGTTTAGGGAGGGTTGGAATCTTGTAGCCTCCAGCTGCATGACTCTAAACCATCATTTCTAATCTTGTGGCTAATGTTAATCCTACAATGACAATCTAGTCCCCAGGCAAGAACATCTGCTTTGAGAAAGGACTGTGACCGTCTTTGTTTAAACCATAAACTAAGTTTCTCCCAAAGTTAGTTCAGCCTACACCCAAGAATGAACAAGGACAGCTTGGCGGTTAGAAGCAAGATGGAGTTGGTTAAGATAGGTCTCCTTCACTGTCTCAGTCATAATTTGGCAAAGGTAGTTTCACAACCTCTGCTTCCTGGGTTTAGGCGATTCCCCAGCCTCAGCCTCCTGAGTAGCTGGCGATATCAACGCGCGCCACCACGCCCGGCTAATATTTGTATTTTTAGTAGAGACGAGGTTTTGCGACGTTGGCTTCCCAACAAGCCTGGCCTCAAGTGATCTGTGCACCTCGGCCTCCCAAAGTGCTGGGATTACAGGCATGAGCCACCAACCCCGGGCTGCGCTCATTGTTCATGAATTTGTAGAGCTTCATCTCCAGACTTCTCCTGATCCTTTCCTGGTGGTCACTGGGTGGGGTGAAAGTCCCAACCCTCCAGTCTTTAGGTCTTACCAACCCCACCCTGAAGCTCCCTGGGGGCTCTACCCTAAATCACTGCGTTAGCATAAACTCGGGAGTTATCTGACGGAGCATATAAGGAATGACAAGACACTCCTACCCATCAGGAATTTCCAAAGGTGTTAGGGGCTCCGTGGCAGGGAGTGGGGACAAACACCAAATCGATTTCTTTTTCTGCTACAGAAGATAAACACCAAAATAATTAGCTCCAAGAGGGAAAGAGGCCGCGGGAGGAGGACTGTGATTTTTCTTCTGACAAGCCACAGGGACCCATGAATCCTTAAGCCGGGGGCCTGGCTCATTTTAATAAATCAAATTTTGAAAAGTCTAGATAGGATTGATGTTATTCCCCATGCCACACTGGGCCTGTTTGTGGCCCCAAAATTTCTGGGCCCAAAGATTCTGTGGCCCAAAGATTCTGGGGGACCCAGGTTGTGTCCTCATCAAGGCTGCTTGTTTCAGTAATTATCCTGGGCTGCATTGCACTCACCTGGTTGTGGGGCTCAGGCTTGCCCCCATCCCTGGCACATGCCCCTTCAAGGCGGGCAGGTGTGTGTATAGACTTGACTATAGGCTGGGGAGGCAGAGGATCCACGCTGCCAGCAACTTCATCTTCCTGCTGCTGCTTCTCAGATCTCCTGCTTCCCAGATGGCCCCGGCTGTTTCTGCAACCTGGTCCACCCTCCCTCCTCTCTCCTCGCCCTGATAGGTGGTCCTGATGGGCCAGTACAGAGCGCTGGCACTGGTTGAGTGCTGTGTCGCATGTGCTTCTCACCAAAGCTTCCTAACGGACGGTGTGCTCCCCCTCTGACATCGGGGTAATAGGCAGAGGGTCTGCATGGCTGCAGGTCACAGAGCTAAGGGAAGCAGAGTTGAGATCTGGACCGAGGTCTGATTCCAGAGCCCTTGGGGAAAGGCCCTCACGCCTAGGGGGTCATGGGATCCTCCCTCTAAGGGGGCAGCATTCCTGCCTGGATCTTGGCCAGGGAGTAGATGTCAGAGAGACCATCCATGCCAGGACATTCAGAGTGCCTGGCCTGAGATGCAGGAGGCACTGGGGTGAGCAGGGTGGAGTGGCCTCAGACGGTGGCTGCTGATTGGCTGTGTGTCCTTAGGCACATCGCCTTGCCTCTCTGTGCAGCAGGAACAGTACCTTGCAGGTAGGTGGTTGTGAAGATTAGATGAAAGTGCCTGGTCCACCCAGCTGCAGCCTGGCCTGTTAGGCTCCAGAAATAGCCCCTGCCAACCCACCTGACCGCCAGCTGCTCCTCTCGGGCCTTCCCTGGGACTGTGAAGGTCCCGGGGCAGACGCCAGCTCCCCAGACTGATTTGAAATGTCAGGGTGGCCTGGAGAAGTTAGTCTGAGGTCAGATCTGCTGATGGGCCAAAGATCTGAAGGTGCTCAGTCTGGTGAGCTCACAGGGGTGGGGAGTGGGGGGCGGGTGGAGCCTGGAGGGCTGTGACTGGCCCGAGGCCAGAGTTTATGGCGAAATTGAATCCCCCTTATTCTGATGTCCCGGAAAACATTCCCGGGTGAGTCAGGGCTCTGAGGTGGCTGCCTCAGCTGGGAGTGGGGCCTCCCACCCTGATTCATCCTGTGGCCCAGGCCCTGCCCAGGGTGGGGAAAGGGGTTGGCAACTCAGGCCCATGCCCATGCAAGGAGGGTTCTTTTTCTGTCCTCCTCCCACCGTTGCGTCCTGGAAGGCAGGAGTTCAGCACCTTGGAGAGGGGACAGCCCCTGTCCTCGCAGTCCCTGGTGCGGGCGCCCACATCTGCTTTCTCAATTTGTCCACACGGGAGGCAGGGCATGGTGGGCATTTGAACCCAAGCCTGAATACCTCCAGTGGGGTCAGGGCATAATCACCGGGCCAGTGTTAAGCTCCTGGTGTGCTTAAAAAGGCCCAAAAAACTAGCCCTGCTACCCCTTCCTGTATTTGCCCTGGAGCACCTGGATGGGACCTGACTTACACCTGTGAGTGGCCTCAATTCTGAGGAGGTTCCCGGGCAGCCCCACCCTGACCTCACTCACCCCACTGCCTTGGGGGGCTGTCACCAGTGGTCTTGTGAAAGGTTTGGTACGGCTATGTCAGCTTCCCAGGACAGTTCTGGGTCCCACATGACTGCGGTGATCCTCTGTGCCCCAGGCTATCCACGAGGGCCCACCTGCAGCCCCAGGCCTGCAGCAGACCCTTGGGGGTCAGACAGCAAGGCCCCTGCAGACCCTCACCCCAGAGGCGCCCAATGAATGTGGCCCTGCCTGGGCCCAGCCAAGGTCAGGAGACACAGAACTCCAATCTTTGCTATAAATACACGTGTTTGGTGAGTGAGGGGCAACGGAAGGCAGAGAGATGGCGCTGTACACAGCTGGTATAGGCTTGGAGGTGGAACGCCAGAGAGACAGACACACAGACAGTCCGCCTAGCAGGGCAGGCCGGGCAGCATTCTGGGGCTTGTAACACTTGGTTGGTGGGCGAGAGCCGGGAGGAGGTCTGGCCCAGGGCTAGAGGGGCCGAGGCACCCTGCAGGCTCCAAGGTCCGAGGTCCTGGGTGGCATCCGCAGTGGCACCTGGGCTCAGCTCACGTCATTCAGGGCCTGGAGGGACACGAGGCCAGTCAGGAGGGTGCTCTGGGTCCCTGGGTCCCCCCACCTGGCCCCACAGGCCACCCACCTTGCGGGCAAACTCGGGCAGCACGAAGGCGGCGCGGTGCACGTCGGAGTTATAGTACTTCAGCTGCATCTGTGCCACCTGCTGCTGCGTCAGCGGCTGCACCGGCTCCTGGAAGTTGGTGCTCTGGGGACCGGGCCAGGGCACATCAGGGGGGGCACTTTGTTGTTTTTTTTTTTTGAGATAGAGTCTCACTCTGTTGCCCACGCTGGAGTGCAGTGGCGTCATCTCAGCTCACTGCAACCTCTGCCTCCTGGGTTCAAGTGATTCTCCTGCCTCAGCCTCAGGTACACGCCACCACACCCAGCTAATTTTGTTTTTTGGGTTTTTTTTGTATTTTGAGTAGAGATGGAGTTTCTCCATGTTGGTCAGGCTGGTCTTGAACTCCTGACCTCAAGCAATCTGCCCGCCTCGGTCTCCCAAAGTGCTGGGATTCCAGGTGTGAGACACCGCGCCTGGCCTGGGGACGGCTCTTTTTTTTTATTTATTTTTTTTTGAGATGGAGCCTTTCTCTGTCCCCCAGGCTGGAGTGCAGTGGTGTGATCTCGGCTCCCTGCAAGCTCCGCCTCCCGGGTTCACGCCATTCTCCTGCCTCAGCCTCCCCAGCAGCTGGGACAACAGGCAAACGCCGCCGTGTCCGCCGTTTTGTATTTTTGTATTGTAAAAATACAAAAAATAATTTTTTTGTATTTTTAGTAGAGATGGGGTTTCACCGTGTTAGCCAGGATGGTCTCCATCTCCTGACCTCGTGACCGCCCGCCTCGGCCTCCCAAAGCGCTGGGATTCCAGGCGTGGCCACCGCGCCCGGCAGGGGAGGGCTCTTTATTTACGCCCACCTTCCCCCGACCCCCACCCGTGGGCGCCCCCATCTCACCGGGTTCTTGCTGCACAGCATGAAGCCGATCTGGCCGCTGGGGTAGGTGGGGATGGTGCAGTAGGCGTAGGCCACCACGGGGAACAGGGACTGGCAGAACTGCCGCATCTCCTTGATGAGGTCCAGGTGCAGCCACTGGCACTCGCCTGGGGGCCCCGAAGCATCAGCATCTGGCAGGGCCTGCCCTGCCCCGCCCCACCCGCCCCGCCCCACTGCCCCAGGCCTGTGGCTCACCCTGGCAGCAGAGGACACCATCTTCCTTGAGGGCCGTCTTCATAAGCTGGTAATAGGACTCCTTGAAGAGACTTTCGGCGGGGCCTGGGGAAGGATGGAGGGAGACACACTGAACACAGTCTGGCTGAGACCTCCAGGGCCACTCTTACCCCGCGACACAGACCCACACAGCTGCCAGGTGGCCAGAGCCAGGATCTGAACCCAGGTCTGTGGGTGACAGGCTCCACACCTGAGTCCCATTCTTGGGGGAGTGTCATTGGCACCACAGCAGAGGAACCTCTACCCCAGGCCTTGGTCTAAGACTAGAGCCTGCCCCCACTCCAGTGCTGACCAGTCCAGAGCAGAGGGGAGGCTGAAGAGGACACAGGGGCCTCAGTGTCCCAATGCCAGATCCCCACTCTCCTTGGGGCCCAGCTTGTGAACTCAGGGCAGTGGCCTGGCTCCTGCCTACTGTCCTGAGCCATGTTTCAGAGGGCAGGTAACAACTGAGAAGGGAAAAGTACAGCTCTAGTTCAAGGGGCAGGAGGCTGCTCTATCCTCGACTCTGAAGGCCTGGGGGAGGCTGACCTCCAGACCCGCAGCTGTCAGAAAACCCTGGGGCCCATCCGCTGCTTACCCATAGGGTCTGAGGAGTCAGTGATGATCACATCGAAGGCATCCTGATTCTGTTTCATGAACTCAAAACCGTCACCCACATGTAGGGTCAGCTTCGAGCTAGAGTAGCCAATGGCCATGCCTGGCAGGAACTTCTTGGAGACTTGGATGACATCCTGGAGGGGATGGGAGGGACCAGACTGGGCCAAGGGGCTGGGGGACCTGGAGCCAGACACAGCCACGTGGGACCCTCCAAGTGCCTCACAGGCAAGTGGCCTTGGCCAAGCCCTTCCTTTTTCTTTTTTTTTTTTTGAGACAGGATCTCACTCTGTGGCCTAGGCTGGAGTACAGTGGCATGGATCATGGCTCACTGCACCTTCGGCCTCCAGGGCTCAGGTGATCCTCCCACCTCAGCCTCCTGAGTAGCTGGGACTTCGAGTGTGTTCCATCATGCTCGGCTACTTTTTAAATTTTTGGTAGAGATGGAGTCTCCCTATGTTGCCTCGAACTCCTAGGCTAGAGGGATCCTCCCACCTCGGCCTCCGAAAAGCGCTAGGATTACAGTTGTGAGCCTCCACAGCTGGCCCCTTTCAGGAACCTCAGTTTATAATGTGTAAAGTGGGAAAAACTCTGGTACCTCTCTTTCTCCTCGAGAGCCGGCTCTTGCCTGTGGCTTGAGCTCCTCTCTCCCATCCCTACCCGCTCCTTCCAGACCAAATCACCCTGTCTGAGTGGCTTTCTTGTCCCTTCCTATTTATTTCTTTTCTTTTTTTTCTTTTTTGAGATGGAGTCTCGCTGTGTCACCCAGGCTGGAGTGCAGTGGCGCGATCTCAGTTCACTGCAAGCTCCGCCTCCCGGGTTCACGCCATTCTCCTGCCTCAGCCTCCCGAGTAGCAGGGATTACAGGCGCCTGCCACCATGCCCGGCTAATTTTTTGTATTTTTAGTAGAGACGGGGTTTCACCGTGTTAGCCAGGATGGTCTCGGATCTCCTGCCCTGGTGATCCACCCGCCTCAGCCTCCCAAAGTGCTGGGATTACAGGCGTGAGCCACCACGTCCGCCCAGTCAATATTTTTTCGAGACAGAGTCTTGCTTTGCTGCCCAGGCTGGAGTGCAGGGGCACGATCTCAGCTCACTGCAACGCAACCTCCTGCCTCAGCCTCCCAAGTAGTTGGAATTACAGGCGCATGCCACCAAGTCCTGCCATTTTTTTTTTTTTTTTTGTATTTTTAGTAGAGATGGAGGTTTCATCACGTTGGCCAGGCTGGTCTCAAACTCCTGACTTTGTGATCCGCCCACCTCAGCCTCCCAAAGTGCTGGGAGGCGTGAGCCACCATGTCTGGCCATTTGATGTCTCCTTTAACTAGGACATCAGCTCCTAGGGGGCAGGGACTGATCTGTCTACTACTGTCCCCGTACCCGGGCAACACCTGGCACGTAGCATGATTTTAGTGAGCAGCTACTGAGCATAAGGGGTAATGTACTAATAGTTGAGCTGTCTCTGGGCCCTGCCGGGGGATGAGATTAAAAATCAGCTTAAAAATCAGCTTAGTCGACTGGGCGGGATGGCTCACGCCTGTAATCCCACTACTTTGGGAGGCCAAGGCTGGCAGATCACCTGAGGTCACGAGGTCCAAGACCAGCCTGACCAACATGGAGAAACCCCATCTCTACTAAAAATATAAAATTAGCTGGGCATGGTAGCGCATGTCTGTAATCCCAGCTACTTGGGAGGCTGAGGTGGAAGAATTACTTAAGCCTGGGAGGTGGAGGTTGCAGTGAGCCAAGATTGTGCTACTGCACTCCAGCCTGGGCAACAAGAGCAAAACTCCGTCTCAGAAGAAAAAAAAAAAAAAAAATCTGCTTAGTCTTACTAAGAACTCGCCACGCAGGTGCCCTCACCACCTGCCAGGCTCTCTGCCATCTGGTTTTCCTACTGAACCCTCCCTGACCAGGTGTTTTCCAGATGGGGAAACAGGCCCCACCTGCCTTGCTCAGGGGCGTGCACCCATTTGAAGGGAACAGCTGGCCGGCGGGAGAACCAGGACTCAAACCCCCCCCCAATTGGCTCTATGCCGGCACTCACCTCGTCTATCTCACACTGGACCACAGACTCCACGGAGGGGTGCTTCACCACCTCACGCAGGACACCTCCATCTCCGCCCCCGATGATCAGCACCTGGGAGGAGGGGGCAGTAAAGGCAGGGGCCCTGGCAGAACTGGGCGCCCCCAGGACCCAGAAGCAGACCCCCTGGTCCCTCGGACCCACGGGCCTCATCATTTTCTACCCTCGGAAAATCTTTCGTGCTGGTGTCCCCTTTCCTGGAAGTTCCTTCCAGGGCTGCCCTAGGCTTCCGAGGCGGCGTCAGTGTCGGCCCCCACCTCTCTGCGGGACTCCCTGGCCTTGCTAGCCCTTTCTCTGACAACCGTGCAGGCAGCATCTGGGAAGAGTCCGGGGCACACCTGGGGCCGCCCCTCGTCCGGCACTGTTCCAGGGGACACTGGGGTACCTTTCGCGGGTTGGGGTGGCTGCAGAGAGGCAGGTTGGCGATCATCTCCTGGTAGGAGAACTCGTCCCTCTCCGTGCACTGGATGACACCGTCCAACACCAGCACGTTGCCATAGGTCTTACTGCGGGCGGAGTGACAGTCAGGGGCCTGGGTTCTCTGGGGTGGGGAAAACATACCCCAAGCCGCCCTGGGTGAGGAGGGTCTCCCCACCCCGCCTAGGGGTCCCAGGGGTGAGGAGCGGTGGTGACACGTGGCGAGGAACGGCAGGCGGGCCGCCGGGTGGAGGCTGGGTTGGGAACCGGGGTCTACTCGGGCTCTGACGTATCCCGAGGCTGACACGTGGAGCGGGGCGCAGACTCCGGCTCCCCCGCCCAAGAGGCCAGCCCGCAGCCCCAGCCCCAGCCCAGGGAGGCGGGGTGAGGGGTGGCGAGGGAGCCAGGGCAGGACGGGGTCCGGCCGGCTTGGGTCCCGGCGTGGAGGGGCCCGTGAGGCGGGCAGCAGGCGGCCTGGGCTGAGCCGAGGAAGCCGGCGCCCGCGGGCAGCGGCGGTACCTGCGGAAGACTAGGATGTCCTGGTAGCGCGAGCGCCGGTGGTGGAGCAGCTGCTCCACCTGCAGCGACAGGGCCTGGCCGGGCCACAGACTGCAGGTCTCGCGGAACCAGCCCTCGCGGATGGCGGCGGGGCCGGATGCAGCGGGGCCATCGGGGCCGGGCTCCATTGCGGGCAGGCGGGCGGGCGGCGCGGGGCGCGGGCCCGGGACTGCAGGCCGCGCGGAGCCGCAGCACAACGGGACCAGCTCCGCCCGCCGCCCGCGCCGCAACCTAACCCGGGCGCGGGGCGGGGCCTGCCGGCGGGGGCGGAACCCGCGCTCTCCAATGGCAAAGGGGCCTCGCCGAGCGCTCATTGGCCACCGGCACGCAGAGCGGCGCGGAGTGGCTGGGGGGCGCCGTCCGTCGGCGGCAGCAAGGTAGTGCGGCCCGCTGCAGGGGCCACGTGGGGCCCGGCCGGGGCCGGGCTGCCGGGCAGGGTTCCGGGGCGGGCTGGACCGGCGGAAGGGGTCTGGGTCCTTCCTCCGCCTCAACCAGCCGGGGCGGTGCACCACCGGCCTCTGCTCCCTTCTCGGGGTTGGGAAGCACCGAGGGCCGCTAGGGACTGCGGGACTCGGGCTTGGTGCGGAGTGCGAGAGCGCTGGGACGTGCGGATTCGGGAGTCAGCCTTTGGGCTGGAGACACGGGAGCGGGCAGCTACAGTGGGTTACGTTGTTGCACGGAGCGAGTAGAACGTATCCCTCGCTGCGTCCAAAATCTGGTTCCTTGTTGGATTTGAACAGATTATGTGGCTTGTCCGGGCGAACTGAGGGTTTTTATTTACTTGGAAAGAATCATCACAGTCCGCGAATTAACAAGCTGGATTTAGCCATTTTCCCTTAGTTCCTCTGAGCCATGAGCCTATGGCTGTTGAATACGAGAGAAGTGCTTTTCTAAACGAGTTTCTAAATTTACCAAGTGTCCAGGAAGAGGCCCAGAACATACATATTCAGCACCAGAAAAGACTGGCACGCAATTTTTCTTGACAAACTGGGTCTTGCTCCTTGAAGGGTGGGTGGGAATGTGCTTTCTGTTTTTATGAGAATGTCAAAGAACTTCTCAGAATCACATTAAGCATGCTAATTACCAAATATTAAATGCTAATTGTTCTACACGCAGTTCGAATGCCAAGGAAGATGAAACTGGTATAAGCTACTCTTGACATTATGTCAGGGATGGTTTTGACACGTTTTGCAGCCTCCGCCTGGAGGTGGGGAACGTTTCCTGTGTCGTCCCCAGAGCTGAGTAAGTGTTGTTTATCGGTGAGAGCAAGCCTCAAGCCTAGGCAACAATGTGCCTTGCTTGCCTTTAAGCCCCTTCTAAAGGGGAGGTAAACCAAGACCGCTAAAGAATTGCTAGGTGCCGCGATGGTTCACCCCGGTAATCCCAGCACTTTGGGAGGCCGAGGCGGGCAGATCACGAGGTCAAGAGATCAAGACGATCCTGGCTAACATGGTGAAACCCCGTCTCTACTAAAAATACAAAAGTTAGCTGGGCATGGTGGTGCGCGCCTGTAGTCCCAGCTACTCGGGACGCTGAGGCAGGAGCATCGCTTGAACCCGGGAGGTGGAGATTGCAGTGAGCCGATATTGCGCCACTGCACTCCAGCCTAGCCTGGCGACAGAGCGAGACTCCGTCTAAAAAAAAAAAAAAAAAAAAAATTATTGCTAGGCATAGGCTGGGCGCGGTGGCTCACGCCTGTAATCCCAGCACTTTGGGAGGCCAAGGCGGGTGGATCATCTGAGGTCAGGAGTTCAAGACTAGCCTGGCCAACATGGTGAAACCTCGACTCTACTAAAGATACAAAAAATTAGCCAGGGTGGGGGCGGACGCCTGTAATCCCAGCTATTCGGGAGCCTGATGCAGGAGAGTCGCTTGAACCCGGGAGGTGCAGGTTGCAGTGAGCCGAGATTGCGCCACTGCACTCCAGCCTGGTGACAGAGCAAAACTCCATCTAAAAAAAAAAAAAAAAAAAAAATTGCTAGGCAGCTGGGCACAGGGGCTCAGGCTTGTTAATACTAGGATTTTGGGAGGCCAAGGCAGGACCACTTGAGCCCAGGAGTTCCAGACCAGCCTGGGCAACATAACAAGACCCTGTCTCTAAAAAAAATAAAAAATAAAAAATGCTAGGCAACAGCTTCCATGGACTTGTTCCAGGAACAAAGATTATTCGTGAAAGGTCCACATAGTGGGTAAGAGTCAGTGTGTCCAGTGCTACAGGCTTGACTGGGTTCAACCCTGTACTTCGGTCAAGGTGTTCGCCTACCTTGCCTGTACTTCCTCGAAGACATTTCTGCCTCTGGATTGTAACTGCCTGTGTACTTGTCTGTGTTCCCTGAGCCAGATCATAAGCTCTGAAGCTGAGGATGGTGGCCATAGATGGCAGGCCTGCATGCAGCCAGGTGCCTTGTGGATCAGCTCGCTTTTAGGTGGTGAAGGACTGACCGTAGACGTGGCCCTGGCATTCCAGGGCACTGCATAGGGGCAAGTGGAGGGCCAAGTCCATCCCATCCCTTCTACAAGCTGGACAAAGCTGCTCCGGCATGTGGGTCCTCACATGACAAAGGCTCACACATTCACATCCTTTGTCTTCCTGTAGAGGGAGTGGAACTGAGGCCTCAGCCTCCAGCAGGAACAGAACTTGAGACCTCTGGGCCAGAGTGCACAGAGATTGCACAAACCTTCCAAGTTCAGAGAAGACCAAAACCCTGAATGACAGACAAAAAAGCCCCCAAATGTACAGCACTGTGAATCCAAAAATACCCCCTGACTTCAGGTCACGAGGAAGAAAAACTGATTTTGCCAGAAGTAGCCATTACTGCACAGCCCAGTTACAATCACAATTGACGTTAAAGTCAGGCCAGATGACTACAGAAGTCTACAGAAAAAAAACCAGGATTGGCCATGGGTGGTGGCTCACGCTTGTAATCCCAGCAGTTCAGGAGGCTGAAGGGGGCGGATCGCCTGAGGTCAGGAGTTCAAGACCAGCCTGGCCAATGTGGTGAAATTCCATCTCTACTAAAAATACAAAAATTAGCTGCCATGGTGGCACGCACCTGTCATCCCAGCCACTCGGGAGGCTGAGGCATGAGAATTGCTTGAACCCGGGAGGTGGAGGTTTCAGTAAGCCACAGTCGCACCACTGCACTCCAGCCTAGGTGACAGAGCAAGACCCTGTCAACAACAACAACAAAAAAACAAAAACAAAAAAACCAACACCAAAAATCAAAACAAAAAACAAAAACAAAAAAAACCAGGATTGAGAAAATCAGGCTTTAGCATGAAATGTTTCTCCCTAAAATTCAGACCAATGTACCTCAAAAATCCAGTTATAAAGCTTAAGTGTCTAGTGGGTTAACTATCCCACCCAAGCTCCTAAAAAGTGTCGTTATAAAAGGAAAAAGGGGAGACAGGGTAGAGGAGAGAAAGGTGAGCCAATGGCTGCTGTTCAAGGAAATGGTTTAAATGGGGCTGCCACGTGGTTATGTGTCTGTCACAAGAGGCTTGTTAGGCAGTTAGCACTTGAGTCATTTTTCTAGCCTTCCATTCAGCCAGGCAGACAGCTGTGGTTATGAGTGGGAACAATTTTGGCCATTACGTGGTGTGGCTTGGTTGAAAATGCCTATGGCAAGCTGCCTAAGGCACCACAAACAGCAGCATACCTCCTTGAGCACACAGCCTTCCTGCTCATAAATTCTCTCTACCTCCAACCCAGCCAGCCCTGCCAGATCCCTTTCCCTTCCTCTTGGAGCACAGGCCCAGCCATGGACTCCACTACTCAGTCACTGTACAGTTTCTGACCCACACACACCCCTTTATGTGCTCCCCATCCTCCTTCGTCCTGTCCCAGGTGCTCCCCAAGTGACCTGACATTGAGCTCCAGCTGTTCTTTGAACACCCGAAGACCATCATCTCTACCCCATGGCTCAAGAGTTCTGGATTTTGGGGTTGATGGATCAGTAAACCTGCGCAAACAGCATCTAGGGACTGACACTGGGTTGCGAACTTTTTATTTGGCAAGATTGACCATTTGAAAAGATCTTAAACTCCTGTCTAAGGTTCCTGTCTTTTAAAAAACAAACAGAAGGCTGGGCGCCATGGCTCAGGCCTGTAATCCCAGCACTTTGGGAGGCCAAGGTGGGTGGATTATCTGAGGTCAGGAGTTCAGGACCAGCCTGGCTAACATGGTGAAATCCCATCTCTACTAAAAATACAAAAATTAGCCAGGCGTGGTGGTGGGCGCCTGTAATCCCAGCTACTCGGGAGGCTGAGGTAGGAGAATTTCTTGAACCCAGGAGGTGGAGGTTGCAGTGAGCCAAGTTCGTGCCATTGCACTCTAGCCTGAACGACTGGAGAGGGAGACTCTGCCTCAAAAAACAAACAAACAAACAAAAACATCATTATAAAGACAAAACCAATATGGAAAACTTCCAAAGAAAGGGTGCAGCATTACTTCAACTCTCTGGGAGACTGTTTTCATTCGTCTCTAACCAGTGGTAAGACCAATGCACCCGCTCAGCCAGGCTCAGGCCTGTGGCTTCAGCTAACAGTGGTTCTCAAACTTCAGCAGGCAGAAGAATCATCAGGAGAGCCGGGTGAGCACAGCGGCCCCGGCAGCCTCCTGGCTCTGGGTGGCACTGGATTCTTTCTGACAAGCCCCCATCTGGGCTGTCAGAAACCTCCGCTTTGAGCAGCGCTGCCAGAGAGCTCTCTAGAAGTCCCTTGCTCCTGAGGGTCCAGTCCGAATGCCCCTTTCACGAGGCCTCTCAGGCCATCCTCAGTAGAAAAGAATTTCTCATTTTGGCCGGGTGCAGGGGCTCACGCCTTGCAATCCCAGCACTTTGGAAGGCTGAGGCGGGCGGATCACTTGAGGTCGGCCAATATGGTAAAACCCCGTCTCTACTAATTAGCTGGGTGTGGTGGTGGGCGCCTGTAATCCCAGCCACTTAGGAGGCTGAGGCAGGAGAATCGCTTGAACCCAAGAGGCAGAGGTTGCAGTGAGCCGAGATCGCGCCACTATGCTCCAGCCTGGGTGACAAGAGTGAGACTCTGTCTCAAAAAAAAAAAAAAAAAAAAAAAAAATTTCCACCTGTGAGGCCGGGTGCAGCGGCTCACGCCTGTAATCCCAGCACTTTGGGAGGCTGAGGTGAGTGGATCACCTGAGGTCAGGAATTCGAGATCAGCCTGACCAACATGGTGAAACCTCGTCTCTACTTAAAAATACAAAAATTAGCCGGGTGTGATGGCAGGTGCCTGTAATCCCAGCTCCTTGGGAGGCTGAGGCAGGACAACTGCTTGAATCTAGGAGGCAGAGGTTTCAGTGAGCCAAGATTGTGCCATGCCATTGCACTCTAGCCTGGGCAACAAGAGCGAAACTCCATCTCAGAAAAAAAAAAAAAAAATTCCACTTGTCAATTTTTTATAGCAGAGACTGCCATTTTTGGGCAGTGACTGTTCTTTGTCCTTCGATGTCTGTTCTTCCCAAATTCTATAATAGAACCCTGGGCTTTTAGCTGGACACATGGATGACTGAAATAATGACATTTCCTAATATCCCTTGCTGTGGTCATGTGACTAAGTTCTGACCAACGGGAAGTTGAAATGGGCAGTGTCCTATTCAAAGAGATTGGGTGCTCTTCTTTCCTCCTCCCAGCAGATGGGAATGAGAAAGTAATGGCTGGAGCAAGGGCAGCCACCCTGCATCATGAGGCAGCAGCCTTGTATTTGAGCTGAGGATGGTAAAACAATAGGAGTCTGTGTCTGATGATCATGAGCATCACACTAGCTCTGGACCAACTATATTTACAAAAGAGGAGGAAAATCATCTCTCTTGTTAAAAGTCACTCAAATCATCTCTCTTGTTAAAAGTTTGGCTTTTCTGTCATTTGCAATCAACCTAGTCCTAGCTAATACAAACTCCATCCTATCTTAGGACAAGGCTGTTCTCTGCTGTTCTGCTTGAATGGGAGCTCTCTGACAGCAGTGATGTGTGATTTAGTTTGGTACACCCCAAAGGGTATCATATACAGTTGGCAGTCTCAATACTTGGTGGGATGCATTTCAAAGAAAAAAGGTTCCTAGGTTAAGTATTTGTAAAAACCAAAGTAATGGCATTCTGTGCTTATTAGCCCATCTCAGGATTAAAATAAAATGAAATTCTAAAGAAATTATCAGAGGCCGGGCGCGGTGGCTCAAGCCTGTAATCCCAGCACTTTGGGAGGCCGAGACAGGCGGATCACAAGGTCAGGAGATCGAGACCATCCTGGCTAACACAGTGAAACCCCGTCTCTACTAAAAAATACAAAAAACTAGCCGGGCGAGGTGGTGGGCGCCTGTAGTCCCAGCTACTTGGGAGGCTGAAGCAGAAGAATGGCGTAAACCCAGGAGGCGGAGCTTGCAGTGAGCTGAGATCCGGCCACTGCACTCCAGCCTGGGTGACAGAGTAAGACTCCGTCTCAAAAAAAAAAAAAAAAAAAAAAAAAAAGAAATTATCAGAGATTGGGTCACAAATTTATACAAAGGTTCAGTGCTGCATTATTAAGAATAGTACCAAAAATGAAAACCTAAATGTTTAACAGTGGGGGTTGGCAAAACTAAATTTTAGATTGAGAAAAGTGTCACAATATAAACTTTCAAGGTGAAAAATGATAGAAACCTAAACCCAAGATATATTAAAAAGATGTATCTATATACACATAGCAAAAGTTTACAAGGAAATACAGCAAAATGTTAAAGATTATCTCAGTTGGGCGTGGTGGCTCATGCCTGAAATCCCAACACTGGGAGGACAAGATGGGAGGATCGCTTGAGGCCAAGAGTTCAAGACCAGCCTGGGCAACAGAGCAAGACCCCGTCTCTATAAAACATAAGAAAAATTACCCAGGTGTGGTGGCATGTGCCTGTAGTCTTAGCTATGTGGGAGGCTGAGGCGGCAGGATCACTTGTGCCTGGGAGGTCAAGGCTGCAGTTAGCCAAGATCACACCACTGCACTCCAGACTAGGCAACAGAGTGAGACCCTATCTCATAAAAAGAAGAAGAAAAAAACAAAAACAAAAACAAAAAACAAAACATCTTTGTGTGGCAGGACTACAGATGCTTAAAATTTTCTCTTTGTATTTTTCTTTTGTTTTTGAGAGAGTATTGTTCTACTGCCCAGGCTGGAATGCAGTGGTGTAATCTCAGCTCACTGCAACCTCTGCCTCCTAGGTTCAAGCGATTCTCCTGCCTCAGCCATCCGAGTAGCTGAGATTACAGGTGCTCACCATGCCTGGCTAATTTCTGTATTTTCAGTAGAGATGGGGTTTCACCATGTTGGCTAGGCTGGTCATGAACTCCTGACCTCAGGTGATCCGCCTGCCTCAGTCTCCCACAGTGCTGGGATTACAGGCATGAGCCACCACGTCCGACCTTGCATTTTACTATATTTCCCACATTTCCTGCAATGAACATGTTATTACTTCTATAATCAGAAAAAAAAAAAAAGTTGATTTTAAAAAAAAAAAGAACAGAACAGAGTAGAGAACAGGTCCTCAGGAGCCACTGCTAGCTCTAGGGCACCTTACCACTTCCTTTCCCGATGGCATTTTTTAACCAGGTGGCTCCATTCATGTTATTTGAAGGCTCGGGAAGGAAGTGAAACTGCCCAGAGAACCCTCTCCAAGTGGAGCGATGAACATCACAGCTTCTGCTTTGCAGGTGCTGCCACTTCTGAGTCCCAGCAATTTGTCTCATATTCCTCCTTGGGAGTGGCTCTGGATTTTTCTTTTTCTTTTTCTTTTTTTTTTTTTTGAGACAGAGTCTCGCCTTGTCGCCCAGGCTGGAGTGCAGTGGTGAGATCTCGGCTCACTGCAAACTCCGCCTCCCGGGTTCACGCCATTCTCCTGCCTTAGCCTCCCGAGTAGCTGGGACTACAGGTGCCCGCCACCACGCCTGGCTAATTTTTTGTATTTTTAGTAGAAAGGGGGTTTCACCGTGTTGGCCAGGATGGTCTCGATCTCCTGACCTCGTGATCCGCCCACCTTGGCCTCCCAAAGTGCTGGGATTACAGGTGTGAGCCACCGTGTCCAGCCAGCTCTGGATTTTTCTAGAAGTCACCATAACCCCTGGAACACACTCACCTGCCCAGACAGCTGAAGATGGTTGCCTGAACAGGATGGCAACCTGCCCAGAGCTGTGGCGGCAACAAAATAAAAGTCAGGAATCAGCTTTCTTCCAGGAAGAATATTTTTTAATGGTTTAAAAATACGTCTGTACAAAAGCAGCACTGGCATTTGGTGCTTCTGGTCCACGGGTGCCGCGTGTCTTCCAGGACTATCTCTGTGGCCAGTTGTACCTGAAGCCTCTGCAGAGACAGTGTAAAAACAACAGTTATTTCTTCTGGGTTGGCTGGATGTTCTCAGATGGTTTACAAAACGGTGCAAACCTTAATCATGCAGAACAGAGGGAGAATGGCTTGTTCAGGGGCCCCCGAGAACTCGACGGCCCACCAGAGTTGGCTGAGCTGAGCAGCATCTCGAGAAGGCAGACCTGTTCTTCCTGCCCCCGGGCAAGTCCCCTAACCTCAGGGTCAGCTTGATTATTAGGATTTTATGTTTTTAACAAAAACATTTCGCCAGGTGCAGTGGTTCACACCCGTAATCCAAGTACTCTGGGAGGCCGAGTTGGGAGGATCAACTGAGGCCAGGAGTTTGAGACCAGCCTGGCCAACATGGCAAAACCCCATCTCTACTAAAAATATAAAAACATTAGCCGGGCATGGTGGCAGGCACCTGTAATCCCAGCTACTCGGGAGGTTGAGGTGAGAGACTTGCTTGAACCTAGGAGGCGGAGGTTGCAGTAAGCCGAGATTGTGCCACTGCACTCCAGCCTGGGTGAAAGAATGAGACTGTCACAAACCAAAACAAAACCAAGTCAAACCACTCTTCAACAACAAGGATAACCCATACGTGCTTACTTTTTCCTCATTCCTAATAGGCTGGTCCAGGAAAATTTCGTAACTATTCACACCTATTTTCCCTGAGGTGACCCCAGGAAACACAGTAACTGGAAAGCCAGGAACAAGGGGCATCTGAGTCCTGGGGCGCAGTGCCTGGCTCTGTGATGTGTGGCACAGAGCAAATCACGTCCCGCCCTTGTTTTCCGAGTGGTGAGAGGGACCTGGCTGTGGGAGGTTCTCTGAGGCATCCTGGTTGAAGACCCCTGGGCACTCGATCCCCACTGACTGCACCATGCAGGGCAGGTGCTTTTTCACTGGGCTCCCTGGGCCACACCGCCATCCACCGCGTACCTGTCTGACTTTCCCGTCGGAAAGGACATGCTTTTGTTTCCCACCGACTGTTTAATTTTTTTGGCTGCAATGAATTTCTGGAAAGAAAAGAAACCGTTTAAGCTGGGTAGGCACCTTGACCACAAGATACACAGAAACACACACCTGAGCTCAGGGGGCCAAAGATTCTAGCAGCACAGGTGTGACTTTAGATTCCCTGCGAGAGGACGTTTCTGTGTCTCTGAAGGCAAAGTTGCTAGGATGCGCTGCAAGAGGAACAGGAGGGCCCCAAAGCAGCCCTGGCCCCGCGCCTGTGGAACCTGCAGCCATGCTGTTTCCCTGGCACCAGCACCAACACCCACGTGGGGCGAATGCAGGCTTGTGCTGGCCCCAAAGGGGGTGCTTTTGGCCTGCAGCTGTGGTTCCCATGGTAGCAAACACAGAATAACACCCTTTAAAACCACACGCCAGCTTTTACAGCCTCGTTTTATGAGTTGCCGGGGTAGCTGACGGGTATTGCCCGCGCTTGGGAAGAAATGAGGTGAGGAAAAAGATATGCAAAGGAATGGACTCCTGGATGGGCCTGTCTTCTCAGCAGAGGAGGAGGTCAAAAATAGGCGCCACGGGCGTGCTAAAATCCTCCAGGAACAGTTCTTACCTTGCCAGAAGGGGTCTGTTTATTTGGATCAAACTGAGAAGCAGCTTTGGATTTGCTGTTTCCTGCAAGGTAAGAGATGAGAGAGACCTGCGGTCAGGTCAATGAGTTACCAGGCATCACAGGCTCACAGCGAGGCCGGGACCACGACACTCAGGCAAGCCTTGGCTGTCAGAGCGCAACCCCTGTCACAATGAGGGGCTGCGGCTCGTGGCTCATGTAAATGAATACATGGTGATCCTGGTCCCTGTGGGCAGTCTGAAGACCAGGCCTGTTTCTCTCGGCTCTAGTCGCAGGGACGTTAGGGGCAGGTGGCTACAGCAGTGGCCCCTGCACATAAGGAAGTCCATTCTGATCTCTGTGCTGGGTGATGCCGTCAGGAACTCGGGCTCTGAGGCGACACTCCTGTATAAAGGGCCACTGTGTGGAATGGCCTCTGCGCTCTCTTTTCCAAAGGAGCATGTTGTGCCAAAGGCTGCTCGAGTCGGGAATGCCATCTGGAGCCCCTTTGAAGCAGATGGACTCTCATAGCCCCAGCACCCATAGGGGTTCATGTCATAGGTTTTGAGATTTTTCAACAAACAAAATCCTCAGTGTGTGTGTGTGTGTGTGTGTGTGTGTGTGTGTGTGTGTGTGTGAAAGAGAGAAAGAGAGAGAGAGAGAGAGAGAGAGGGTTTATGGGCACAAGTTACAGTGAGGAAGGATGGAGCCCTGGTCACAATGGAAGTGACAGGTGATCTTACTAACCCACCATGGAGGCCACCAAGAGAGTGAGCTCCAGTGGAGGAGGTGGCAACGAGGCTGCAGGCGACTGTCCACATTGCCACGGCCTCTCTGGACTACTCCAACAATTCCTGGCGAGCGCCATGCCTTGCGCAGGGCTCACTTGGCCCCTACGTTGCAGTCTCTTTCTGGCTTCCTCCCCTCTCACGCACACAGATGCCCCCCTATGGGGCCCCAGTACTTCCTCACCAGCAAAAGCCTTGAAGTCTGACTGGCTGTAGTCATAAGGCGTAAACTCTTTTTCTGGCGGCTCCAGGTCCTTTGGCTTCTTGGAAATTTTGAGTCGTTTCTTCTCTTGTTTCTGTTCTGTGGTCCTTGGGTCACTTGTTGCTCGCTCTCTCTTCTTTGCAGCATTTTCTAGCTGTAGATCAGGAACAGATGTGGAGGAGGAACAGGGAGACACATGGGACAGGGAACCCCGCCGGCCTCAGCAGTAGCTGGGATCCAGCTGCCTAAGTGGTAAGAAGAACTGTCAGTGGTGGGAAGAGGAGCTATGGCTGGAACTTCGGACCAACACTCAGGGTCAGCTGAAACCAATTCCTCACTGGACAATGACATGAGGTCATTTAAGAAAGGCAAGCAGGCCAGGTGCAGTGGTCATGCCTATAATTCCAGTGCTTTGGGTGGCCAAGGTGGGAGGACTTCTTTAGGCAGTCTGAGACCAGCCTGGGCAACACAGCAAGACCTCTATCTCTACAGAAAAATGAAAAAAAATGTAGCCGGGCATGGTGGTGCGTGCTTGTAGTCCTAGCTACTTGGGAGGCTGAGGTGGGAGGATCGTTTGAGCCCAGGAGTACAAGGCTGCTATGAGCTATAATCGCACCACTGTACTTCAGCCTGGGCATCAGGGTAAGAGTAAGACCATGTCACTATTATTTTTTTAAAAAAAGGAAATTAAAAAAGAGGTGAACTGAAAAGAAGTCAGGACTTAATATAAAGCATAGGGCAAGCCCCCTAAGATACCCAAGGAAGATCCTGACCACAAGGAGGGGCATCGTTTTTCAAAGGAAAAAGGAGAAAGGCTGGCACGTACCGCGACCTGCTGTCGGACGGAGATGGCCTGTTCTGCTGCAGCTTTGCACGCCTCCTTTGCCTGTTCCCGGGCAGCTGCAAGGGAGAGAACTGTCTCTGGAGTTGCTGAATCCAGCAACCACCCTCCTCCATCTCCATCCTCCTCCGACTTGGCCTAGCCACAGGGGTTGTCATGGCTGATCCCTCCTCCCTCGCAGCTCCCTGGTCCCGCATCTCCGCAGGACAGGCTGCCTCAGGGCTCAGGCTCAGGTGCGCTGTGCACCTTCACCTACACTTGAGCTGATTCTCCCTGGCCCTGGCTGCTCCTGTCCTGTGAACCCAAATGCTCAGTGGCCTGTGGACCTGAGGGCGTTTAACAGGATCATCACCATCACCATAGTGGACAAGCTGGCTCAAACCAGCTACTTTGGCTGCCAGCAACTCTAGCTTTCCAGCTGCTCAGGACAAAATCTTCATCCAAGACTCCCTCCTTTAGGCCGGGCGCGGTGGCTCAAGCCTGTAATCCCAGCACTTTGGGAGGCCGAGACGGGCGGATCACGAGGTCAGGAGATAGAGACCATCCTGGCTAACACGGTGAAACCCCGTCTCTACTAAGAAATACAAAAAATAGCTGGGCGAGGTGGCGGCGCCTGTCGTCCCAGCTACTCGGGAGGCTGAGGCAGGAGAATGGCGTGAACCCGGGAGGCGGAGCTTGCAGTGAGCCGAGATCCGGCCACTGCACTCCAGCCTGGGCGACAGAGCCAGACTCCGTCTCAAAAAAAAAAAAAAAAAAAAAGACTCCCTCCTTTCTCTCACCTGCCACATCCACCTCATCCTCAAATGCTGTCAGCTTTGCTACGGGACAGATCCAGGCTCTGATAGTTTCTCGCCACCTCTTCTGCTCCCACGCTGGTCTCAAGGCCACTGTTCCCTCTTGCCTGGGCCACTGTCATGTCTCCTCTCCCTTCCTGGGTTCCCATCCTGTCGCCTATCGTCTGCTCTTGACACAGCAGCCAGAGGGCCACATGTCAGTCACTTCCCACCCAGTGTCTGCTCAGCACCCTCCTGGCTTCTGAACTCAGAGTAAAAGGCAGCATCATCCTGTGGGCCCCTGCCGGCTCCTTCCCCATTTCCTGCTCTTCTCTACCCGCTCTGCTCATGCAGGCCCACTTGCTGCTGCTGAGCATGCCTAGTGAACTACCCTCAGGGCCTCTGGGCTCGCTGTGCTGTGCTCCAGAACTCTTCTCTAGCTCACTGCAGGTCTCGTCAATGTCACATTCATTAGACTGCCTTCTCCAACCACCGTCGAGACAGCTACAGCACCCCCCCAGCACTCCCCACCCATCTCTCTGCACAGCGCCAGCTGCCATCTGCCAGGATAGACACTGATTGGCCACCATCCCTCAGCAGAAGGGAAGCCCCACAGAGCAGGGGCTGTGCCTACTTCATTCACAGCCGTATCCAGCACGTGGCTGAAACAGCTGATGTGCAACAGCCGTCCTTTAACAGCTGACTGAGTTACAAGGAAGTGAGTGCTACCTGTTTGCTCAGCTGCCTTCTTCTTGACAGTTTCTTTAGAGTCTTTTTGTACTTGCACCTGGGCCAGCTTCCAACGGTTGCTGATCTATAATGAAAGCAAATATAACAAAAAAAACCCTCCAAAGTCAGCCACCCAAGTCTGTCTTACTTTTCATGAGATGATGTAGGGCAGGTTAACCTAAGAAGTACACACATTCTAAGTCATAAGTTTCAAATCTAAGGGCATGAAAAACAAATTTCATGCTGGCTTTATTGCTAAAATCGCTATTAAGGGGGACAAAGTGCTACTGTCCTCCAGGCACTGGGCCATCCGTCATCTCGTTCAATCTCTCTGTAACCCTGGGACAAAGGTACTGTCATCACCCTCTCTTTAGAGATGAGCAAACAGGCTCGGGGAGACTAAATAACTTGTCCAAGGAACACGGTCAGTAAATGACAGAGGCAGACTCAAGGCTGGGCTTCCACAAGTCTGCTGTGTTTCCTTATGACACCCCACTGACCTATGGCGTTACAACACATGGAGGTGACACTGGGCATAACACACGGGACGTGCGGTTGTTCAATGTGCCACAACCCATCAGAGGAAAAGAGGAGAGGAGGCAGAAGCCCCACCTGATTCCCCATTTCTTTTTTTTTTTTGAGACGGAGTCTGGCTCTGTCGCCCAGGCTGGAGTGCAGTGGCCGGATCTCAGCTCACTGCAAGCTCCGCCTCCCGGGTTTACGCCATTCTCCTGCCTCAGCCTCCCTAGTAGCTGGGACTACAGGCGCCCACCACCTCGCCCGGCTAGTTTTTTTTGTGTTTTTTTAGTAGAGACGGGGTTTCACCGTGTTAGCCAGGATGGTCTCGATCTCCTGACCTCGTGATCCGCGCGTCTCGGCCTCCCAAAGTGCTGGGATTACAGGCTTGAGCCACCGCGCCCGGCCTGATTCCCCATTTCTAAAAATAGCAAGCTAACTCAGGGACAGGGACAGGGCTAGGGCCAGGGGACCTGTCGGTTTTGCCTAACACAAGAGTTCTGCTGCCACACAGAGGGAGCCAGTCACTCATGTCATCAGAATAGAGGCTTCCTGCAGGGAAGAAGGAGGCTGCGAACCATAGTTCACGTGCTGGCTCCCGGAAATATCTCAAGGGGGTCTAGGGGAGGTGTGTTCTCATCCTTACTCATAATGCTGGTAAAAACAAGCCAGATAAGATAGAGTGTTTTAAAATTAAAGCTGTCACCTTTAAGATCCTTAAAGTAACAGACATCTGTAAAAATGCATCAAGCTGTATACTTAATATTTGTGTACTTTACTACATATAGATTAAACCTCAATTAAAAAACCGCAAGTGAAGATTTGTTTCTTACAAGGTTTCCCAGTGCTTTTAAGAATCTCACTGAAGTTCTGGACCCTTTCCCTAGAAACAACGCTAGAAAATAAAGGGCTTTTGCCTTCATTGTCAGGGGATTCACAGATGAGATGGACTTGTCTACAACAGAAACCTGGTCTGAATAATTAGGAAATCCCCTTTTCTTAGAAAGTCTCTTTTAGGGCCAGGCGCAGTGGCTCACGCCTGTAGTCCCAGCACTTTGGGAGGCCGAGGCGGGTGGATCACCTGAGGTCAGGAGTTCGAGACCAGCCTGGTCAACATGGTGACACCCCATCTCTACAAAAATTAGCCGGGCATGATGGCAGGTGCCTGTAATCCCAGCTACTCGGGAGGCTGAGGCAGAAGAATTGCTTGAACCTGTGAGGTGGAGGTTGCAGTGAGCCGAGATCGTGCCACTGCACTCCAGCCTGGGTGACAAAATGAAACTCCGTCTCAAAAAACAAAAAAAAAAAAACAAATAACAACAAAAAAGTCTTTTTTAGAACAGGTGACAAGTCCACTTACTTCATAGATTTTTGTTGATGGATCGAACTTCGCTGCCTGAGAGACGGCACGGTGTCCTAGTGAGGGCAGAAACTGGAGGAAGGAAACGGCTGTGTGAAACGTTGCTGGGAACGGAATCTAGGCCCACAGCGCAGAGGTGCTCAGATGGGGGGCTGCTGGTGCCATGTCAGCGTCTTTGCCTGGACACCAGGGCAGCTGACACACTGGCTTCAGAGGCTTCCTTCCCAGGTGAAAGCATGTACAGCTGTAGGCATCTCTATATATCCTGTCAGCCCTGAGTACACAAAACTACGACTCACCATTCTAAATGGATTTTCAAAGGACTCCATGATGTTCTGGGCTTTTTTCTGTGCAATTGTCAATGGACCCTTTTTATTGTCTTCAGCACTAGGTTCCTGCAGGGACAGACAAAAAAATGATCACTAATAACCATGATCATCTGTGACATCAAGACGCAAGCAAGACAGCAATAGTGAATAGTGATTTTTTTTTGTTTTTGGAGACAGAGTCTCGCTCTGTTGCCCAGGCTAGAGTGCAGTGGTGTAATCTGCAACCTCCATCTCCTGCATTCAGGTGATTCTCCTGCCTCAGCCTCCTGAGTAGGTGGGATTATAAGCACGTGCCACCATGCCCGGTTAATTTTTGTAGTTTTAGCAGAGACCAAGTTTCACCATATTGGCCAGGCTGGTCTTGAACTCCTGACCTGAAGTGATCCACCCGTCTTGGCCTCCCAAAGTGTTGGGATTACAGGCATGAACCACCGCACGCACCCAGCCAGTAACAGTGATATTAATACCAATGGCTAAGGCTAATTTTTCATGCACTGTCCTATGTATAAGGCGTTGTGTCTGCAACAGCACCCAGTAGCATTTCAATATCAATGTGCTGGATCAGTGAATTCTCACCATGTCCTCATAGCCAGCCTATGTGGTGGTATTACTCTCACCACCTTACAGAGGAGGAAACTGAGGCCTACAGAGGTTGTGACAGTCTTTCAGAGGCTTGCAGTGAATATGAGCAGACCAAGGATTTAAACCCAGCATGGTCTGGCTCTAGAATATGAGGTCTTAATTGATGCCTGAAATTTATTTTATGTATGTATGTATGTATTTTTTTGAGATAGAGTCTTGCTCTGTTGCCCAGGTTGGAGTGCAGTGGTGTGATCTCTGCTCACTGCAACCTCTGCCTCCCCGGTTCAAGCGATTCTCCTGACTCAGCCTCCCGAGTAGCTGGGATTACAAGCATGCACCACAACCCCCGGCTAATTTTTGTGTTTTTAGTAGAGACAGGGTTTCACCATGTTGGCCAGGCTGGTCTCAAACTCCTGACCTCAGGTGATCTGCCCACCTTGCCCTCCAAAAGTGCTGGGAGCCACCGCACCATGCCTGAAATTTAATATTACATACCTTTACAGGGAATCATTGAAATTACGCAACAAAATGCTGCTTCCAACTGGGTTCATAAATATGTGCTATCCTTTTGCTTCATTTGTAATTATGCCCCTCTGCAACACAGATTGTGGGGAGACCACAGCCTCCTTTACCCCAAACAGCACTTCCGTATCAAAGCAGCCCAGAGTTCATGCTAACATGTGTAGCTAATAAATTACCTTCATGACTCAAATTAGCTCTGAAGTCAACTAAAGCACCTCATATTTTCTCATTAACTGCTAAAGCAAGGCCCAATCTAGATTTATGAGATTAAGTTAAAAACAAAAGTCAAGCCCGGGCCACATGGTGAAACCCCATCTCCACAAAACATACAAAAATTGGCTGGGCATGGTGGCACATGCCTGTAGTCCCAGCTACTCGGGAGAAGGCTGGGGCAGAAGGATTGCTTGAGCCCAGGAGGCAGAGGTGGCAGTGAGCCAAGATGGTGCCACTTGTACTCCCACCTGGGTGACAGAGTGAGATCCTGTCTCAAAAAAAAAAAAAAAAAAAAGCCGGGTGTGGTGGCTCATGTCTGTAATCCCAGCACTTTAGGAGGCTTAGGCAGGTAGATCACCTGAGGTCAGGCATTCGAGACCAGCCTGACCAACATAGCGAAACCCCGTCTCTATTAAAAATGTAAAATATTAGCTGAGTGTGGTGGCGGGTACCTGCAATCCCAGCTACTAGGGAGGCTGAGGCAGGAGAACGCGTGAGCCAAGATGGTGCCATTGCACTCCAGCCTGGGCGACAAGAGCGAAACTCCATCTCAAAAAAACAAACAAAGGCCGGGCACGGTGGCTCAAGCCTGTAATCCCAGCACTTTGGGAGGCCAAGGTGGGCAGATCACAAAGGTCAGGAGATCGAGACCACAATGAAACCCTGTCTCTACTAAAAATACAAAAAATTAGCCAGGCACGGTGGCGGGCGCCTGTAGTCCCAGCTACTCAGGAGGCTGAGGCAGGAGAATGGCGTGAACCTGGGAGGCGGAGCTTGCAGTGAGCCGAGATCGTGCCACTGCACTCCAGCCTGGGCGACAGAGCGAGACTCTGCCTCAAAAAAAAAAAAAAAAACAAAAACAGACAAAACAAACAAACAAAAAAAGTGAAACAGCTGGGTGCAGTGACTCATGCCTGTAATCCCAGCTACTCGGGAGGCTGAGGCAGGAGGAACATTTGAGCCTCAGAGGGAAAGGCTGCAGTGAGCCATGATCGTGCCACTGCATTCCAGCCTGGGTGACAGAACAACATTGTATCCAAAAAAAAAAAAAAAAAGGGTTTCAAAAGCGTTCCTCTTCTTCACTGAAAGCACACATATGTGATGCTGGGGTCAGGCAGAAAGCTACGGGCAGTGCACATTCTACAGTTCGTCGGACAGCACACCTACGCCACCCAAGATGGGCATCCAGGTGAACCGTTTTTCCGCAGCCATCGCTGCAGCTTGTCAACAAAGTCCTGCTTGTATGTTCTCTTAGCGCAAGCCCTCCTCCTACTAGGTGCTGTTCGACAACAGGACGTCAGCCTTTCCCTGAAGATTTCTTCACACACAGAGCTCAGAGAATCCTCCATCCACGACCCCAGACCACCTCCTCCAGAGTGGTCAGTGTCACCTTGCTCATCGGTCTCTGTGCCTCTCCCAGCACTGCTGGGTTTTGCTCTCAGCATTAGTCTTCGAGTGTAAGCAACACTCCAGGCAGACGACTTGCTGGATAAACCCAGTAAACCCCAGGGGGTCCTCATCACCTCAGTGAAGTTTCCGTGCTACTCACATTAAATAACGTGATGACAGCTCTGGCAATCAGGCATGTGGTACCCAGCAAGTTATCTTCTTTTTCTTCAGGGAAGAGGCTCGCCTGCTTCTGAACTGGCACAGATCCTAGAGGAGCAGAAGATAATAAGGTCAAAGCCTACAGAATTTTATTTTGTTTGTTTATTTTTTCTTTTTGAGATGGAGTTTTGCTGTAGTCCCCTAGGCTGGAGTGCAATGGCACAATCTTGGCTCACCGCAACCTCCGCCCCTTGGTTCAAGTAATTCTCCTGCCTCTGCCTCCTAAGTAGCTGGGATTATAGGCATGCGCCACCACGTCCAGCTAATTTTTGTATTTTTAGTAGAGATGGGGTTTCACCAAGTTGTCCAGGCTGGTCTCAAACTCCTGACCTCAGGTGGTCCACCCGCCTCAGCCTTCCAATATGCTGGCATTACAGGCATAAGCCACGCCTGGCCAAGCATACAGAATTTGAGACAAGGTAGCTGTGCCCCAACCTCTTCAGGACAGTCAGGAGGGCTCTCAACTTTACCATTGGTTGGGATGATTGGATAGCCATCCGGAGGGGCATGGGAGCAGTCGTGAGGTCCAAAGAGAACATTCTCCAATCTCTGCATCAAAAAGACACCAGCAGGCTGGCATGTAAAACGTGCAAGCCAGCAGTAGCTTTCTGCCAGCTGTCAGCACAGGCCTCTGTCAGAGGTATACTTGCACTGGCCGTGACTGACGTCTTCCCTCCCGGGGAAGAAAATGGATCCAACACTCTACCTCGGCACTGGGCAGCGGTCCGCTCTTCTTCACTCCGGCTGCAACTTCAGACTAACAATAAAAACAAAGAGAATTGGGGAAAGTTGCCCAAACGCCTCAAGTCCAACCCCCAGTCCCCAGCGCTGACTGTGTTCCTTCCCCAGCCTGTTTCTCAAGAGCCTGGAGGTTTTCTTTCCTCTCTTCACTCTTTACAGTGCCTGGCACGATAATTATTTGGTGCTCAATAATTACTTGTAGAATGAAAGAATAAAGCTCTTTATCATGACTAAGCACAATAGGAAGGATTCCAAAGAGCTTGAAAAAGACTCTTCTCTAGTAATCAAGGTCTCTCTTTACTTGGACAAAGCACAAAGCTTACAAAACATTTTTAACATAAAAATTGCAAATGTGGGGCTAGCAGGTGGCTCATAACTGTAATTTCAGCACTTTGGGAGGCCAAGCTGGGAGGACGTCTTGAGCCCAGGGGTTCAAGACCAGTCTGCGAAACACAGCAAGACCCATCTCTATAAAAAATTTAAAAAAAACTGAGCTGGGTATGGTGGTGTGTGCCTGTGGTCCCAACACCACTTGAGCCTAGCAGATGGAGGCTACAGTGAGCCATGATTGTACCACTGCACTCCAGCCTGGGTGACAGAGCAAGACCCTGTCTCAAAACAACAACGACAAAAAAACCAAAAGAAAACTGGATGCCATTGTCATCATTTGCTATGAAGTCCCATCAATCTTTTCCTCTGATGCTTCCTATACCTGTTTTTTCCCTTTCAGTCTGTGATTCCTCACTTATTTAGGGAGCTATCACTTCATATCTGGGCCACTGCCAGGCTCCCAAAACTAGCTCCCTCTGCTGAGGTCACCACTCCATCTCACTCCACCAGATTAACTGCCTTAGAACAGTGAATTGGCCCAGTTACCAGACAGTACTTGCTGCTGAATCATCAAAGCTAAGGTCATAAAATAAAAAGAATGAGTTTTCATATAAATAAAAAGATAGTTTTCAACTATCATAAAAAAAAAAAAGCAGCTAAATTTATCAAGATACACACACTGGATTTCCCAAGCCCTATTATTTCCTTAGGGTTGTTTAGATGGATACCAGCTCATGAATCTAGGCAGCCACAAGGAATAAGATGCTAGCAGAAAAAACAGGTCTGCTAAGGCTGGGCGTGATGGCTCACGCCTGTAATCCCAGCACTGTGGGAGGCCCAGGTGGGCGGATCACCTGAGGTCAGGAGTTCAAGACCAGCCTGGCCAATATTGTGAAACCCCGCCTCTACTAAAAATACAAAATTAGCCTGGGGTGGTGCACGCCTGTAATCCCAGCAACTAGGGAGGCTGAGTCATGAGAATCGCTTGAACCCTGGAGGCAGTGAGCCGAGATCGTACCATTGCACCCCAGCCTGGGCGACAACAGTGAGACTCTGTCTCAAAAAAAAAGAAAAAAGAAAAAAGAAAAAAAGGCCAGGCGCGGTGGCTCACACCTGTAATCCCAGCACTTTGGGAGGCCAAGGTGAGTGGGTCACGAGGTGAAGAGATTGAGACCATCCTGGCTAACATGGTGAAACCCTGTCTCTATAAAAATACAAAAAAATTAGCCAGGCGTGGTGGCATGCACCCGTAGTCCCAGCTACTCAGGAGGATGAGGCAGGAGAATTGCTTGAACCCGGAAGGTGGAGGTTGCAGTGAGCTGAGATTGGGCCACTGCACTCCAGCCTGCAGACAGAGCGAGACTCTGTCTTAAAAAAGAAAAACAAAAAACAAAAACCAGGCTTGCTAAGTTAGGACCCTTCAGTAGAAAATCTTTTTTTTTTTTTTTTGAGACAGAGTCTCACTCTGTTTCCCAGCCTAGAGTGCAGTGGTATGATCTTGGCTCACTGCAACCTCCGCCTCCCAGGTTCCAGCGACTCTCCTGCCTCAGCCTCCAGAGTAATTGGTATCACAGGTGCGCACCGCACACCCGGCGAATTTTTTGTATTTTTAGTAGACACGGAGTTTCACCATGTTGGCCAGGCTGGTTTCGAACTCCTGACCTGAAATGATCCATCCATCTCAGCCTCCCAAAGTGCTGGGACTACAGGCGTGAGCCACCAGGCCTGGCCACAGAAAAGCTTCTTACCTTGAGCAGGGGCATCTCTCGAGCCTGCTGGATTAAAAGGTGCATTTCGTTGATCTGCTGCCGCACAAGGGGTGGTACTGGGTTGCAGCAAGCTATGATGCCCTGAGGTTCCCTGAAGACAAGTAAGAACACACTCAGTTTGTCACTCAGAAATGCAGCCCTCAAACACTTCCAGATAAGAATAACGACTGGGTAAAGCCAGGGTAGCACACCTAAGCTGAAGCTACAACTAGGTGACTAAGGAAACATTGATGTCAGGCCAGTCTAGGCCAACTTCTCCATGTGTTCTTTGCAACACCAAGCTTTAAGTGGATCCCTCTTGGAGCCTGACTCCTGCAATCAGGGAGAGCTGGAAGTAAGTGCCACAGCACTATGGATTCTCAATTCCGCAGGGGGCAACCAATGGGCTGTGGATTTTGATTCTTGCTTATACTTCAATCAAGATCACAAAACGTTTAAGATCATGAGCTGCTTGAATTTGGAAGAAAGTATAGATGAGAGAATCTGGGACGTCTTCTTCCCTTGCAAGTAGATGCTATAAGGCTCAGAGACTTAAAATGAACTCAAAACTGAAGCATAATCATTGAAATGATTCCAGTTCAGAAGTTTTAATTCTTAAATGGCAGCCTGAGGGCAGACATTCTATATTCCTTTGACTTGCTACCTTCCAAGCTTAGAGCATTAATCTCCGAGTAAGCAGCCTTGGGAAATAGCAACCAGAAAAGCTTGATTTTGAAGAACATAAGATCTACTGAGAAAGTCAGAACATACTAATCAGCTCTCAGACTCACTTAGGCAGTTCTTCAGCTATTTTCAGCATCATGTGGTTTGGCAGTACATATCTGGAAAAAAAAAACACACACACACACAGTGGGAACACATTACATTCAGCCAGCAAGTTCCATTAGATACTGTCACATCGGGGAAACAAGCAGCTTTCATGGCAAAAGAAAAAAGTCCATTATTTACCTGTTATTAGATCTCCTCAGTCTGGAAACAAGCATTAAAAGAATCTCTAATTCTTACCCGTAACTTTCATCTTCCCTGCGAGCGGTTTTATCCCTCCAGGCAAACAGCAGCTGAAAGGCTGTCAACTGCTGTGTATTAAGGTGCTTCTTTTGCTTCCTATAGAGTTCAAGGTAGGACTCGTCCGTGAAGATAGGTTTGATGAATTTCTACAAAGTATTAGAGAATATTCAAAATCAATGGGAATCAAAATTGTGCCCTGGGCTCTGCAAAACGTTTGGCTCTTTTCATGAATTTAATGAGCAAACCTAAGAACTAGAACCTGGCCAGACACAGAGCCCGAGTGTCACGGTCTGTGTGACTGTGGCTGAGGTGTACCTTGAGGCAGATGTCCCTGCTCCGCTGCCACACCACCTGCAGCTGCACAGGCTGGCCGTTGCCGCGCTCCCACAGCTCCAGCCTCATTTTGTCATAGATGTATAGCAGGTAGTGGGTGTCATCCCGGGCATAGCTGAGCATCTCCTCAGGCAGAGGGCTGGAATTGCAGAGGACACTATTTCACTGACTGCCCCCAATGACAGCAATTCAATTTGTCTATTCCTTGGGTGCTGGGACTTCCTTAGACTCTTCCAATATGAAAGATCCTTTCATAGCCAATACTGCAGTTATGCCAACACTTCCCAGATTTTAACATGATAAACCATTATTTTAACAGCTGGGTAGAAAGGGAGGCAGGATAATGCGGTGGTTAAAATAAGGGCACTGTCAGCTACTCTGGACACACACGAGAGGCAGCAGAAAAGGGAGCACTGCTGTCCTGAGTTCAAATCTCAGCTCCAGATGTCTGTCCTTGGACAAGTTCCTTAACCTCTTTGGGTTTACCCACCTAACTTGTGAAATGAGAACCAGGTACTTCATAGGCTGTTGTGAGGACTATATAGGACCACATCCTTGAAGCACTTAGCCCAGAGCTTGGCACAGGGTAAGGGCTCAGTAAAAAGGAGTGGTTTTTAGATTTTATCAATTTTCATCTTTTATTTGGACTTTATCAGTCCAAATGTAATTTTACTTTTATATTTAGAAATTCTGGCATTCTGGGCCAGGTGCAGTGGCTCATGCCTGTAATCCCAGCACTTTGGGAGGTGGAGGCGGGAGGATCACCTGAGGTTGGGAGTTCGTAACCAACATGGAGAAACCCCATCTCTACTGAAAATACAAAATTAGCTGGGCGTGGTGGCGCATGCCTGTAATCCCAGCTACTTGGGAGGCTGAGGCAGAACTGCTTGAACCTGGGAGGCGGAGGTTGTGGTGAGTTGAGATCGCGCCATTGCACTCCAGCCTGGGCAACAAGAGTGAAACTCCATTTCAAAAAAAAAAAAGAAAAGAAAAGAAAAGAAATTCTGGCATTCTGGCATGTGGAATTCCTGGAAAAGCTCAGCGGCATCTTCCTATGACATGTGCAACCTCGGAGAGGTAGCAAACAAGCAGAAAATGACCAAGCTGAGCAAGGCCTGCAGGAAGTGGGGCAAAACTGCTACCTTATGCCACAAAAAATGCTCAATATAAAGCTAAACCAACAGTGTCCTTTAGAATTCTTTCCCACCGGCTGGGCGCAGTGGCTCAAGCCTGTAATCCCAGCACTTTGGGAGGCCGAGACGGGTGGATCACGAGGTCAGGAGATCAAGACCATCCTGGCTAACATGGTGAAACCCCGTCTCTACTAAAAAATACAAAAAACTAGCCGGGCGAGGTGGCGGGTGTCTGTGGTCCCAGCTACTCAGAAGGCTGAGGCAGGAGAATGGTGTAAACCTGGGAGGCGGAGCTTGCAGTGAGCTGAGATCCGGCCATTGCACTCCAGCCTGGGTGACAGAGCGAGACTCCGTCTCAAAAAAAAAAAAAAAAAAACACAAAGAATTCTTTCCCACCTATGGAAGATCATCTTACACACACACACAATCATCCCTACGGAAGATCTTACACACACACACACACACACACAGACACACACACAAAATCATCTAGTAGAGAGATCCCAGTTTCAAACAAGATACCGGCATGGGCAAATACTGACTCGGCACCTCTTTTTCAGCCACTATTTCCACGAAACACAGTGTAACTGCATCAGCCCATCATAAAGTCCACATTATCGTTAAAGAATTTCCTACCACTTTTATGCTGTTGAAGATGCCTGGTGAAAACCTGATGCCATTCATCTCAATGAGTATGGTATGGCTCAAACCCAGGTCTCTCTGGGTGACAGGTTAATGAATAATCACTTTCTTCTGCCACCCACATTTCCTCATTAAGAGCAAACTGACCGTATTCTCCAATCAGCCAGCTGATACTGCTTGTTTGAGTCCACATTGCAGTAGAGTTTCAGGAGATGATCGAGTGAGTGCCTGCCCAGGTTAAGAAGGCGTGCTGCCTGATGGGTATCAAACATGTTTACTACATACAACCCAAAGTCTTTCTGTAGCCATTCTATGTCTGAATCAGCACCATGGAAGACCTGAAAAACAGAACCAAAGTCATGCAGTACACTGGTCGCAGGCCACTAATGCTTGGAAATTAACTCTGCCTCTAGTTTATTAGAACACTGGAATTAGAAGGTAGTCTCCGCTGTCCCGTCTGTAGTGCAGTGGTGTGATCTTGGCTCACTGCAACATCTGCCTCCTGTGCTCCAGCAATCCTCCCACCTCAGCCTCCCAAGTAGTTGGGACTACAGGCGTGCCACCATGCCCAGCTGAACTTTGGTATTTTTTGTAGAGACGAGGTTTCACTATGTTCCCCAGGCTGGTCTCATTCTCCTGGGCTCAAGTGATCCTCCTGCCTCAGCTTACCAAAGTGCTGGGATTACAGGCCTAAGCCGCCTCGCCTGGCTGAAGCCAATGTTCTAATCAAGATTAGATACATGCAGCCGGGAGTGGTGACTCACACCAGTAATACCAGCACTTTGGGCCAAGGTGGGTGGATTGCTTGAGGTCAGGAGTTTGAGACCAGCCTGACCAACATGGCGAAACCCTGTCTCCACTGAAAATACAAAAATTAGGCGGGTGTGGTGGCGTATGCCTGCAATCCCAGCTACTCGAGAGGCTGAGGCAGGAGAATCACTTGAACCTGGGAGGCGGAGGTTGCGGTGAGCCAAGATCGTGCCATTGCACTCCAGCCTGGGCAACAAGGGCAAAACTCTGTCTCAAAAAAAAAAAAAAAAAAAAAAAAAAAATTAGATACATGAGTTTTAAAAGTTTCTTTTGTCTTCTGTCACAGCTTTCTACACTCCTGATTCCATACCCTTAAAGTCTGAAACTGTTATCAACCAAGGAGACACCTGAAAGCAGCTCTAGTAGCTTCAGTACAGTCATTAAGTCCAAACAATCTTGATGGCTGGGGCTCACTGCAGTAGTCATTAAAATTATTTAACATTTTTCTGGGTGGTAACAAGCTAAGTCTTAGCTGTTCTAACAGGGATTTAGAAACAAAAGCCATTTAGCATGGTACCCTAGTTAGGAAATGACACGATTCCGCCCGACTTGACTGGGTCTAGGTTGAAATGATGAAATAGTACACTGCAAAGCACTAAAATTCTTGTATGAGCTCACATGCATGAGTTACAAAAGGCTGGCTGACCTTAACGATAGCTGGGTCTGTGAGGCTCTCATTGAGAATGTACATGTCACTTCGAAGCTCCAGAGTGTCAATGATGAAGTCTTCCGTCCGAGTGGAAATTTGCATCAGGCAGGTCAGTCCCAGGAAGCTCCTGTAAGAGTGGTGCTAAACCACATAGAAGGAGGGGAGAAGAGAAAAAACAAAGATTATATTAGACTTTTCTTTACTGATTTTGAAAAGTCAGCTACAAAGCTAAGTTATATGATTAATTTTTTACCAAAAAAAAAAATTACAATTAGTATCAATTTTATACTTCTCCAATAGATAAACTCACAGAAAATGTAAAAATTTTACCCAGGGTCATTTACAAGATACCTCCAAGTCGACTGCAAATTCCTGACAATTCAAGAGCTTTTCGTTGAGTTCCACAAGTTCATCCAGGGAGGATATGAAATGGCATGGTGTCTCTTCTATAGGTCTGTATAACTGCATCAAGAGAATAGTGAGAAAAAGGGAGGAATATAGAAACCATCCCCCAGTAAAGTACAAAGTGAACTACGAGTCTGAGAAATGACCCAAAACTGTAACTTTCTACCTTAAAGATCTTCAAGGAAAAGTCAAAATTGCATCAATGAATCTACTTATTTGATTCCTCTTGGGCCACTACAAGGCACCTTATAAACTAAGGCTGGGTACTAACCTGGGGTTGTGGCTTTTGAAACACTGAATCTGGTGGGGTAAAGTGATTTAGTTCATATTGATAAGGATGTGCAAACCTGAGTAAATAAAACAAAAAGAGAAATCATTCTGATTAATTCCACGATTCAAAGGAAAAATAATGCCTCTTATCCAATCTGTAAAAACAAATGAGAAAAGGCCACCGTGAAAATATCTTCCTTTTATAAAGAGGTTCATTATTTCAGTAATTCGAGTACAAATCATAAATCAGATATTTGCTCACTCTTAAAATATGATAATTAAGTCTATTCATTTCTTTAGAGAGCTGGAGATCCAAGCAGCTTTATAAAGATTTGAGTACTTATTTGCAAAGTACTGTATGGTTGATGTTGTGGATAATACCAAAATGAGAAATATATAATTTCTGTAGTTTGAAATAACACATCTGTAAAGTAAGGATGAAGCAAATATTTCAGTTGGCCAAGAGCTTAATGTTATGTTTTCTTCTGATCCTAAGAAATCTGTATAAAAATCCTCAACCTGTGATGTGTTCCTCGAGGATCACGGTAGCCCAGGAGGGCAGGGTTGCCTTTCATGGCCTTTATTTCTCCAGCACTTAGCTTGTGGCCTCACGTTGCAGAGCCGGGGCTAAAGGCATGAATGCCCACACAGACTCTGGCTCTATGTGAGGAAAAGGCCAATACTAACCAAATTTTTATCACCTTTTTGCGTTATACTAAAGGCAACGTCCATTTGTCTATTTTAAGTGAAGTTTTTCCAAGATGCTTATATTGCCAGTAAAAAATGCCTTTTCTTTACTAAATTCATAAATGAGCCTTGGGCTGAGCACGGTGGCTCACGCCTGTAATCCCAGAACTTTGGAAGGTCAAGGCAGGAGGATTGCTCGAGGCCAGGAGTTTGAGGCCAGCCTGGGCAATGCAGAAAGACCCTGTGTTTACAAAAATAAAAACTAAAATTAAAAAACAAGTCAGGTACCAGGTACGGTGATGTGTGCCTGTAGTACCAGTTACTAGGGAGGCTAAGGTAGGGGGATTGCTTGAGCCCCAGGGGTCAAGGCTACAGTGAGCTAGGATTGCACTATGGCATCCAGCCTGGGTGACAGAGCAAAACTTAACAAAACAAAAAAACAAAAAAAACCAGAGCCTTACCTACTATTTGAGTCCTAAAAAGAAAGGCAGAGCAGTATAGTATGGAGGAAAGACAAATTTAAGAAAACATGGGGCTGGGTGTGGTGGCTCCAGCCTATAATCCCAGTACTTTGGGAGGCCAAGGAGGGTGGATCACCTGAAGTCAGGAGTTTGAGACCAGCCTGACCAACATGATGAAACCCTGTCTCTACTTAAAAAAAAAAAAAAAAAAAAAAAAGATACATTAGCCAGGTGTGGTGGCACATGCCTATAGTAATCCCAGCTACTTGGGAGGCTGAGGCAGCAGAATCATTTGAACCCAGGCGGCAGAGGTTGCAGTGAGCTGAGATCGCGCCACTGCACTCCAGCCTGGGCAACAAGAGCAAAACTCTGTCTCAAAAAGAAAGAGAAAAAAAAAAAGAAAGAAAACATGGGCCAGCTCTGGCCAGGCACAGTGGTTCATGCCTGTAATCCCAACACTTTGGGAGGGCAGGTTGGGAGAACTGCTGAGGCCAGAAATTCAAGACCAGACTGGGCATATAGAAAATATAAAAATTAACTGTGCATGATGGCTCATGCTTGTAGTCACAGCTACTTGCGAGGCAGAGGCAGGAGGAACACTTAAGCCCAGGAGGTAAAGGCTGTAGTGAGCTGTGTTCATGCCACCACACTCCAGTCCGGGCAACAGAGCAAGACCCTGTCTCAAAGAAGTTCCAACTCTATGAGAAGTCTGCATCTCTCATTTTGCTTTTACATCTTTTTTTTTTTTTTTTTTTTTTGGAGATGGAGTCTTACTCTATCACCCAGGCTGGAGTGTAGCGATGCCATCTCGGCTCACTGCAACCTCCACCTCCCAGGTTCAAGTGATTCTCCTGCCTCAGCCTCCTGAGTAGCTGGGATTACAGGCACACACCACCATGCCTGGCTAACTTTTGTATTTTCAGTAGAGATGGGGTTTCATCATGTTGGCTAGGCTGGTCCTGAACCCCTGACCTCAGGTGATCCACCGGTCTCAGCCTCCCAAAGTGCTGGGATTACAGGCGTGAGCTACCGCACCCAGCCCTTGCGTTTTATGTCTATAAAATGGGAATGAGAATCACTGCTACTTCTCAGGACTGCAGTGAGGTTTATGAGGCAATGCTGTGCAGGCCCTTTGTGAACACAAACAGCAGGTTTTATTGCTAAGGCCCAGGTTGGGGTAAGGAGGAAATCACTGCTCCTCAGATTGTTTTCATGTATATCTCCACAAAAGTGAAACTGTGAAAATGTGGCATAAAGGTAAGTACTCACAGCAGAAAGGTCAGACATAGGCAAACACTTACATGTCTTGCTCAACCTGCTGGGTTCTCTGCTGATGGATGAAATCAGCCAGTGCAGGGGGGACGTCCAAGTCCTCAGGACGATCCTGTGGGCGTTCCCGCCTTTCCTTAGAGAGAGCTGGAGACCCAAGCAGTGACAAAAACATCATAAGCACATTCGTGTCTTTTCTAGTTACACAGGGGTAAACTGGCTCCCTTTGTGTTCTGTTTTTTTTGAGACAGGGTCATGTTCCTTCCCCCAGGCTGAAGTGTGGTGGCACAGTCACAGCTCACTGTAGCCTTGACCTCCTGGGCTCAAGTGATCCTCCCACTTCAGCCTCTGGAATAGCTGAACTGGGCTCCCTTTGAAGAAAGGAGGGTGGCAGAGAGACCTGTACACCCTTCCTGGTTTTTGCATCAAATAAAGTAAGACTCAAACACAGGCAAAGTATGCACTATTTACCTTGAGGGAGAGGTTTCTGAGCATTGGGTTTGATGAAGATTTTAGGAAGAAATGGTGTGTTGGAATTGTCAATCTTCTCTCGAAACTTGAGCTGAGGTCGGATGATATTTTTTGCATGAAGCAGCCGGAAAGTTTCAGATTTTGCTTTTTTGCCATATTCTGCTGCCTATGATCAACGCATACAAATACTTTATAACACAGCAACTTGATGAATTAGAAAAGTAAATTCCAATTTATGACTTCCAAGGAGACAAGAACATCGCAAGGGCCATTCACTTAAGAATGTACGTGCATGTAGAGGTCTCCAGAAAGTGGAGAAGAGGGTATAATTAGGTTGTGTGTGTTTATGAGAACAAACTAAAGAAGGCAGTGGCCAGTTCTCTAATAAATTAGAACAGAAATGCATGTCAGAATGAGCAAAATCCCTATTATGAAGCTGACATCAAGAGCCAGTTAATCTGAAAAGCCCTCACCTTACGGTTCCAGCTGGACACTACCGTTTTGGGGACCTGCAAGCCGGCAGGGAGGACAGGCTGCTGATTCTTGTTTACACCTGAGGCTTCATCCAGTAAAATACCCTAAAAGTAGAAGAGGTACTAGTAAAGCATTTTTCCTTTTGAGGTAGAGTTAATTACCTAACATTTTATTGATTTAACACGGAGTATCACTCTGTCACCCAGGCTGGAGTGCAGCGGCATGATCTCGGCTCACTGCAACTCTTTACAGTTCTGAATAAGGCTCACTGCAACCTCTGCCTCCCAGGTTCAAGCGATTCTCCTGCCTCAGCCTCCCAAGTAGCTGGGATTATAGGTGTGCACCACCACACCTGGCTAATTTTTGTATTTTTAGTAGAGATGGGGTTTCACCCGGTTGGCCAGCCTGGTCTTGAAATCCTGACCTCAAGTGATCCACCTGCCTCAGCCTCCCAAAGTGCTGGGATTATAGGTGTGAGCCACCGCACCCACCCTAATTCCCTAACATTTTAAAGAGATGTATCCAGAGACATTTGTGTAAGAAAATATATATATATATGAATAGATCAATGTATCTATCAAAATATTATGTCGTATGTGATAAATATATAGCTGGTCCCCAATGTAAGTCAGTTTGACTTATAATTTTTTGAGTTCACAATGGTGTGAAAGTGATTTGCATTTAGTAGAAACCATATTTCAAGTACACTTACAACCTGTTTTTCTTTTTCTTTTTTTTTTTGGAGACAGAGTGTCTTGCTCTGTTGTCAGGCTGGAGTGCAGTGGTGTGATCTCGGCTTATTGCAGCCTGACTCCTGGGTTCAAGCAATTCTCCTGCCTCAGCCTCCCAAGTAGTTGGGACTACAGGCACGCACCACCATGCCCAGCTAATTTTTGTATTTTTTTTTTTTTTTTTTTTTGAGACGGAGTCTAGCTCTGTTGCCCAGGCTGGAGTGCAGTGGCCGGATCTCAGCTCACTGCAAGCCCCGCCTCCCGGGTTCACGCCATTCTCCTGCCTCAGCCTCCCGAGTAGCTGGGAGTACAGGCGCCCGCCACCTCGCCCGGCTAATTTTTTTTGTATTTTAGTAGAGACGGGGTTTCACCGTGTTAGCCAGGATGGTCTCGATCTCCTGAACTCGTGATCCGTCTGTCTCGGCCTCCCAAAGTGCTGGGATTACAGGCTTGAGCCACCGCGCCCGGCCAATTTTTGTATTTTTAATAGAGATGGAGTTTTACTATGTTGGCCAGGATGGTCTCGATCTCTTGACCTTGTGATCTGCCCGCCTCGGCCTCCCAAAATGCTGGGATTACAGGCATAAGCCACTGTGCCTGGCCCTGTTTTTCCTTTATTTTGAGATGGAGTCTCACTCTGTTGCCCAGGCTAGAGTGCAGTGGTCCAGTCTCAGCTCGCTGCAGCCTTCGCCTCCTGGGTTCAAGCAATTCTCGTGCCTCAGCCTCCCGAGTATCTGGGACTACAGGCGCACACCACCACGCCCAGCTAATTTTTGTACTTTTTTTGTAGAGATGGGGTTTCACTATGTTGACCAGACTGGTCTTGAACTCCTGACCTCAAGTGATTCACCTCCCCTGGCTTCCCAAAGTGCTGGGATTACAGGCATAAGCTACTGTGCCCGGCCACAACCTGTTTTTCACTTTCAGAAGTATATTCAATGCTACTTGAATTATATGAGATATTCAACGCTGTAGTATAAAAATAGGCTTTGTGTAAGATTTTTGCCCAACTGTAGACTAACGGAAGTTTTCTGAGCACATTTAAAGCAGGCTCAGTTGCGCTATTTGGTAAGTGAGGTGTATTAAATGCATTTTTGACTTATAATATAGGTTTATTGAGACACAACCAATTGTAAATCAAGGAGCACCTATACAAGTTTTGACAATTTAAAAAAATAAAAATTTTACAGAGTTAATCAATAAAGGTGATTAGTATGTCATGCCAAGTAATTAATGCATTATTTGTTCAAAGGCAGGTAGGACAGTAACTACCCATGCCCAATACTCGATTGACTCTTTACAGCTCTGAATTGGGCTGAAAATTCTAATATGATTTAACAGTGTAATGTGGCCACTAAAATAACTAAGAAGTCCCTGGACTGCCTACATTAAATACAAAAGTATACTGTTTAGAACGAGATTGCAGGGAGTCCTAATCTATTTTGCACTTTAAAGCAGACGTGAAATATCAGCTTGGGCACTACTAACAGAGGCACACGCAGGTGATATATAGGAGTATGGCAAGACTTGAAATCACAATATACCAGAAACTGCAAAAAGATTTGTGGGCACTTAGACTAGGGAAGAGATAACTTCATGGGACAGGAGAGCATGATTTAAATATTTTCAGGACTGTCAGATGGTTGAGGTTAGATTTGTTTTCCATGATCCCTGTGTATTTCTGTGAAAATAATGTTCTGCCATAGAATTAGGCATAAATAGATAATAAGCAAGATAGAATAATACACAACTCCTTCCAATCCTGTGAGCTGGGGGGTTCAGTAGATTTTGAGTAACGGTATAAATCACCTCAATTTTGGTTGGGTGATATAAACGCCTCTTCTCTTGACAAATAGAATTTTCAAATCTAGTCAGGTACGGTGGCTCATGCCTGTAATCCTAGTGACTAAGGAGGCTGAGGTGGGGAGATTGTTTGAGGCCAGGATAGTTTGAGGAGTTCAAGACCAGCCTGGGCAACACAGCAAGACACTGTCTCTATAAAATTAAAAAAAAAATTAGCCAAATGTGGTGGTACACACCTGCAGTCCCAGCTACTTGGGAGGCTCTGGTGGGAGGATCACTTGAGCCCAGGAGTTCGAGGTTGCAGTGAGCTATGGTTGCACCACTGCACTCCAGCCTGGGTGACAGAGCAAGACTTCAGTCTCCAAAAAAATATAAACAGAATTTGCAGATCTGGATGGCAGATTCAGAATAAGGCACTTTATTTATTTATTAATTTTAAATAAATACAAGGTCTCACTATGTTGCCCAGGCTGGCTCTGGAACTCCTGAGCTCAAGTAATCTTCTTACCTTGGCCTCCTATACCGCTAGGATTACAGGAGTGAGCCACTGAACCTGGCCAGAATAAGGCAATTTAAATTTTTTTTTTTTTTTTTTTTGAGATGGAGTTTCACTTTTGTTGCCCAGGCTGGGGTGCAATGGTGCAATCTTGGCTCACTGCAACCTCTGCCTCACAGGTTCAAGTGATTCTCCTGCCTCAGCCTCCCGAGTAGCTGGGATTACAAGTGTTCACCACCAAGCTCAGCTAATTTTTTATATTTTTAGTAGAGATGGGGTTTCATCATGTTAGTCAGGCTGGTCCTGAACCCCTGACCTCAGGTGATCTACCCACCTCGGCCTCCCAAAGTGCTGGGATTACAGGCATAAGCCACCACACCAGGCCACCTTTTTTTTTTTTTTGATACAGAGTCTCACTCTGTCACCCAGGCTAGAGTGCAGTGGCATGATCTCGGCTCACTACAACCTCTGCCTCCTGGGTTCAAGCGATTCCCCTGCCTCAGTCTCCTGAATAGCTGGAATGACAGGCGTGTGCTACCATGGCCCGATTAGTTTTTATATTTCAGTAGAGACAGGGTTTCACCATGTTGGCCAGGCTGGTCTTGAATTCCTGACCTCAGGTGATCACCTGCTTTGGCCTCCCAAAGTGCTGGGATTATAGGTGTGAGCCACCGCACTCGGCCGGAATAAGGCACTTTAAAAACAGGCTTTCAGGCCCAGTGCAGTGGCTCACGTCTGTAATCCCAGCACTTTGGGAGGCCAAGACAGGCAGATCACTTGAGGCCGGGAGTTTGAGACTAGCCTGGCTAATATGATGAAACGATGTCTCTACTAAAAATACAAAAATTAGCCAGGAATAGTGGTGGGTGCCTGTAATCCCAGCTACTCAGGAGGCTGAGGCAGGAGAATCACTTGAACCTGGGAGGTGGAGGTTGCAGTGAGCCGAGATTGCCCCACTGTACTCCAGCCTGGGCGACAGAGCAAGACTCCATCTCAAAAAAAAAAAAAAAAATCCTCGATGGGGCAGTGATATTTTTAAGACAACTGTAATTGTTCTTAGAAAAAACATACCAACTATCAGAAGGGAATATTATTATAAGAAATGTTAAGCTTATTTCCTTTTCATTTTCTAAGGTGCCTGGGTTGCTCCGTCTATTCATATATTTTAATAATATAAAGCTATTTGTTAGTTATCATAAGAGTAAAGGAAAATACTCACCACTCTCTCCAGAATTACATCATTGGCATCAACCAGCAGATCAAACTTGTCTTCCAACTCTGTCACTTTACTTCGATCCTTAATGTTGCTGCGACACCCATGGTATTGCATTACTCGGCTCATGCTAAGGAAAGGAAAACCAAGGTTAGCTTGTAGATTTTTATTTCATTTGTTTACATTCTGTGAGAGAAAATGTTCAAATGATGTGGCTCGGACTGTTCCCAACACATCTTTTTTTTTTTTTTTTGAGACAGAGTCTTGCTCTGTTGCCCAGGCTGGAGTGCAGTGGCATGATCTTGGCTCTCTGCAACCTCCACCTCTCGGGTTCAAGCAATTCTTGTGTCTCAGCCTCCTGGGTAGCTGGGATTACAGGCACACACCACCAGGTCTGGTTAATTTTTGTATTTTTGGTAAAGACAAGGTTTCACCATGTTGGCCAGGCTGGTCTCGAACTCCTGACCTGAAGTGATCTGCCTGCCTTGGCCTCCCCAAGTGCAACCTCCGCCTCCCGGATTCAAGCGATTCTCATGCCTCAGCCTCCTGAGTAGCTGGGATTATAGGCACATGCCACCAGGTCTGGCTAATTTTTGTATTTTTAGTAAAGATGAGGTTTCGCCACGTTGGCCAGGCTGGTCTCGAACTCTTGACCTGAAGTGATTCACCTGCCTCAGCCTCCCAAAGTTCTGGGATTACAGGTGTGAGCCACGAGCCCAGGCTTTTTCTTTCTTTTCTTTTCTTTTTTTTTAAAGAGACAGGGTCTTGCTCTGTTGCCCAGGCTGGAATGCATCAGTGCAATCACAGGTCCCTGCAGCCTCGAACTCCTGGGCTCAAGTGATACTCCCACCTCAGCCTCCCAAGTAGTTGCAACTACAGAGGTGCACCATCACTCCCAGCTACTTTAAAAAATTTTTGTAGGGATGGAGTCTCCCTATGTTGCCCAGGCTGGTCTTGAACTCGTGGGCTCAAGCGATCCTTCTGCCTCGGCCTCCCAAAGCACTAGGATTACAGGCATGAGCCGCCATGTCCAGCCCCCAATACTTTTTGATGAAATCAATAAAACTTGCACCCTAGCTGGGTGCAGTGGCTCACACCTGTAATCCTAGTGCTTCGGGAGGCTGAGGTGGATGGATCACCTGAGGTCAGGACTTCGAGAGCAGCCTGGCCAACATGGTGAAACCCCATCTCTACTAAAAACACAAAAAGTTGGCTAGGCACAGGGGCTTATACCTGTAATCCCAGCACTTTGGGAGGCCGAGGTGGGTGGATCACGAGGTCAGGAGTTCGAGACCAGCCTGGCCAACATGGTGAAACCCCCTCTACTAAAAATAAAAAAATTAGCCAGGAGTGGTGGTACGTGCCTGTTACCCCAGCTACTGGGGAGGCTGAGGCATGAGAATCGCTTGATCTTGGGAGGTAGAGGTTGCAGTGAGCCGAGATTGCACCACTGCACTCCAACCTGGGCGACAGAGTAAGACTCCGTTCCCCACACCCCCTAAAAAAAAAAGATTAGCCGGTTGTGGTGCTGTACACCTGTAATCCCAGCTACTTGGAGGCCTAGGCAGGAGAATCACTTGAACCTGGGAGGCGCAGGTTGCAGTGAGCCGAGAGCGAGCCAATGCACTCCAGCCTGGGTGATGAAGCGAGGCTCTGTCTCAAAAAAAAAAAAAAAATTAAAATTAAAAAAAAAAAAAAAAAAAAAAAAATAAATAAATAAATAAAAGAAATACCTGCTACTCTACAAGTTGTGTGAAATAATCTTGGATCTGGCTAGGCACGGTGGCTCATGCCTGTAATCCCAGCACTTTGGGAGGCTGAGGTGGGTGGATCATGAGGTCAGGAGATCAAGACCAGCCTGGCTAACATGGTGAAACCCCATCTCTACTAAAATAACAAAAAATTAGCTGGGTGTGGTGGCGGACGCCTGTAGTCCCAGCTATTCGGGAGGCTGAGGCAGGAGAATGGTGTGAACCCAGGAGGTGGAGCTTGCCGTGAGCCGAGATCGTGCCCTTGCACTCCAGCCTGGGTGACAGAGTGAAACTCCATCTCAAAAAAAAGAAAAAAAAAAAAAGAAAGAAAGAAAGAAAGAAAGAATGAATCTTGGATCTAAGTGTTCAATTCCCATATTAATTAAAAAAAGATCTGTACAAAAGTCAATTTTTTTTTGTTTTTTGTTTTTTTGAGACAGAGTCTCGCTCTGTTGCCCAGGCTGGAGTGCAGTGGCGGGATCTCAGCTCACTGCAAGCTCCACCTCCCAGGTTTACGCCATTCTCCTGCCTCAGCCTCCTGAGTAGCTGGGACTACAGGCGCCCGCCACCTCGCCCGGCTAGTTTTTTGTATTTTTTAGTAGAGAGGGGGTTTCACCGTGTTAGCCAGGATGGTCTCGATCTCCTGAGCTCGTGATCTGCCCGTCTCGGCCTCCCAAAGTGCTGGGATTACAGTCAATGTATTTTTTAAGTACAAAAGTCAATACATTTTTAAAAAGCTAAACTAAAAATATACCAAGTAATATTTCCCTAATCAAAATCCATTGCTTCAATTTTCATATTTTATGGCTCTTCATACCACAGAAAATGTTTAAGGAAAAATAAATTTCAGGAAAAATTTATCGACCTCTTTGTTTTCATTTCTTTTCATTAACATAAGAAAACAAAATATAGTACTTACCACTGAAGCAACCTGTCTCCCTGTGTTTCACAAAATGCTTGGAAACCAGGAAAACTTCGGTAAAAATCATACTCATCGCCAAACTGTGGTAGGCCCCCAGATGCCTTGGTGACTGCCACCACGGATCCAAGAGCAAACTGTCCAAAACAAGAAAAGATGGCATGTTTTACACATGGATCCCCATTCATTTGATATATCATTTTTATGATCTATTGTATACAAGGTATCTACTCTTCATCCATCAAAAAAGTACTCATTTAGTGCCAAACCCCAATCTAATCTAGGCCCTAAGATTACAAGCATGAACGGGAAACCAAGTTTGGAGCTTACATTCTTGGGAGAGTTGAGAGACAGAACAAACACATACATATATAATCTAATATTCACAAAAACCTGGGGTTGAATCTTGACTCTGCTACGCATTAACTGAGATCCTGGGCAAGTGATTTCTTTAATTTGGACTTTAGTGTTCTCCTCTGAAAAACAGGAAAAATAAAAAGGGCCTACACCACAGAGTTTTTGTGAGGACAGAATGAATAAGCTAATAAAAGCACTTAGGACAGTTCTTGGCACATAAGTGTTATTATTATGACTCAAGTTCAGATCCAAGAGCTTTCTACAGGAATGTGTTTTTGTGTTTTCATCTGGATGAGCATCTAAAAACAATACAACCTTATCCTAGATCCTTGGACGACAAAGTTGTAACAGCTACTATCTAAAACTGGATTTGTGTTTATTGTTCAGTTAGTGTCAAGTGGTTCTCTATTTTAGCTGTTGTGAGATAACGAAACAAAACTGTGAAGTGACATAAATGATGGTTGATCATGTGAAGGCCAAATAAACATTTCCCAAGAAAAAAGCAGAGAAAGGAGGTGGGAAATTAAGTCATGGAGGGGCACATGGTAGCTTATGAGCATGACTGCCACACAACCAAGACCACAGTTAGTGGTCCAGGAATTAATGAGAGCCATGTTAATGAATCAACAGCATTAGCTAATGGCAAATTAGATACATACAACGTGAGTGGAATTTCTGTAAATTTATAGGGCTAATTTACAAATTATTTTAGTTTCATGGCTTTGTAAGAGCTATGCACAGTTTAAGCCTAGTTGTACGTTTGTTCACATTTAAGCTAAGTTATACAAAGATCTTAAGTGAACGCTCTGTGTGTCTTCCAGGAGTTACTGATAGAAGTGCAATGGGGCTTTAACAGGTGACATTTAACTCAGGGTTAAAAATTATGTAGGATTGGACTTCAGGAACAGAGGAAGAGAAGAAGGGCCATCCTGGTCGCGGGAGGGGACAACTCCAGGCAAGTGTGCGGAGTGCGAAGCAGCCGAGCCCCTGAGGAGAACTGGTCGGGTGGCTAGGGCGTGGCGGGGGCGAAGTCGCAAGGGCTAGGGACGTCTGGGTGGCAAGGAAGCCTTTCCCAGGATGCAAGATGGGTTTCCACATTTGGGCCTACATGGACTTAAGCTGGCAAGCGGGACGCCCCTCAGTGTCCGTTTCTGAGGCCCCATCCCCGGAGGATGCAGGAGTCTGCGCCCAGCGCGGACAGGGGCCCCGCGACCCTCGCTCGGGATCTACTGCGGCGGGCGGGCATTGGCTGCCCAGAGGGCCCGGGTCGGCTTCCGGCGGCCGCGGGCGACTCCTGGTACCCCCGAGGCCCCGCGAACTCACCTTCACAAAGCTGTCGGCGTCCGGGAAGCCTGGCAGTACCATCTCCCCGTCGGGTTTGGTCGCGCTGGTAGCCGACTGGACCCTGGGCTCGCGGGTACTGGGCGGCGCCATTTTTTCGGCCAGCACAGCTTGTCTCGCGAGAGCGTCTCGGTCGACGCGACGCGACGTGTGCGCACCACGCATGCGCCAGGTCGAATCGGCGGGCGGGGCGCCTGCGATTGGGGTGGCACTTCTGAGCGCTGTAGCATGAATTTCACGTTCTTTTACCTCATGTTGTATTATCCCAACAACCCTGTGATCTAGGGTGCGGCCTGGAGGACCTGATTTATCACATATATTTTTGACACGAGGTCTCGCTGTTTGTTGAACCTGGTTTCGAACTCTTGGACTCAAGAGATCCTCTCACCTTAGCCTGCGAAGTAGCTAGGACCCCAGGCGAGGGCCGCGAGCCCCGCTTACCCTCGTGTTTATTTAAAAACCGGGATTACCGGGCGTGGTGGCTCGCATCTGTAGTCCCAGCTGCTCCGGAGGCTGAGGTGGGATGGTTGCTCAAACCGAGGAGGTGGAGGTTCCACTGCACTCCAGCTGGGGTGACAGGGTGAAACCCTGTCTCAAAAATTTCTTTTTAAAGTTACGTTTTTGAGGCTGGGCGCGGTGACTCACGCCTGTAATCCCAGCACTTTGGGAGGTTGAGGCGGGTGGATCACCTGAGGTCAGGGGTTCGAGACCAGCCTGGCCAACATGGTGAAACCCCGTCTCTACTAACAGTACAAAAATTAGCCGGGCGTGGTGGCATAGGCCTGTAATCCCAGCTACTCGGCGGTTACAGTGAGCCGAGATCAAACCACTGCATTCCAGCCTGGGCAACAGAGTGAGACTGTATCACAAACAAACAAAATTATGTTTTTGAAACAAAGTCTCACTCTGTTGGTCTTCCAAAGTGCTGGGATTACAGGTATGAGCCATCAGCGTGCAGCCTAGTTTTATTTTTATTTTTTTTTTGAGACGGAGTCTCGCTCTGTTGCCTAGGCTGGAGTGCGGTGGCGCAATCTCGGCTCACTGCAACCTCCCGCCTCCCGGGTTTAAGGAATTCTCTTGCTTCAGCCTCCTGAGTAGCTGGGATTACAGGCATGCGCCATCACGCTCGGCTAATTTTTTTTTGTATTTTTAGTAGAAACGGGGTTTCACTATATTGACCAGGCTGGTCTCGAACTTCTGACCTTGTGATCCTCCCACCTCGGCCTCTCAGAGTGCTGGGATTACAGGTGTGACCCACCGCACCTGGCCTGTTTTTTTTTTTTTTTCTAGACAGTCTCACTCTGCTGCACAGGCTGGAGTGCAGTGGTGCAATCTCGGCTCACTGCAACCTCCGCTTCCTGGGTTCAAGTAGCTGGGATTACAGGTGAGTGCCACAACGCCAGGCTAAATTTTTTTTGTATTTTTAGTAGAGATGGGGTTTCACCATGTTGGCCAGGCTGGTCTGGAAATCCTGACCTTGTGATCCTCCCGCCTCGGCCTCCCAAAGTGCTGGGATTACAGGTGTGAGCCACCAGCGCCTGGCCTAATTATTTTTCTTAGACTGCATCTTACCAACCTGGTCTCGAACTCCTGGGCTGAAGCTGTCCTCCCACCGCACTGGGATTACAGGCGGGAACCACCGTGCCGGCCCAGCCTCATATTTCAAGTCACCTCCTCCCAAGCTCTGGCTGGTTCTGTGTTCCCCTCACCCACTTGGTCTTGGCTCCGCCTATTAATTACACCTCCCCTGCCCCTCCATCTATCTTTCCCTCTCTATTGGTTCATTCCTAACAGCCTACAAGTATACTGACATCTCTCCCAACTAAAAGAGAAAAGGAAAAAACACGGGCTCCCACATCTCCTTCCAACCGCCATCACCTCTCTCTCGCCCTTTACAGGTAAGCTCCTGAAGAAAACGTCTAGCTCCCACTGTGCTTCCTCCCTCCAGTGCCCTCTGAACTCCTCCAAAAAGACGTTCTTTCCTGCGGACACTGCTGGAACCATTCTGGTTAACACAGAGTGGGAACTCAATACACATTTGTGAAGTGAACTCCTGGAAAAGCTCTTGTGAGGGAGGCACCAAATTATCAGGCAGCTCAGGAGATAGATTCACTCTCCTAAAATCAGAGATGGGATGCCCTTAATACAATTCATTCCACCCATTAAGTGTTCAATAAATGTTCAGCATATCCAATTAAGAGAATACTTGCTTTTCACTTTTTCCATGTGTGTGCTTCAGGTACACAGGTGCCCTGGCATGACAAAGGCCTAGTTCATTTAGTATTTTTGAGCACCTATTTCATCTGGTTCAACCTAATACCACGTGTCAGGCTGTGCAAATGCTCCCCCATGGATTATCTTGTCTTTCAGACAGCCTCACAAGGTAGGGCTTACCCACACTTTCAGAGGAGACAAGCAGAGAGAATCTAAGTAAATTATCCAAGGTCACAAAGGTAGTATGAAATGGAGTTGATATTTGAAACTCAGTAAGTTAACACTACAGCCTTCTTTTTTTTTTTTTCTTCTTCTTTTGAGATGAAGTCTCACTCTATTGCCCAGGCTGGAGTGCAATGGCGCAATTGCAACCTCCGCCTCCTGGGTTCAAGTGATTCTCCTGCCTCAGCCTCCTGAGTAGCTGGGATTATAGGCGCGGACCACCATGCCCAGCTAATTTTGTATTATTAAGTAAGAGACAGGTTTCACCATGTGGGCAAGGCTAGTTTCGAACTCCTGACCTCGTGATCTGCCCGTCACAGCCTCCCAAAGTGCTGGTATTACAGGTATAAGCCACCATGCCCGGCCTCAGCCTTGATTCTTAAAAAATACAGCTGGCCGGGCGCAGTGGCTCACGCCTGTAATCTTAGCACTTTGGGAGGCTGAGGCGGGAGGATCTCCTGAGCTCACCAGTTTGAGATCAGCCTGGGCAACATGGCGAGAACCAGTCTCTACAAAAAATACAAAAATTAGCCAGGTGTAGTGGCATGCACCTGTAGTCCCAGCTACTCAGGAGGCTGAGGTGGGAGGATAATTCGAGCCTGGGAGGCGGAGGTTGCAGTATGTTGAGATTGCACCACTGCCCCCCAGCCTGTACTGCCAGACCTTGTCTCCAAAAAAACCCCAAAAAAACAGTTAACCTGTGAACAACATCTGGTAATTAGGGGCTCCCATTCCTTTGAGCAGTTGAAAATCCACATATAGCTTTTAACTACCCCAAAACTTAATAGCCTCCTGTTGACCAGAGGCCTTACCAGTTAACAAATGGTCAACTGAGAAATATTGTGTATATATATTATATACTGTATTCTTACAATAAATTAGGAAAATTATGAGAAAATATATTTACTATTAAGTGGATCATCATAAAGATCTTCATCCTTATGTATTTATTTTTAGAGCCAGGGTCTCTGTCATCCAGGCTGGAGTGCAATGGCACAATCATAGCTTACTATAAGCTCAAACTCCTGGGCTCAAGCAGTCCTCCGGCCTCAGCATCCAGGGTAGACCGGGCCCATGCCACCATACCCAACTAATTTTTTAATTTTTTGTAGAGGCAGGGTCTCACTATGTTTCCCAAGCTGGTCTCAAACTCCTAGATTCAAGCAATCCTCTCACTTTACCTTCTCAAAGTGTTAGGGTTACAGGCATGAGCCACCGTGCCTGGCTGGACTAAACTGTATTTAAAGGCCTCCACTAGCTCCTTCCCTGCCTTTGATAATTCTTCTCAAGAAACCCAGAAGGCTTTGCTTAGATGTAACTTAAAACCTATTGGATTCACCAAAGACCTTAATCCAGACTCTCATATCCTAAAGAATGTATCTTTATCACTAATGGCCACCATTTTCCTGTGTCCATTCATTCTCACACCTTTATTGTTCATGAATGGTAACATCACCATAGTCACTGAGAGTTATTTCATCTGGAACCAAGAAAGTTATGGTGACCATATTTTCTGGAGCAAATAAGTGATACATGGTTTAGGACTGTAACAGAAAATCCAAGTAGGTATATGACTTTCTAGCTGTGAGTGTTAAAACTGTTACTAGTGTCACTATTGAGATTTAAATTCACCTTTTTTTTTTTTTAAACAGTCTTGCTCTGTCACCCAGGCTGGAGTGCAGTGGCGCGATCTCAGCTCACTGCAACCTTTGCCGCCCGGTTCAAGTGATTCTCCTGCCTTAGCCTCCTGAGTAGCTGGGATTACAGGCGCCTGCCACCATGCCTGGCTTTTTTTTTTTTTTTTTTTTTGAAATGGAGTCTCACTCTGTTGCCCCGACTGGAGTGTAGTGGCGCAATCTTGGCTCACTGCAAACTCCACCTCCCAGGTTCAGGCAATTCTCCTGCCTCATCCTCCCCAGTAGCTGGGATTACAGGTGCATGCCACCACACCCAGCTAACTTTTGTATTTTTAGCAGAGACAGGGTTTTGCCATGTTGGCCAGGCTGCTCTCGAACTCCTGACCTCAGGTGATCCGCCCCGCCTCGGCCTCCCAAAGTGCTGGGATTATAGGCGTGAGCCACCGCACCTGGCCACCAGTTGTCTTTTAAAAACACCACTCACGGCTGGGCACAGTGGCTTCTCTGGGAGGCTGAGGGGGGGCAGATCGCTTGAGTCCAGGAGTTTGAGACCAGCCTGGGAAAGATGGCAAAACCCCACTGTCTACAAAAAATACAAAAATTAGCTGAGTGGGGAGGTGCATATCTGTAGTCCCAGCTACTTGGGAGGCTGAAGCAGGAAGATCACCTGAGCCCATGGGGCTGAGGCTGCAGTGAGCCATGATTGTGCCACTGCAGTCCAGCCTGGGTGACAGAGTGAGACCCAGTCTCCAATGAAAACAAAAAACACCACTCAGATACGATTCCATTGTAAAACTTCACAGCATCAGGTTCATACTCCTTGCTGCTGAACTGATGGAGGCCCCGGTCTGGCCCCGTGCTACTTTCGTGCCTCCTTTAGTTCCTATTATTTTCCTGTTACTCCCTTTATTCCCCACTGACCACTGAGCCAGATATGCTGAACTATAAGGTGCAGCCATAAGAAAATGCCAGTTTTGTATGTTAAAAATGGTCCACGTACCTGCAATTTCATATGGTCCAAGTGATACTTGCTACTGCTGTGGATACCATGCTTTCACAGCAGTGCCTCACACTTCCTTTTCTGCTGAGAATGTCCCCCCTTGGTTCATCTGACAGACTCCCACTCCTCTCTTTAAGACCCACGCCAAACATCCCCCTTTCTATGAGGCTTTCCAGGCTCACCCGGTGGAATTTGTGCTCCTACCTGTGGCCCATACACGCCTCTTCTCAGCACTTGGCCGGGGTAAGTTCTGTTCACTTGAGTGGCATGCTGTCTCCACCTGTCTGGCCTGGGAACAGTCTGAGGAAAGGGACCACATCATGTACACCCTTATGTCCTCTGTCATCCCTACTACAGAGTGCTTACTAAAGGCTGAGTGCTGAAAGAGTAAATGCTTCCTTTTTGAACTGATCAAAATTACGACTAAAAAGCCACTCATATACGTATGTTTAAAATTCTGATGTCATTTATTGGCACAAAAATTATTCCGATACAACCTGGTGTCTAGACATGGCTACACTTTATACTTTGTGCATTTAGTTGAGTATTTGTTCTGCTCATAATTCCCAATATGTACCAGACCTTCCCTGTGTTCAGCACCTCCATGACAGTATTTCTGTTTTCTGAGCCCTTGCTCTAAACAGAGTATTCTGACCACTGAAATCATCCCAGAACCCTGCTGCAGAAGGCCAGTGCGGGTGGTCCCACTGTGCAGTGATCCCCTCCGTGCATCTGCTCAGCCGAGGCCACCAGTGATCCGAATAAACCTCCCTACTAGCGGTCAGGTCTTGGATTGAAGCGTGAGTCGCAGCATCACTGGGTCTGATGGAAGACCGACCTTTTGTAAAACTCATTTTGGCCTATCTTGCAAACATTTCTGCTGCTGTCCGCAGACCAGTGAGGTCTTGGGATAGGTGGCAGGGGTGAGGTTGGCATCTTCTGTGTCTTTACGGTCTAGGATCCTAATCCATGTCCTCCATGACCTGAGGCTTCTTGGCTGTGCTGTTTGCTGTACCCATGTTGAGAGGAGCAACTAGGTCATTCTTCCATCAGCAAGTACTTGTGATGAGTTCTCTTGTGAGTTAAGTCAAAACCCGTATTTCTAAAGTTATGGATCTTCTGTTCCCCAAAATGAATGGCTTGATTTACGTGGTATTACTGTGTTTCACTGTCCTGGGAACCAAATCAAGCCTTGTGTTTCTGACAATATATTCTTCAACAGCAGCTAGAAAGTTGGTTCAAACCAACTTTTAATATACAGTAGTTCTTTTCATTTACATTTCAAAATATTTAACAAAGTCAAACTTTCTCACCATGGTTTCAGTTTAGTGGAAGCATTTACTAAAGTAAAAAAGCCTCAGAAAAAACGTGACAGTCACATCTGGGCCTCCAGTTACCAGAAAGGGCACCTAAGAAGGCAGAAAGAAAAGGAATATTTTAATAATTTGAGCTTCTTCAAAGCTTTACACAGATAACTTGAAAATGAAAAGGCCAAGGTCTGACAACCCCAGGGTATTCCCTGAGCTCTCCCACAGCTAATTGCATGGGACACACTCATCATTTCCAGTCAAGGCTACTGCCCACCGAGGTCCCGCAAGGACACTTCCCCAGCATCTGCTCTCTCAAGTTTCTGCCTTCAAGCATGCCTCGGGCAATTAATCAAAGCACACCCCAGAGTGGTCCTTGAGGTTAGGCTCCCAGATCATAAATCTGTCTTTTCATCTCCTTCTCTCTGTCACTGCTCTAGCTTTTTCTTTCCTTTGCCCTTCCTGTATCTCTGCATTGGACTGACAGCAAAACCCAAAAGGAACCCCTCACAAACAACCCTTGCCTATTCTCCTAAACCACTTATCTTAATGTAATTTTAATTTTAGTGTTTGCCTTCCAAATATGCATCCATATTTCTCAATTTTTTTAAAACAATGAGCACATGCAATAAATATGAACTTTTAAAGAGATCTGAGCTCTAACTGCCCTTTACAGATACGCCACCAAATCTCTTCTTGCTACCCTGGCTTTGGGGCCTAGGCTTGGGTTCTGATTGCTTATTTTAACAAAGTCACTTTGAGAGCCCCACTCACCAGCCAATATAGCACTGGCAGAGGTTTTCATGGGATGTCGCTTGTTTGATGAGCAGCTCAACTTGCGTTGGAACATCCAAAGTGTCATCATGAGAGAAGTCCCGACCTAGCCCAGGAGCAACAAAAACATTTCACTCTCTTCCTGGCAATCGCTGCACTTCTTCTTCCCTGTTGCCTTAACTGTCCATACCAACAGCTTATCCTCAGACATGGAGATGAAGGATATATCATAGTTGGATTTGAAAAATTCAGCCAGGTGTGGTGGCTCACGCCTGTAATCCCAGCACTTTGGGAGGCTGAGGCAGGCGGATCACCTGAGGTCAGGAGTTCAAGACCAGCCTGGCCAACATGGTAAAACACTGTCTCTACTAAAAATACAAAATTAGCTGAGTGTGGTGGCACAGGCCTGTAGTCCCAGCTACTTGGGAGCCTGAGGCAGGAGAATCGCTTGAACCTGGAAGGTGGAGGTTGCACTGGGCCAAGATGGCACCACTGCACTCCAGCCTGGGTGACAGAGCAAGACCCTGTCTCAAAAAAAAAAAAAGAAAAAAAAGAAAAATTTGGCTGGGCATGGTGGGTCACGCCTGTAATCCCAGCACTTTGGGAGGCCGAGGTGGGTGGATCACTTGAGGTCAGGAGTTTGAGACCAGCCTGCCCAACATGGTGAAACCTCATCTCTACTAAAAATACAAAAAATTAGCTGGGTGTGGTGGGGGGGCGCCTGTAATCCCTGCTACTGGGGAGGCTGAGGCAGGAGAATTGCTTGAACCTGGGAGGCGGAGGTTGCAGTGACCCAAGATGGAGCCAGTGGACCACAGACTGGGCAATAAGAGCAAACTGTCTCAAAAAAAAAAAAAAAAAAAAAAAGACATGATTAAAAAATACTTCCCTGAATTTGGCTGATTTTGGACCCAATAGAAATTTATTCACCTCCTGAGTTACATGAGATTAACCATTAAGTACTGTTATCAGTCATCAGAAAAAAGAATCAGAGACAATGTTTAACTGATGACTTCAAAGACACTGTCAGCTGCATGGTGCCCAAAGCTCATCACTAACACTACTGGACATGGGGCTGACCACCACTCAGAGACAGGAAAGTGTGCTCAGATTTTATGTCTCCTTTTTTTTTTTTTTTTTTTGAGACGGAGTCTCACTCTGTTACCCAGGCTGGAATGCAGTGGAGCGATCTCGGCTCACTGCAAACTCCACCTCCCAGGTTCACACCATTCTCCTGCCTCAGCCTCCCAACTAGCTGGGACTACAGGCGCCCGCCATCACACCCAGCTCATTTTTTGTATTTTTAGTAGAGACAGGGTTTCACCGTGTTAACCAGGATGGTCTCGATCTCCTGACCTCGTGATCTGCCTGCCTCAGCCTCCCAAAGTGCTGGGATTACAGGCATGAGCCACCGCGCCCAGCCTTATGTCCCCTTTAAGTAAACACATGACACACTCACCAGTGAGCTTATCTCGAACCCTGTTAATAATCTGAATAGCTTTCTTATTTAGGGCCTCTGGTTTCACCAAACCGTCTCCAACTGGAATACACAAAAGTAGAAATAACAGTAAGAATGGGAGCAATACAAAAGGTTCAATGGGTGCCCTGTTTTTCTCAAATATTCACTTTTGTAAGTGTTGAGCAATCCTTCCTCTATGTTCATCTTTGTCCTCAGAATATAATGAGAAATTCATGGAACCTTTTCTGCTCAAAGGCAGTTTTGTTGCTTCATCTTGTTGACCCTTCTCAGGGTATAACACAGCTGCTGTTTTCTTAATGAGCTAGTTATTGGTGCAGTTCCTCAGAGGTTGAACTTACTGAAAGAATGAATAGATTCTGGCACTGTGGTCCCCGTTTTCTTATGGGCTGGCTCCCCAAGTTCCACACCGTCCAAAATTTCTATGGGAAAAGAAATCAATTAACAGAAAATTCAAACACCAAAAAGCCACTGTTGGTGTTAGCATCTAATTCTCTACACACTCTATTCCTTTAACGCCTGCCCTGCCTACCCTAAAGGGGAAAAGAGAAGGAAAATTTTATGTTACTCTTTACGTATTTCAAAGTTTTAAGCTGGACACAGCTGTAATCCCAGCTACTCAAGAGGCTGAGGTAGAAGGATCACTTGAGTAGCTGAGTTCAAGACCAGCCTGAGACTCCATTTGCAAAAAAAAAAAAAAAAAATCTATAAAGCCATTTTCAAATGTGAGTTAATAATTATTGAAAAAAATTTGGTGCTTATCAGAATTGAAACATGGATTTTCAGGCAAATTGCATTAACAAAATAAACTCATAGGAATAGGAACAGAGGCAGAGGTCAAAAGCCTCATGACAAAATGTGTTTGAACAAAAACTGATAATGAAAATTAACTTTGGGGCCGGGCGCGGTGGCTCAAGCCTGTAATCCCAGCACTTTGGAAGGCCGAGACGGGCAGATCACGAGGTCAGGAGATCGAGACCATCCTGGCTAACACGGTGAAACCCCATCTCTACTAAAAAAAATACAAAAAAACTAGCCAGGCAAGGTGGCGGGCGCCTGTAGTCCCAGCTACTCGGGAGGCTGAGGCAGGAGAATGGCGTAAACCCGGGAGGCGGAGCTTGCAGTGAGCTGAGATCTGGCCACTGCACTCCGGCCTGGGCGACGGAGTGAGACTCTGTCTCAAAAAAAAAAAAAAAAAAAAAGAAAATAAACTTTGGAATGTATCACACACAAGGTTGAAATGTTATTCCTTGGAGGAATTTTCATATCAACTCTGGGTAGAAAAAGTCCTCAGGTGTTAGGTTCAACCTCCACTGATTATGGCTTTTAGCAGGAGTCTGAAATCAGAATTATGAAGTTTTTTGAATGCTGTCCTTGTACATCACAGACATTCTGAATGAAGGTAGTGATAATTATACTTCTTTTTTATTTTTTGAGATGGAGTTTCACTCTTATTGCCCAGGCTGGAGTGCAATGGCGCAATCTCGGCTCACTGCAACCTCTGCCTCCCGGATTCAAGCGATTCTCCTGCCTCCCGAGTAGCTGAGATTACAGGTATGCGCTACCATGCCTGGCTTATTTTGTATTTTTAGTAGAGATGGGGTTTCTCCATGTTGGTCAAGCTGGTCTCAAACTCTTGACCTCAGCCTGCCTGGGCCTCTCAAAGTACTGGGATTATAGGCGTGAACCACCGCACCAGGGTGATAGTTATACTTCTATTAGTGATCCGTTGGAAGTTTTTTCTGAGACAGGGTCTTGCTATGTTGCCCACGCTAGTCTCAAACTCCTGGGCTCAAGTGCTCCTCCTGCTGGGCTTACAGGTGTGCACCACAATACCCAGATGGAATTTAACTTTTAAGCTAAACAACCAAATCCACCATCTGGTGCCAGCAGAACTGGCTGTTCTCGTTCCCTTCTGTACGCTACAGGCAGCATATAGTAGCCAGTTAAGAATGTGTTAGGGAGGTGGGCCCTGAGAATGAAACCAGTAAGTCTCAGCACACTTCGTTTGAGACCAGCCACCGGTATAAGCTACCCCAGAGACCGTGGGTCCTATGAGCCTGGTGATTCAGGCATTCACAAATCCTGTCACAGTGTCTGTGTATGACATTATAACCCAGTATCCCAATTTCTTGCCTGAAACACCCTTTTGCTTTCTACTCATCGAGTCCATCCATCCAATAATGATAAATTACCCTTTGGCAGGACAGGGTGGCTCATGCCTGTAATCCCAGCACTTTGGGAGGCCAATGCAGGCAGATCACTTGAGATCAGGAGTTCGAAACCAGCCTGGCTAACATGGTGAAACCCCATCTCTACTAAAAATTTAAAAAAAATTAGCTGAGCATGGTGACACACGCCTGTAATCCCAGTTACTTGGGAGACTGAGGCAGGAACATTGCTTGAACTTGGGAGGTAGAGGTTGAAGTGAGCCGAGACTGCGCCACCATACTCCAGCCTGGGTGACAGAGCAAGACTGTCTCAAGGAAAAAAAAAAAAGAAAAATTATCCTTTGTCAGGTGAAGTGATGATTAGATGCCACCAACCCAAGTGCTCTCTTGGCAGCTACGGTTCACAGTGAAGTCCCCTTTCCTGAATCTCCACAGCCTTCTACTCCACACCAAAGCACCCACAGGCTCCACGGCAGAGTGTACTGCTCTCTGATTATTTCACGCAGGTTATGGTCAATTCTGTAATGCTGTTCTGTGCTTCTTCAGGCGACCACTGTACCTCACATTTTCTTTTTGCACCCCTAGACATTATTTGGCTTAGTTTATTAACTAGTTTAAGTTTTCTGTAAACATTTGTAGAAAATATTTACTTTTTTACACCTCAACAGTAATTCCCAAAGTGTGAACTATGTAGAATGTTGCTAAATATCATGAAGGAAAAAAGGGGTGGGATGGGGGGCGGGGAAGAGAGGAGGGCTAAACAAAGTTAAACAGTTTTACCCAAAAACCAACCAACCAACCAACCCACAAAAACCCCCTAAAACCAATAACTTCAATGCTGTGTGTGCTGGAAACTAATACAAATAAAACAAAGTTAAACAGCTTGACTCTAACACTCCTTAGAGGTTTCCACACACAAAAAGTACTCTGGCTCTCGGAGGGACACCAGTCTTCCTAGACCCCCGCTCTGTGAGTCACGCTCCTAGAAACACTTCCCTGTGGTTCCAGGGCTCCTCCCAGCAACACAAATAAATTTCTGCTGCCTCCATGTTTCCATTTCTGAGCTATTATCAATGCTTGAGGACCAAGGTAATATTGTTAATAATTATTCCAACCCAGACACCATTAGTGAGCTGATATTCAGACATACTTTAAACTGTGTTTTTACAGATAGATTAAAATCAGATAGTTTGATAAAAATCTCGGAGCTTCAGGCACCCACTCCATGTGTGAAACAGTAAATAAAAAACATATTAGCTGCTTGGTGCTCAGTAAATATTTCTAGACCAAGTATTTGAAGTTCGATTAAATGCTTATCTGGTGATAAGCTGGCAGTAATAGCACCTTTGCAAAACTACCATTGTCAAGAATTGCGAGAAAACTAGGTTTACTTCCTTCATATTCAGTAGCCATTACCACTTTGTCTCCTACTGGCAATAACAAAGCCCACCCCATTCTAGAAACACTCTGGACAAGGGGGAGAGCTTCTGTAATGTCCTGCAGGATGCACCCACCGACTGAAGCCCACCCCATTCTAGAAACACTCTGGAAAAGGGGGAGAGCTTCTGTAACATCCTGTGGTATGCACCCACCGACTGAAGCCCACCCCACTATAGAAACACTCTGCACAAGGGGGAGAGCCTTTGCGACCTCCCATGGATGCACCCACCGACTGACTGGCCGGCAGAGTAGGAATCCGTCCTTGTTCGGGATCGCTTGTTGCCTTTGGTATTTGCTAGGGAGAGAAAGAAAGAGTATTGAAACATGCTTCAAATTTTGACTTGAAAGAAACTTGGTTATTTTCTTCCAGTCATAAAAATATAATTGTTCTGGGAGGCTGAGGCAGGAGAATGGCGTAAACCCAGGAGGCAGAGCTTGTAGTGAGCTGAGATCCGGCCACTGCACTCAGCCTGGACGACAGAGCAAGACTCCATCTCAAAAACAAACAAACAAACAAACAAACTATATATATATATATATATATATATAATTGTTCGTAAAGCTACAGCCCCAAAAAGAGAGATGACAGACATATTACTCAGGAATAAGTGGGTGGGTATTAGCATGGGATGTGAAACCCAGGGGGACACTCTATACTGTTGATTTGGACAATGTGATACAGATAATATAAGGTCAAAGTATGACTTAATTTCAATGGATTAGAAGTTCTTTTGGTAAACATCCCCTAAGGTGGCAGAACAAAGGGTAGATGAAGATACTGCTGCCCAAATCATAACTATTTGCATTTCTTATTAAAATTTCAGCTTACTACTCTATATAAAGCCCAGAGAAAAACCACTAGGATACTTGGTTAATACTGAAGAATATTTTAGTATCTAAATTGATAATGGCATTTTCTGTTTTAGTTAATAAAAATACTTGAAGTTCTTTTCCAGGTGTCAGAACTACTCTGTGCAAATGTAATGCAATAGCTCGGCAATGTATCCCAGGCTGCAGGCTTGAAGGGGCATAGGTTTGTAAAATGTTATGTGCTGGATATTGCTAATTTGGGAGGCTGCCAACCTCAGCTTCCACACACTTGATTTTGTTTTTTATTACCTTTATTTTTAAAATTAAATTTATTTTTTTGAGACAAGGTCTCACTCTGTCACCTAGGCTAGAGTGCAGCAGTGACACGATCATAGCTCACTCTGCCTCAACCTCCCAGGCTCAGGTAATCCTCCTGCCTCTGCCTCCTGAGCAGGTAGAACCACTGGCATGTGCCACTGTACCCACCTTAATATGGCTTGGCTGTGTCCCAATCCAAAATCTCATCTTGAACTGTAATCTAAATTGTAATCCCCATGTGTTGGGGGAGGGACCTCATGGGAGGTGATTAGATCATGGGGATGGTTCCTCCATGCTGTTCTCGTGATAGTGACTGAGTTCTCATGAGATCTGGTGGTTTTATAAGGGGCTTTTCCCCCCTTCACTCTGTACTTCTCTCTTCTGCCCCCAAGTGAAGGAGGATGTGTTTGCTTCCCCTCCCACCATGATTGTAAGTTTCCTGAGTTCTTCCCAGCCAAGCGGAACTGTGAGTCAATTAAACCTCTTTCCTTTATAAATCACCTACTCTCAGGCAGTTCTTTATAACAGCATAAGAACAGACTAATACATGCCTAATTTTTTCAGTTTTTGTAGACACATGTCTTACTACGTTGCCCAGGCTGGTCTCGAACTCTTGGCCTCAAGCAACTCCTCTGCCTTGGCCTCCCAAAATGTTAGGATTACAGGCGTGAGCCACCGAGCTCAGCTCCCAGGCACTTGATGATACTCACTGTCCATCAGCCTCCAGTTCAGCAAGGGGTCATAGACAAAGGCTTCCAGCACAGCCATGACACTGTCCTTGTGCTCCCGCAGCACCTCCATCACTGTGTGGCATGTGATTCTGTAGTTGCCATCCAGGCCTGTAACCTAGAAATGGGACAGAGCCACTTACCACATGAGTTACTAACTCTCCACCCAAAGCAAGCTGAGGGGGTCTGTTACCCTCACTTAGGAAGCAGACACAGGCCATATTGATGTATCAGGGTGAGAATGTCTTAGGAGAAGGAATCAGGGTAGGACTGTGATCCACAGGAAACCAGGTCAGAGGTGAAGTGATAAGCCTTTCATAGACAGATCATTTCTAACACAATAGGAAATAACAGAAAACTGCTACAAAAATCACAAAGGCATTATGGGGAACTGATGGGCTCTAACAAGCAAGTGTGTCTTCAGAGAAGGTTGTAACTGTCTTGATCCCATTTCGGAGCAGCTCGTTCCCAATATCCACTCACCTCCATAGCATTGGTCAACATTCTTGTTAGTCTAAATGGAATCTTCTCTGGAAACTTCTCTCGGGTCATAGCAACCTACAGAATAATAAATGGGAAAAGCCAAATCAATGTTTATTTTCTTAACCCGGAGCCAGGTGGAGCAGGTGGCTTTCCTCTGCATCACCTGCAGATTTTAATTAGAGCAGAGAAATGAAGCAGCTTGGGTTTAGTGACAGGACTTGTCATAGGGATTTGAAAGACAACTTAAAAAACAAGAAACAACAGAAAAGAAGAGAAAACAAAAAGGAAAAAAGACAAATGTGCATTGTGTCCAGGCCCTTGGGCAACAGGTGGTATGGAGGATGGGGGCCTCCTCCACTCAGAGGGCATGTGAACAGCAGCCCTTGCTCCAAGGGGGTTACAGTCCAACTAAGAGCCCAGATTTCATTTCTTACACTGACTTAACTACAGCCTTGGTAGGGACAGAAGGGGTTAAGAGTAAGGCAGTTTGGGCTTAAGTCTGCCTAAAGTGTCAGAGGCAGGGGAAAAGTGATCACCCGGGAAGATAAGGGTGGGGTTCTAGAACATGTGTTCACCTCAAAGCAGTCCCCAAAGTCAATGTGCAGGATCTTCCCACTCAGACGGTCCAGCATCAGGTTGGATGGGTGTCTGAGAAACAGAAAAGAGATCAGGTAGGATCAACAGAGAGCACGGATGAAAAAAATCAATAAGTACGTGATACCGTAAGCTAGGAGTTGGTAAACAATAGCCCTCAGCCAATCCAGCTCCTCTACCTCCACTTTTCTGCAAGTCCAGTTTTACTGGAACACAGCATGCTCCCTTGTTTAGGCACTGTTGCAGGCTGCTTCTGTGCTACGACAGCAGAGCTGAGTAGTTGTGACAGAGACCAAAGGGCCCACAAAGCCTAAAACAACTTAACTGGTCCTTTACAGAAACAGTTTGCCAACTCCTGCTGAAATGTGGGTGTGTGTGTGAGTCACAGGGTGTCCCACTGTACTGAGATCCTGTGCTCTTCTGAGGTCTTTGGTGACCTAATAAGTCATTTCTGGCAACACTGGCACCTTCTGGTGACAAGACTCTATCATTTTTACTGAGCAGCTGTAACAGGGTCTCGTCTCCTTAAGTCCCTGAGCCAATCCCGGCAACCACCTGGCTTTTATCAACAGATATTCTGCTAGACTTTTAAAAACAAAAATCTACTATTTTTGTGGGATAAAATTATTTTTACTCTCAAATAGTTGCATGAGACATGATTCCAGGAGAAAAACAGTAGACATCAGAGAACCAGTCTTCTTCACATTCTTGTAAGTCCATTTCTGAACATTCCTAAATTACATTTTCAGTCAGTACATTTGGACAAAACTTATTATGCAAAAATATCGAAGGATCTAGTTTGGTTGGTTTCAATTACAGAAATAAAAAGATTTATCTTAGCACAGTGGTGACTGACAAATGTTTATTGAATAAAATCAATATGATTTACTTTTTTTTTTTTTTTTCCCAGACAGAGTTTTACTCTGTTGACCAGGATGGAATGCAGTGGTGCAATCACAGCTCACGGCAGCCTTGACCTTCTGGGCTTAAGTGATCCTCCTACCTCAGCTTCCCAAAGAGCTGGGACTACAGGTGCATGCCACCATACTTGGCTAATTATTTCATTATTTGTAGAGATGGGATCTTGCTGTGTTGCCCAGGCTGGTCTCAAATTCCTACGCTCAAGTGATCCTCCCACCTCAGCTTCCCAAAGTGCTGGAATTATAGGCACGAGCCTGCCCTGAAATACTGCTGTTAACACCTTAAGCCAAACTAAGGAGAAAGTAGTATCCTTGAACTATGTGGGGCTTTATTGAGATGGGCTCTTGCTATTGCCCGAGTTGGTCTCAAACTCATGGCTCAAGTGATTCTCTTGCCCTGGCCTCCCAGGATGATAGGCATGAGCCACTGCATCCAGCTTGAACTATTTTTCCTTTTCTTTAGTTTGATGCATTCTTCTGATGGCATCACAATCAATAGGGAACTAAGGCTAATGTTGTAAAAGAGACCTTACATACACAATACCAATATTTATTTACCAAAGAGCCATATATTTAATCGGAAAACCAAATGAAACCATTTAGGAAAACTACAATGGGATAAAGAAGACTAAAAAAACCAAATTAAATTACTCACCTATCTCCCAGGCCTAAAATATACCCAACCATTGACATGACCGCTAAAGAACGGGTATAATTGGTTCTTCGGTCAAACCACACCTAGAACACAGGAGTGCATGTGAAGCAAGGCTCTGGAAACTTCAATTTCAACATAATTATACTCTAATAAGCTGTCTTTTGTTTGTTTTTTGAGACCGAGTCTCGCTTTGTCACCTAGGCTGGAAGGCAGTGGTGTTATCTTGGCTCACTGTAAACTCCACCTCCTGGGTTCAAGTGATTCTCATGCCTCAGCCTCCTGAGTAGCTGAGATTACAGGCACCCACCATCACTCCCAGCTAATTTTTGTAGTTTTAGTAGAGACGGAGTTTCACTATGTTGGCCAGACTGGTCTTGAGCTCCTAACCTCAAGTGATCCACTTGCCTCAGCCTCCCAAAGTGCTGGGATTACAGGCCTGAGCCACTGCGCCTGGCCTAATCAGTTGTTTTCTTACAGTCCATTAATAACTGGTTAGAATGTATAACATTACAAAAACCTCATTCACAATTCTAACAATGAACTATGCCTTGGATTAAACTTAATTAGAAATGTGTAAGACTTAAAGATCTGAGTAAATGAAAAATATCAGTTTAAGAATATCCCCTTATGAGTATAAAAATGTAACAGCCTCGGGCGCGGTGGCTCAAGCCTGTAATCCCAGCACTTTGGGAGGCCGAGGCGGGCGGATCACAAGGTCAGGAGATCGAGACCACAGTGAAACCCCGTCTCTACTAAAAATACAAAAAATTAGCCGGGTGCGGTGGCGGGCGCCTGTAGTCCTAGCTACTCAGGAGGCTGAGGCAGGAGAATGGCGTGAACCCAGGAGGCGGAGCTTGCAGTGAGCCGAGATCGCGCCACTGCACTCCAGCCTGGGCAACAGCGTGAGACTCCGTCTCAAAAAAAAAAAAAAAAAAAAAAAAAAAGTAACAGCCTCAAGAAAAAAAATAGATGACAATAGCCCCTGAGAAGGGACTTGTATTAACACCATGGAACTTGAGAAACAGGCAGAAAGAGCAATGAAACAGAAGAAGAGTCCTAGAAAGAAATCCAACGACACGTAATAATTTAGTGTTTGGGCCAGGTGTGGTGGCTCACGCCTGTAATCCCAGTACTTTGGGAGGCTGAGGTGGGTGGATCACCTGAGATCGGGAGTTTGAAACCAGCCTGACCAACATGGTGAAATCCCGTTTCTACTAAAAATACAAAAATTAGCCAGGTGTGGTGGCACAGGCCTGTAATCCCAGCTCCTCAGGAGGCTGAGGCAGGAGAATCACTGAACCTGGGAGGCAGAGGTTGCAGTGAGCCAAAATCATGCTACTGCACTCCAGCCTGGGCAACAAGAGCGAAACTCTGTCTCAAAAAATAAAAGAAAAAAAAATCAGTGTTCAATAAAAACAAAATCTTCTAAATAGCAGGGAAAGGATGAATTATTTGGCCAACAGTGTTGTCCTGGCTAGTCATCTTTAAAAAAATAAAGTTACACCTTAATCTTAAAATAAATTCCAAACTTAGTTAAGATTTTTTTTTTTTTTTTGACAGAGTCTTGCTGTATTGCCCAGGCTGGTGTACAATGGCACGATCTTGGCTCACTGCAACCTCTACCTCCCCAGTTCAAGCGATTCTCCTGCCTCAGCCTCCTGAGTAGCTGGGATAACAGGCATGTGCCACCATGCCCAGCTAATTTTTGTGTTTTTAGTAGAGACAGGGTTTCACCATGTTGGTCAGGTTGGTCTCGAACTCCTGACCTTGTGATCCACCTGCCTTGGTGTCCCAAAGTGCTGGGATTACAGGTGTGAACCACCGTGCCTGGCCTTTTTTTTTCAAGAGACAGGGTCTCACTATATTACCCAGGCTGGAGTGTAATGGCTTTTCATAAGTGTGGTCTTTTTTTTTTTTTTTTTGAGACAGGGTCTGGCTCTGTCACTCAAGCTGAGTGACAGATTGTGCAGTGGCACAATCTCAGCTCACTGTAACCCCTGCCTCCTGGGCTCAAGTGACCCTCCCGCCACAGCCTCCTAAGTAGCTGGGACAATGGGCAAGCGCCATCATACTCGGCTACTTTTTCATTTTTTGTAGAGATGGGGTTTTGCGACACTACCCAGGCTGGTCTCAAATGCCTGAGCTTCAAGCATTCCGCCTGCCTTGGCCTCCCAAAGTGTTGAGAATATAGACATGAGCCACTGCACCCAGTCCATAGGTGTGGTCTTAACGTGCTACAGCCTTGAACTCCTGGGCTCAAGCAATCCTCCTGCCTCAGCCTCCCAAGTAGCTGGGACTACAGGTGTCTACCATAGTGTCTGGCTTGGGTTAGAACTTAAATGTAAAAAAACCCTGTAACTAGTATAAGAAAATATAGGTTAAAAAATAACCTCAAGGTGGAGAGGGCCTTTCTAAATATAAAACCAAAGGAAGAGGCCAGGTGCCATGGCTCATGCCTGTAATCCCAGCACTTTGGGAGCTGAGAAGGGCGGATCACTTGAGGCTAGGAGTTCAAGACCAGCCTGGCCAACATGGTGAAACCCTGTCTCTACTAAAAATACAAAAGAGTGGCCGGGCACGGTGGCTATCGCCTATAATCCCAGCACTTTGGGAGGCTGAGGTGGGTGGATCACGAGGTCAGGAGATCGAGACCATCCTGGCTAACACAGTGAAACCCCATCTGTACTAAAAAAAAAAAAAAAAAAAAAAAAAAAAAAAATTAGTTGGGCATGGTGGTGGGCGCCTGTAGTCCCAACTACTCGGGAGGCTGAGGCAGGAGACTGGTGTGAACCTGGGAGGCAGAGCTTGCAGAGATCGGGCCACTGCACTCCAGCCTGAGTGACAGAGTGAGATTCCATCTCAAAAAAAAAAAAAAAAAAAAAAAAGTTAGCCGGGCATGGTGGCACACGCCTGTAATTCCAGCTACTCTGGAGGCTGAGGCAGGAGAATCACTTCAACCTGGGAGACAGAGTATGCAATGAGCCAAGACTGCGCCACTGCACTCCAGCCTGGGTGACAGAGCAAGACCCTGTCTCAAAAAAAAAAAAAACAAAAAACAAAAAACACACAAACAAACCACACAAAAACAAACCAAAGGAAGAAACTTTAAAGAAAAAGATTAAAAATTTGGTAACTTCTAACTTTTAAAAATGCTTGTACAGTCGTCTCTAAGCATCCATAAAGGATGGGGTCTAGGGCCCCCATCGGATACCAAAATCAGCAATACTCAAGTGCCTTATATAAAATGGTGTAGGCTGGGTGTGGTGGCTTATGCCTCTAATCCCAGCACTTCAGGAGGCCAAGGCAGGAGGATCGCTTGAGCCCAGGAGTTCAAGACCAGGCTGGGTGACACAGTGAGTGAGACTTTCGTCTCTTAAAAAAAAAAAATTATTGTTTTGTTTTGAGACAGGGTCTTGTTCTGTCACCCAGGATGGAGTGCAGTGGCATGATATGGCTCACTGCAGCCTCATTCTCCTGGGCTCAAATGATCCTTCCGAGTAGCTGGGCTTACAGGTATGTAACACCATGCCTGGCTAATTTTTTTGTAGAAATGGGGTCTCACAGGCCAGGTGTGGTGGCTCATACCTGTAATCCCAGCACTTTGGGAGGCTAAGGTGGGTGGATCACTTGAAGTCAGGAGTTTGAGACTAGACTGAACATGGTGCAACCCTGTCTCTACTAAGAATACAAAAATTAAACCTACATGGTGATATGTGCCTGTAATCCCAGCTACTTGGGAGGCTGAGGCAGGAGAATTGCTTGAACCCAGGGGGCAGAGGTTGCAGTGAGCTGAGATCTTGCCATTGGCACTCCAGCCTGGGTGGGGGAAAAAAAAAAAAAAGAGATGGAGTCTCACCATGTTGCCCAGGCTGGTATTGAACTCCTGGGCTCAAGTGATCCTCCTGCCTTGGCCTCCCAAAGTGCTGGGATTACAAGTGTAAGCCACTGCACCCAGCCAAAAACAATTTTTTAATAAAATGGCACAGTATTGTATGTAACCTATGCACAACCTCCCTTATACTTCAAATCATCTTGAGTACATATAATACCTAATACAATGCGAATGCTATACAATGTAAATAGTCATTCTACTGTATTTTTTAAAATTTACATTTGTTTTTTTTATATATATATTTTTAAATATTCTATCCACAGTTGGCTGAATCCACAGATGCAGAAGCTACGGATATAGAGGGCTGACTGTGTATCAAAAACCAAACCAAACCAAACCAAATAAAAAATTAGCAACATTTAAAAACTAAGTTAATAGGAAATCTGTAACATATATAAAAAAGACAACTATCTTTAATCCTTTAATATATAAAGAGTTCTGGAGAAATATTAAACTACTCATTCTAACTCTGTGAACTTGTCTTGCTCACCCATTTCATTTTTGTTAGAAAAGTCTGGACATGCTCTACAGCCAATCACAGCAAAGAAGAGCCACTGTGTGCGCATGAACAGACAGGAGGGCCATCCTATTGTGAGTGGGGGATCCAGGAGAGCGCAGGTCTGCAGGGCCCAGTGGCCTACCTCAGAGCTGGGGCTTTTCAGCCACAGCAGCTTGGCCAGGTCGTCCCCAGCTGTATTATTGACGGCATGCTCAAACACCTCCACCTTCTGCATCAGAGTCAAGTGGTCATAGTCTGGAGCCATCTGCATCAGGACACAACTGTTCAGTAAGAGAGCAGCCTAAAACATGTAGTTTGAGTCCAGGAAGAAACAAGTCTTGGGGTCCAGGCAGAGCTGAGTTCTAACTTCCCCATCACAGCCAAAGGAGAAGGGAAATAAGAACGTGGCAAAAGGAAAAACGAAGTGACCACTCTAACCTGATGACCACTGGAACCCCAAGGCATAAGGGAAAAACACGAGACCTCACCTCAGTATAGGCCTTCTGTGCAGATGAGAGTACTGGAGGTTTCAAGCAACTGTTCAACAAGCAATTCTCTTTCTTATTACTTACACATCTACTAAACATTATTTCTCCATATGGCCAGTGCTTTGTATACATTAGTAAATACATGGCGCCGAATATTTATCTGTCTAGTCTTCCCTAGGATGGTGAAAACAGTTTCTCAGCTTAAGGGTCCTTCAGTTTCTTAGAAGGTTATCTGCTTTAGGACTCACTTTATTAAATCTTCAAAGCTGATTCTCTCAAAGAGATTTTTCAGTGACAGACATACAGAGAGGAATGAGAAGAGCAGCGCTACAGAGATTCCTTGCCATGGAAGGGGTATTGGCTCTCGTGGCCACATCACATACCCGCAACATGATGCGATGCTCGATGTTGAGAAGGATCTTCTTCTTCTCCCTGTAGTCCCGGATGAGGGCGTGCAGTGTGTCACAATGGGGCACCCAGCCAATGAGGCCCGAGTTGGTCGATAAAGGGATGACGGCATATCTCTGGATGCTGGCGCCCACAGAAAAGCAAGGTTAGTGTACTGTAAAGAGAGTATAACCTTGTTCAGCTCAGGACACAGGCAGACTATTTTTTTTTCTTTTTTGAGACAGAGTCTCACTCTGTCACCCAGGCTTGAGTGCAGTGGCGCAATCTTGGCTCACTGCAACCTCCACCTCCTGGGTTCAAGCGATTCTCCTGCCTCAGCCTCCCGAGTAGCTGGGACTACAGGCACATGCCACCATGCCCAGCTAATTATTTTTGGTAGAGACGGGATTTCACCATGTTGGCCAGGATGGTCTCAATCTCTTGACCTCATAATCTGCCTGCCTCGGCCTCCCAAAGTGCTGGGATTGCAGGCATGAGCCACTGCGCCCGGCCCTGACTATTTTTAATGAGCCCCCGCTGCACCAGGCTGGTGTGTGTGTTGAGGGACGCTTTGTGAAGAATAAGGCATCATAGAAAGACAGCGCACTGATGGTGCAGTGAAAGCAACACGGGTCTCCTCAACTTGCCCAACTTATGGCTTTGGGGGAACAATCAAGTGACTAAAGTGCCTCTCAAGTGAATTCTCATGGTCTTAACAGGAAGAGGAGTGCCAGAGTATGGACGATGGGAAAGGTTTGGCTTTCATCCCACAAGGGGTGAGACCCATCCCATCTGCCGACTCTCCAGTCTACCTGCCACAGATTGCTCCCTGCTGGATTCTTTGGAGGTTGTTAAAGGCATTTCCCAATGAGAATACCCTAAAAACTCTGGAATAACTTGGTTATAAATTAAGTTACACAATTTTATAACTTAATTTTTCATTTTTAAAACATTTTTAAAAAATTTACTTTTTGAGACAGGGTCTCGCTCTTACCTAGGCTGGAGCACAGTTGCACCATCACAGCTCACTGTAGCCTTGACCTCCTGGGCTTAAGTGATTCTCCTGCCTCAGAACCCTGAGTAGATGGGACTACACTGTGCCCAGCTAATTTTAATTTTTTTTTTGTAGAGACAGGGATTACAGGTGTGAGTCACTGTGCCCAGCCTATTTTTATTTTTAAATTTTTTGAGAGAAAGGGTCTTGCTCTGCTGCCCAGGCTGGAGTATAGAGGCACAACCTTGGCTCATGACAGTCTTGACCTCCTGGGCTCAGATGATTCTTCCGCCTCCATCTCCCAAGTAACTGGGACAACAGGCATGAGCCACCATGCCCAGCTGATTTTTTTATTTTTTGTAGAGACAGGGTCTTACTTTGTTGTCCAGGATGGTCTTGAACTCCTGGTCTCAAGCAATCCTCCTGCTGTAGTCTTCCAAAGTGTTGAGATTACATGTGAGCCACAATGCCTGGCCACTTAGTTTTTTTTTCTTACTTTAATTAATTTTTGAGATGGAGTTTCACTCTTGTTGCCCAGGCTGGAGTACAATGGTGTGATCTTGGCTCACTGCAACCTCCGCCTCCCGGGTTCAAGCAATTCTCATGCCTCATCCTCCTGAGTAGCTGGGATTACAGGTGGCCGCCACCACGCCCAGCTAATTTTTGTATTTTTAGTAGAGACAGGGTTTCACTATGTTGGCCAGGCTGGTCTCGAACTCCTGACCTCAAGTGATGCACCCGCCTGGGCCTCCCAAAGTGCTGGGATTATAGGCGTGAGCCACCGTGCCTGGTCACCTTTTAATTTTTTTAAATAAATAGTGATGGGGTCTATGTTGCTTAGGCTGATCTTGAATTCCTGGGCTCAAGTGATCCTCCTACTTTGGAATCACAAAATATTAGGATTATAGGTGTGAGCCATTGTGCCCAGCCTTTTTCTTCTAAAGAGACAGTCTTGCTCTATTATCCAGGCTGGAGTGCAGTGGTGCAATCACAGTTCACTGCAGCCTTGAACTCCTGGGCTCAAGCCACACCCCTGCCTCAACCTCCGGAGTTTCTGGAACTACAGGCATGAATTCAAGTGCCTGGCTCCCTAATTTTAGTTTTTTTGTTAAGGTATAATACATGACTACATGAGACAAATGTAGGAGAAAACTGGAAGACTTCTCAAATTGTTGCCATTTCAGGGTTTCTGAATACCTGAGGTTTTTCCGAAGAGATGTTGGGTCATTGGCCAGAAGGGTGTTAACCAGGCCGAAGAGCTGCATCACACGCTCATCCTGGCGCAGATCTTCATGGCCTTTTAGAAGGAAAACAAACTCATGCCCGTTGCTGCCTGTAAGAACAGTGGGAGCGGTAAGTGTACATCAGAGGTCCTCAGCTCTTCAGCTAAGAGCACCACTGCATTCAAGAGATCCCACAGACTACATATGCCTTACTTAATCACACGTTCCTCACAAAAAGAAACAACAATCCTTAGAACTGATGAAAAGAGTGGCTTTGCCTTTTATGGTTCTCAATGACCAATGTTGTTCAAATTAAAACAAAACCAAACCTGTTTTTGAGGACCAGGAATGGTTAGGCACAGAAATGATCATTCCTGTTTTGTGACCCACTCTGTCCTCCTCTGTTCTGAGAAGCCTGACTCCTACAGGCTGTATCACCGGGGATCCCACTTGGGCATGGCCAATGGTAGAGGGGTACTGGCAAGAGGTCAAAGGATGGGTAGAAGGAGAGGTCAGGATATGTGCCCCCCACCACCAGCCTGGCCCCAGTTCTAGAAGCCGCCACACCACTCTCTCTGGGCCGCAGACTCTGCTAGATGGCCTCTCCGGCACAGTGATGGTTCTTGCTGGGCTCCTTGTTCTTCCAGTTCTGGAGTGTGGGGGTGAGGGCTGAGTAACAATTTCTCACTTGTACTTGTTCATTAGCGCTCCTTGTTGATTCTGTTAGCTTTGTTCACACCTCTGGAAACAATTCCTTTCTTAAAACTTTCTTTAATTAAACACCCCAAGAACCAGCCTGACCCACATTTTGGTATCAGAAGACAACAGCCCATGCAGAGACAATCACCTGTGGACCATGATTAATTGGTGTTGGTGAATAATCACTGCATTTAAGAAACATTAGCATTATGAAGAGCGAGAGGCGAGGCCGGGTGCGGTGGCTCACACCTGTAATCCTAACACTTTGGGAGGCTGAGCTGGGCAGATCACCTCAGGTCGGGAGTTTGAGACCAGCCTAACCAACGTGGTGAAACCCCATCTCTACTAAAAATATAAAAATTAGCTAAGTATGTGGCGTGCGCCTGTAATCCCAGCTATTAGGGAGGCTGAGGCACGAGAATTGCTTGAACTCAGGAGGTGGAGGTTGCAGTGAGCCGAGAGCATATCACTTCACTCCAGCCTGGGCAACAGAGTGAGTCTCTGTCTTGGGGGAGGAAAAAAGAGTGAGAGGCAGCCGGGCACAGTGGCTCACACCTGTAATCCCAGCACTTTGGGAGGCCGAGGCAGGCGGATCACTTGAGGTCCGGAGTTCAAGACCAGCCTGGCCAACATGGTGAAACCCCAACTCTACTAAAAACACAAAAATTAGCCAGGTGTGGTGGCACATGCCTGTAATCCCAGCTACTCAGGAGGCTGAGGCAGGAGACTCACTTGAACCTGGGAGGTGGAGGTTGCAGTGAGCCAAGATTGCGCCATTGTACTCCAGCCTGGGCAACAAGTGCAAAACTCTGTCTCAAAAACAAACAAACAAACAAACAAACAAACAAACAGCGAGAGGCCTCAAAGTGCCACCACAGCACTCAGGCCTCCCTAAACATCCCCCATAAGTAACACTCTACCCCAAGGGAAATTCCAGAGGCCACTTGCTTAACAAATCTCACTGTGAGAATCCACTTGTTCATTTTACACAATCATTTACCACAGAGGCTACGATGGTAAAAAAAAAAAAAAAATTTCAAGAGCCAGAAGCCCCCTTTTCAGAGGAGCTAGCAACTTCCCTGCTTGCACCCAGCTGCCTCCTTCCTGGCCTCATCAGTCCCCAACACCTGCCTTCCACTGTTACTTCTCTGCTTTGTATGCCTTTGTCATTCCCTTTATGTGTGATCATGCTTGACATAAGCCCAACTACATGAATGAACTAAGTCCTGAGGACATAATAAGAAATTTGCTTGTCCTCTATTTTCCTCTCAATGAGCATGGGAAAGATGTAGCTATGATAGGTGAGTAGTGGGAATGGCAAGCAGTAATTTCAGAAGAGGGAAGAGGTCTCAGCCAGGGTAGGAGGGAGAAGCGGGTGACAGAAGTGCACAATGGTCCTTACCCATAAGTGTCAATTTCCGGGGCCTCTGCTTGGATGTGATGACTTGCAAAGACGGTGCTATGGACTGAATGCGAATGATTGGCTGGTTGGGGTCATATGTTCCTGGCACAGCCAATTCAAGGTCCCGGCACATCAGAAGTTTTGGGGAAACATATTGCAGCTCTAAGGATGTGAGCTGTGAATAATTACCAAAGGATTTAGTGTTCTGCCTCCAGGGAGGAATTTAAATGCAATTTAACTATTTTTCAGTGGATTGCTAATAACAATTACTTGTCCCAAAGCAGAAGTAAAACCAGATGCTTTGGAATGAGTGTTAGAACATTCATAGACAGTAAAACAGAGAGGACTATAATGACAGTTAACCCTGCCAGAAGCTCCTACCTGAGGCAGCTGCTTTGAGATTCGTCGGAACACATGATAATAGAGGTCCCAGGCTTGAGTGAGGTCCTTGACATTCCCTGATTTCATGTACTTCCTGCACCACTCTTGGGCCTCCATTAAATCTCGACCATAGGCCTGAGAGAGAAAGCAGGTATATTTTCAAGTGGTTAAAGTCTCAACCAAGCCAGGAGGTAAAATCCCCAGGCTGACTGCAGACATTACTCAGGAGCCCGCTGTGGACTGAAAACACTGGCAGGGGGCTGGAGAAAGCGAGAGCAGAGGTGCAGGCCTCCAACCCTGGAGTTCCCAAACCAGCAGCATGGCTTACAGGGAAGGAAGGGTGAGAGGAGAGATGAGATGACCCCTTGAGAAATCTTGGGCTTTTCCAGTTAAAATTCAGGAGGGTCCCTGTAACTAATTTCTGGTGTTTTATGCTCTGTGACCTCCATTAGAGCTCGTTTTATTAGTCTGACAAAGGCCTTGGGTCACGTCCTTTCATTTTGTAAAAACTTTTCTCATTTTTTTTTAGTGGCAGAATGTTTCCACAGGGTTATGTCCTTTCGTGTTTATTACCCCATACCTGATTGAAGGATGTCTCCTTCAGAGTCTGGGGGCCCCGTTCCATCATAGCATGCAAGGGCTCCAGCACCTCAAACATGCCTTTCACGTTCCTCTCCCCAAAGTACAAACGAGATGCCTCTTCCAGGCCTTCGTGCCACATCTCATGCCACAGGATGGCCACTCGGATCAGCTCCTCGCTCACCTGAAGCCAAGAGAAGAAGGAGAGAAGCACCAAGAATCAGCTAACCTCAGAAAGGTCTGTTTTGGAGACACAGGAGGAACTCTTTCTGGCAGTCAAAGGGAGTGCACAGCACCAATATGAGGAAGAAAAACAATCCCACTCGCACCCACCAGCTAGGTGACCAGGGTCTGTGGAACCCCACAGTGGCTCCAACTCACCATCATGGCCTGCTGGACCAGGGTGTTGCTGTGCTCACACATGTTCTTCAGAATCTTGTTGGCTGCGTTGTGCCGGGCTGTCGTGGTAGACTTAGAAGCCACTGTTAGGGGGTAGATGAGGGCCTGAGGGAAAGACAGAAGGAACATCTATAAAGGAATGTGGGTTGGGGGAGAGCTGGTGTGAATTTTAAGGAGAATGACAAAACAAGTGGTGAGTGTGACATTAATATCTGCTTGAGGCTACCAGGAAGGGGCTAACTCAAGTCTTGGAGGGAATATGCTTTCTTTTCAGCAAGGCTCCTGGGCCCTCTGGGACAGCTGGCTGGACAGACCCTCCTGGGCCAGGATGGAACACATGACTCCTAGTTCCTGCGCTTGTGTCTCCAGGGCAGCTTTTGGAAAGGCTGACCACCAAACCAGTGGTTAGAAGAGAAACTGCTCAGGGTCTCCACGTACCTGGGGGTGGTACCGACCAATGTCTGTGAGAAGCTGGTGAATGAGACGTCCCACCAAGGGTCTGGGAGTATCAATTCTTGCAATGAGCTGAGGTATAACCTGGTATTCAAAAAGACACAGTATGTGGCATATGAGACTTGAAACAACTAGTTATTCTTCTAGGCAAAGATCAATTATTGTCACTTGTTTTGGTTGACACTCTGAAATGGTTCATTCCCTTCCCTTTAGTTTCTAAAAGAAAATAAAGAAAATATGGACCCTTGACCCTGGGACTCAGCCCTACTTCCTTAGCACTGTATGAACACATGCTGCCTTGCAATGCTGAACAGAGCATGCTTGTATGAGGAGACACACAGGAGAGAGACTTGGAGCCACCTTCACCTGTAACCGAGTGTCCTCGCCTGTAGCCAGGTATCAATCTGAATGGCTCTGACCCCCTCCAGAAGAGAGAATTGGGGCCACCCTTACCTGTACCCAAGTGTCCTCACCTGTAGCCAGGTATCAATCTGGATGGCTTTCACTCCCTCCACTAAGGCCTCATTGACATCTGGCCAGTGACCATAATCAAACCATAAGGTGAGAACTCTGAAAAAGAAATGAGAAAGTCATAGAAAATTTAGTTTCCCAGTTTTTGCCTGTCTGTTTTTAATCTTTAAGGCTCCCGAGAAGAGATCTGGCAGGGACTCCAACCAGTGACTCTCAAATGTGTTTGCTCTCCCATGGGAGCAGGTGTCTGTGATGGGTGGCTGTGCTCTTGACTGAACACCACAAGAATCACCCTGAGCAAATGAGCATTTCATCCCAGGTCACTGAGGGGTCACCACAGCACGTACGCAGACATCAAACAGACGAGCCAGGATGACCTTTAGAGAGCACAAGTCTGCACATATATGAGTCGCTGAAGGGCAGAGGCAACAGGGACACCTGCCTCTTAGCTGGCTGGAGATCCTCCAATGAAGGACATGGACCTTGTCACCTTTACCCTCTGGACTGACTGATATGGGTCATTTGTTTAGACCTCTCCAAGTTGCTGAGGGATTTTAGAAATACTGTGACTTCAACAGGAAACGGGTGGTCAGAAAAAAAGAAATATTGTGATTAACAAATGGGTGAATAGTCCCTAAATAATAAACCACACATGGGGAGTTCTCACTCCACTTCTCCTCCTCACTCTCTGTAGGTTTCACCCACACAGGTGGGGCCCAGTCAGCTGTTACTCTTCAAACTGCAGTGCAGAAAAAAGGCACATACACCCATCTTGGGTGTCCTCATCAGGGTCAGGAAGGGAAAGACGACTTTTACGTGTGACTTCTATGTCCTGCCATTAACATGGCCTACCAGAGTTGCATCCTCCCCTTCTCTGATACCTGAGTGTATCCTGGAGGTTGTTGCCTCGTGACAACGAGATGGAACGGAAGAAGCCCTGGACGGCAGGCACCGTGTACATCAGGAGGGTTTTGGACAGATCCTGTTGGAACACACATGTGTTAGTGACACTCTTGCCTCAGCTTTCTCATCTGTAAAATGCGCATAACAGCATACTAATAGTACCTACTTCAAAGGGTGGTTATAACAATTAAATTGGTTAATGCATGAAAAAGCTTTAATCATTACCTGGCACACAGCAAAGACTCAATAAATGGCAACTGTATCATAACTGTTATTATCTGGGGCTGACGGTGGCTTCCTGAACTGGATGGTGGGAGGAGATGGGGCTGAGGCTCTGAACACTCAGATCTCTGGGCCTGCCAGCTGCCCTGGTGCATTCTGAACTGACAGTCCAAGGAGAAGGGGAAGAAGTGGAAGTGGAGAGAAAAAGGCAGAGGATGGATCTCCCAAGCCCCATCCTCAGAGTGGACCTGCAGCTGCGTACAGCCACCCACACACAGGTGCAGCACGTAGAGAATGAGCTCATCCACGGGGAAGCTTGACGAGGAGCTTGTTCTTCAGTGTGGAGGCTGCGTCAGCTCCCCAAACACAAATATCCACACAAAGCCCTGTCTCAGGCAGTGCTGGATGGCAGACAGGCAGTATTTTCCAGCTCCACCTGGCACTTCAGATACAGCCTCAGGTTCCTTTTAAGCTTAACAACAGTTCCATTTCTCAGAGAGCCTGGCACGTTGGTTGGTTGGTAATAAGGAAGAAGGGAAGGGTACCTCAGTGACCTTCTTCTGCAGCGGCGATGGGGTGGGGCTGTTCTCGGTGCTCTCGGCCTCGCTCTCACTGTTGCTGCCCTCGGTGCTGGCGGTGGTGGTGGCAGTAGCGGCCGTGGTGGCGGCAGTGGTGGTGTTGGTGATATTAGCCCCGCTGGCATGACGCAGTTTCTTCTTCTCGTCACGGGCTTGGTTCTGATGTTTGTAGTGTAGCACAGCTTCGAAGTTCATCACTGCCCACGCGTGCCAGGCCTGGTTGGGGAGAAAGGCAAGGACAGACACCGGAGCTGTGACCAACAGCAGGGCTCAGAGGAGTGCAAGGTAAATGCTGAGGAACAGCTGCCCTGCCTCTTCTCTGTGTCCATAAAGCAAACACTTCAAGGAGACACTCAGAAATGGCTGTTTTACTAAATTCAACATGATCCACTGACTTTGTGGAGCACTAACTACATAATGTACTGCTGTGACTGCACTGCGAGAAGGGCACAGCAAGAGGAGCAGGAGACAGCTCTTGCCTCAAGGGATCTCCTGGCCTTCTAGGGGAGCTCACGCACAAACCTGAAGACCTAGGTACTCTGCAAGGCACAACGGGAGTAGCAAGGACAGGGATTTGGAAAGCTTTGTCAAGAAGAGGGATTTGGGGTAGGTCTGGAAGAGAGCTGCAGAAGGGCAAGGAGGGAAACAAGAGAGCAGCGGTGGGGACTACTTGGCAAGGGGGAAGATAAGGCCAGAGATGCACAGATTGGTTCACGGGAAATAAGCCCATGGATGTGACTGCGCAGGAGATACACGCAGGCGAGGAGTGAGAGCGAGGCCAGTAAAGCATGCCTGGAGCAGGCACGGGGCTGGCACTTTCACCCAGAAAGCAGAGCTGCATTGGATATAAAGTGTACATTTAGGGGAGAGCAGAAGCGGCAAGTAGAAGTGGGGGCAAGCAGCAGTCATCACAATATTTCAGGGGAGCAAAGTCTTGACAGGTCACCAGATAGTGGACAAAGGAAGACATGAAGAGCATAGGAGCATGATGGAGAAAGAATCTCACCCATCTACCTGGTCTCCACACCTAGCCCATGGCCTGACAGAGAACCAGAGCTCAATCCTTGATGGACGAACCCTTGGTGCTTATTCGGATAAAGGAATACTACTGTCTCTCTGGGGTTCTGAGCGGCAATGACTCTATAGCGTACCACTGCTTGGTTTAGCAAGTGTGAGGCAGAGTTTGCTTCCAGGCACGGTAACTCTGCAGTGACAGTAGGACACTACGTGACCCATTAATAGCTGAACTTTCTGAATAATCAGGAAATTCATTTGTATGCCTTGCCAAAAACCTTGAACACAGGTGTATCCGTTTTCTCATCTAAGCAGAATAGACTGATCACAATTAACCTTTACTTGGTGAGTAAGAATTCTACAATGACCCAGGTTTCAGTTTTTCCATACCTTCATTTATTCCCCGAACATCTCTTGTATATCTGCTATGTGCCTAGCAATGATCTGGTGTCAAGGTGAACCAGACAAACAGTCCTGGCATGCACACAGGGCCATGACGTTGATGGTAGAAGACATTATAAAACTAAAGGGACCCACATTAGGAAATGCTTTTAAAAACTAAAACTAAAGTTCCTGAAACCAGCTTTTTTCTTGTGATTTGCTTACTTCCTAAAAGCTAAATGAAGAAAAGTAACTCTGGTTAGAATGCAATTCTGATTAATAAGCTTCCAGCTAATAGTGTTTACTGGATGTATTTTCCAGCTTTGGACATGCAGCTTTGGACATACAGCTTTGGACATTCATGCAAACCAGAATGAAGCATGTCTAAACAAAGGTAAGATCTGTATTATAAGTGCTTCTGCAGTCCTCAGATGCAAGTTTAGATTTCAGAGGGATTAATTCACAAAGTATTGGCAAACCAAGGAGATACTGGAAAGACATCAATGACATCTGCCACACCTACTTACCAGGAAGCCTCTCAAAAAGAAATGAGAATGTGTGTTCTCACTAAAGATATATACTTGCAAAAATCACCCCTCCATCAATCACATCTTTTAAAAATTTTCTAATTCTGTTTATCTCTTTCAAAAGTTTCCTGTAACATAACAGGATGTTACTTGGATCTTTCCAATAAAAATAAAGAAAGTTAAGTTCTTAGCTGAGGAGCAGGCAAGGATGGAAATCAGAAAAATGCTGAGCAGGAACAGATGACCCAAGGGAAGATGACGCTCCAGAGATTAACCATGTGTCCAGATGCTCCCAGGAAAACAAGCAGCTCAGAATCTATAAGACAGCAGCAATCCCCAGCACCCCACACACCTAATAATGGTGTAACAAGTATTTCTCACAATAATCTTTCTGTATTAATTAAACTTGTAGGGGGAAACGCAGGCTCCCTGGGCCTGTGACTGACAGACTCCAGGGACTCAAGAAGCAAATTAACAGCATCAGCCTAGCTCCACAGAAGCTCAGCTGTAACCACGAGCACACAGGAGGACATGAGCAAGCCAGCCAGGGTGCTGGGTCTCGCAGGCGGCCCTGCTTCTGATCACCTTGTACCAGCTGCGGTCGTGCTCGGTGGCAGCGCTGTAGTACTGCAGCACTTTGGGGATTGTGCTCTCGTTGATGCCCTGTAGATTCAGCTGCCACTCTCCAAGTTTCAGGAAGCATCTGGAAGCAGAGAAACAAGCCCCCATGATGCTCCCTCCTCAAAACAGCCCTCGTAAGAGGGCCACGAATTGTTAGGGGGACACTGAAGCCCTTCTAGTATTTCCTCTTGTTCTCAGGAGGCAATGTGAAGGAGCCAGCAAAATTTTCAGCCATATGGAAGAAAGGAGATGGGCTTTTGGAATACATTTTTTTTTTTTTTTTGAGACGGAGTCTCACTTTGTTGCCCAGGCTGGAGTGCAGTGGCACGATCTTGGCTCGCTGTAAGCTCCACCTCCCGGGCTCACGCCATTCTCCTGCCTCAGCCTCCCGAGTAGCTGGGACTACAGGCGCCCGCCACCACACCGGCTTAATTTTTTGTATTTTTAGTAGAGACGGCGTTTCACCGTGTTAGCCAGGATGGTCTTGATCTCCTGACCTCGTGATCTGCCCGCCTCGGCCTCCCAAAGTGCTGGGATTACAGGCGTGAGCCACCGAACCCGGCCTGGAATACAATTTTAAGATACCATCTTTCCATCTTGACCTTTGTCTCTCAATGACAGCATAAACCAGGTACCTGGTACAGATAGGTCTATATGGACCTATCTACCCCAAATCCAATTTTTGTGGGTGACAGTTGTTGAGAGTTACTTCTCTTATTGCTATATGGCTTCTCCCTTACTTTTCCCTTCCCCTCCATTCATTGAAATGAGATTAGCCCACATTTATTGACTGCTACTATATTCCAAGTGCTGCTTGAAATGCTTGACATTGTACTCTTTGCATTAATCCTCACACTACTTTACACCACCCTAGGAAATAGAAACTGTTATTGTCCCTTTTATATTGATAACTGAGGCACACAGAGGTTAAGTCACTTCTCTGAAGTCAAATATCAAATCTGCAGCATAGGGTGGCACAGTGGCTCACACCTATAATCCCAGCACTCTGGGAGGCCATGGAGGGAGGCTGGCTGGAGTCCAGGAGTTTGAGACCAGCCTGGGCAACATTACACTTGTAGGGGGAAACGCAGGCCTGTTGTTTGCAGAGACCTCATTTCTACAAAAAACTAGCCAGTGTGGCGGCACGTGCCTGTAGCTACTTGGGAAATTGATGTAGGAGGATTGCTTAAGGCCATACTCTAGCCTGTGTGACAGAGCAAGACCATCTCAAAAAAGAAAGGCACCATATCTGACATTTGAAAACAAGGACTCTAACTCTAAAGTCAGATGCCAAGAGAACAGCACATGGGTGTTCTTGGGCTGCTGAACCTAGGAAAGCAAGTGGCAGAGACTTTGGAGCAGCATGATTTGGTGGTTGCCTGGGATCCCTACTGGAAAAGGAAAGAGATGTCAGCAATCAGCCACCCAAGAAGCTTTGAACTCCTCCTTGCTGCAGAAGCTGCTGGGATGACAGGGCTGGAATATGACTTGCCCCAGGTCAGTAGGGACCTCACCGGGCCATGAGCTTGTGCAGTTCCTGCTTATGCTGCTGGTCCTCAGTAGCGATGGCATGCTGGGCCTGTTGCTGCATGGTCTGGACAAAATGCTGCATGTGCTGGAAGGCATCGATCTGTAACAGGACAAAGGCAGAGAGAGCCACTTGGTATGTGGCCCAACTTCAGAGGAAGGGAGCTACCGTTCATCTGATAGGCACATGAGTCAACCCCTCTCCAAAGAGAATACCCTAAAGCACAGGATGACGACCCCATAGGACAGAGGACCAGGGCGTGATGCTGGGAGAGGCTGGGCTTTTCAAAAATATTCATGACTTATTCAACTCAAGTCTTGGCTCTCCTCTGCCAACTATAATTACCAGTTTTATAAGCCTTGGCAGTTTCATGCCTGGCTACCCCAAATAAAAATTCCTATGAAGTAATTTGAAACAACTGCTTACTTCACTATCAATATGTTACCCTGGGGGATATTAGGCTTTTGGGAATTGTTTCAAGCTAATAAAACTTTGGTATTTGTTTACAACACCAGGGTACCTTGGACAGTCCAGCAGAGCAAAAACTATAGATTTAAAAATCATATAGCACCCAAATAAGAACACAGATTTGGGGTGAAGACCCTCATGCATTCACATGGAACAGGGAGAAGATATCAGCTCAGCAGACATCTGGTTCAACAGGGTGACTTAGGGGCAAAATCTCCAGAGCACCCTAAAGCAGATATATCTATTTACACTACGGGCTTGTATACAACGTGAGCAGAGGACATGTGAGTCAGGAACAGACAGCTGAACTGAGGAAGAGCAGAGACAGAATCACAGATCTGGGACTACTGTACAAACCCACCACATCCAGTCGAACCAGCATCTTGATAAGTGGGGTCCATATCACTTTTAAAGGGAAAAACAAATCTTTTGTTTTTTCTAGAGGGGGAAAAAACCCACAAATAGAAACAAAAATAATAATAAAGGGCTTCAAGGATGGAGATAGAATGTACAAACATCAAAAGCTCAAATGGAAAAACGGCAAAATCTAAGTGTGTTAACACAGGGAAAGGAAACATTATATGAGAGAATGTGAAAAAGAGACAATGTGTTCTGTGCTGCAGAAGAAAGAAAAAATCAAGACTTCAGATAAATAATAGTTATCCTTATGGTAAATCAAATAAGAGGTACTTTTGTTTGTTTTAAATAAAAACATGTTAGCCAGGTGCAGTGGCTCAGCACTTTGGGAGGCTGAGGCCAGCGGATCACCTGAGGTCAGGAGTTCCAGACCAGCCTCGCCAACATGTCAAAACCTGTCTCTACTAAAAATACAAAAATTAGCCAGGTGTGGTGGGGTACACCTGTAATCCCAGCTATTTGGGAGGCTGAGGCAGGAGAACTACTTGAACCCGGGAGGCAGAGGTTGCAGTGAGTCAAGATCGTGCCACTGCATTCCAACCTGGGCAACAGAGTGAGACTGTCTCAAAAAAAAAAAAAAAAAAAAAAGGCTGGCGTGGTGGCTCACGCCTGTTATCTCAGCACTTTGGGAGGCCAAAGTGGGTGGATCACCTGAGGTCAGGAGTTCGAGACCAGCCTGGCCAATATGGTGAAACCCCGTCTCTACTAAAAATACAAAAATTAGCTGGGTGTGGTCGTGGCTGCCTGTAATCCCAGCTACTCAGGAGGCTGAGGCAGGAGAATTGCTTGAACCCGGAGGCAGAGGTTACAGTGAGCCGAGATCACACCACTGCACTCCAGCTTGGGTGACAAGAGCAAAACTCTGTCTCAAAACACACACACACCACAAAAAAACATGTCAGTGATGATGGTCTTGAAGAAAATGAAACTCCCTAGCTTGGGGACCAGGACGATCCTCAGATGCTTTTCAATATAAGGAATTAATTGGCATGAAGAGATTGGGTTAACCCAGAGCCAGAATGACATGACAAACAATTGAGCAAGCAGTTAATCCATTGCATGAGGACAGGGCAGGCACACAGATGTTCCAACACTTAACACCTGTCTCCCTCAGATGTCTGTCTTCACAGAGATCCATTACTCACCACCAGCTTTGAAAAATAAACTACATTAGTATCCCACACTTGGGAAGTGATAAATTTTCCTTTAATTTTAATTTTTTAAATTTAATTGTTTATTTCTTTAGAGACAGGGTCTCTCACTGTGTTACCCAGGCTGGAGTACAGTGGTACAATGATAGCTCACTGCAGACTTGAACACTTTTCCTCAAGTGATCCTCCTACCTCAGCCTCCCAGTAGCTGAAACTACAGGCACACACCACCACATCCAGTTAATTTTAATTTCAATTTTTAGTAGAGATGAGGTCTTGCTATGTTGCCCAGGTTGGTCTTGAATTCCTGGGCTCAAGCAATCCTCCGACCATGGCCTCCCAAAGTGCTGGGATTACAGGTATGAACCACTCTGTAGTTTTTTTTTCTAGAACTACATTGACCCATCTTAAATCTGATTTTTTGTTTTGTTTTTTTGAGACAGAGTTTCACTCTTATCACCTAGGATGGAGTGCAGTGGCGTGATCTTGGCTCACTGCAATCTGCCTCCCAGGTTCAAGTGATTCTCCCGCCTCAACTTCCCAAGTAGCTGGGAGTACAGGTATGCACCACCATACCCGGCTAATTTTTGCATTTTTAGTAGAGACGGTGCTTCACCATGTTGCCCAGGCTGGTCTCGAACTCCTGACCTCAAGTGATTCACCTGCTCGGCCTCCCAAAGTGCTGGGATTATAGGCGTGAGCCACCACACCTGGCTTAAATCTGATTATATGTATATAAAAAAAAGAATTGGGAGGCAGTAGTAAAAAAAATCCATCACTAAAAAGGTGATAACTCAGTGTGATCATTGCGTACGTCACGCAGGTAGGAGCTAAACCAGGAACTCTGACACTAGGTGCTTTTCAGAGCTCATAAGCTACCTGCATTAACAATCCAGACACTGGGTTTAAACTCTTTGGTGGACTTAATACGGAGCTGAACAAAATATAAACTGCCAAAGCTGGGGAGGCTGGGTATTAAGTTTGGATTTGAAGCTCAATATTTCATTTATCCAGCATAAGAGAATCCAGTATCTTTCTACTGTATAGTACAAGGCAACTTATTTTCAAGGAATTGGAAATTTTCTATTTAAAATTTGTTTTCTCCATCCCCAGGAAACGAAAAAAGGGAAAAGTGATTCTTTCCCTCTTATAAATGAAGACCTGTCACTTGGAAGAAGGGGCTTCTCATAGGCCCGCAGGATTTTAGTTAGGCACAATATTCTGGTTCTAGATTGCATGGGTGGGTTTGTGGGCAAGAACAACGGCCTTGGCTCAGTGAAATTTTACAGAAGACCAGCCTGTCTCTGGACTCTGTGAAGTGTCTCGTCTAGGAAAACATGATACATATACCCATAGCCTGATGCCTTCCAGGATAACAGGGTCTGCTTTTCCCATAAATACTTTCCTTGCCTCAGGCAAGGCAGAGCATGATTCTTGTTAACAGTGGAGGAAAGTAAGGCTCAGTGAGTGTCTTGATCAGCAGCACAATTATTAAGTAGTCAGTTTTCTTTGGGTAGTTCCTTAACTATGAAGATATGACATCTCTAGTTCTGGGCTTGAAATCCCAGCACTTTACTTTAAATAGGTTCCTAATTTTTAATTCCACCAGAATTTGGGCTACTAAGAAAGACTATTCTATGGAGAAGTTGGGCTGGGGTCTTATGTTGAAAGAAGCCACTCCTTGCTTGAGATATTACCCAAAAGACTTCTTCGGCCTGCCTTGGGCAAGACAGTCAAAGACTTGGAGACTATACATAGCAGGGAAACCAGACTATACTCAGATTCAGCACCTTCTGTTTTTCTCATTTGCCTGGAGGAGGTCAGGCTTTGAATCAGAAATGCTCTGGCCTGGGAGGCTCACAGAGACTGAAAAATAAAACAAAACAACAAAAACAAACAAAATATCCAAGCTGCACATTTGAAGAAGGAAACTTAGGTCATTGGTACTGCAGTAAATCCCAAAGACCAGGTGCCTGGGTACAGGCTAGCTGATCCCACTCTGGGTGGCATTCACAGCCACCCTGAGTCAGTCATATATAAAATTAGTCAATTTCTAGACCCAGTCCCCAGATCTCCTAAGTGTGCCTTCCACAGAAACACAACTTCTATTTTATGAGATCTCCCCACAGCAGAGGCTCCCAGTGGGTTTTATTCCTCTCTCATCTCAGGTACCTCACTGTGGGGGTCACAATGGGGAGAGAAGGCTACTTGGTACTCCCTCTTCCTTTTCGTAAGAAGGAGGAAGGGGAAGCCAAAGCAGGTGCTGACTTTGCCTCCAGGGCCTACTGGTTATTAGTCCTCACCATCATCCAGGCAGATTGCTTAAAGAAAAAAACCCCCAAACTAGGAACCACATCTATTTCCCAAGGGCTTGTCTGTAAATAAAGTCAGAGGAATTCTACATTGGCTTCAAGATAACTTTCCCTCCTGGTTTCAGCATTACACCCTGCATGTTATTCCTTTTGAATCCAAACTGATGACAGGAGAGGAGACCAGAAGTCTGAAAAACTCAAATTGGTCTTGTGAAAGTTCTAGTCTGTGTATTCACAAATCTGCTCTTTTTTGTACCAAACAGCCCATCTTCTCTTAGGGGTAGAAAGTGTGCCTTTTCTATGTCCCAGCACTTTCTAGATACAAATACATATAACTGTGATCACATTCATTGGTTTGATCAATGGTATACATGTATCTCCTCAACTATGATTCACTTTATGAAATCAGGCCAAATAGCTTCATAACAGGAAGAAACTCCTGGACATTGTGAGTAGGTGGTTTAAACACTGTTTCTTTTCTGGCCTTAAAGGGGCAGAGAGAAGCAGATCAGGCGGGCATTCTGGAGAAGGTGGTCTGTTCTGGATGCACTGGGATACAGACCTTGCGGGCGCTCTTCCACATGTTTTTCATGTAGGCATAGGTCACCTGAGGGTGAACTGTCGGCAGGGGATGGTCAAGTTGCCGAGATGGATCAACTCCCAGGAGCAACACTAAGGTTTTATGAGCAAGAGCCTTAAAATAAGAGAGACTGGGTTACAGACAGAACTGGACAGCCCAGGGACACCCTGGGGCCCTACCTGCCCATGTGGGTGGGTGGGTGGGTGTCACTCACCAGTCTGCCACTCTTGCCACACAGGCTTGCGTACTTGAGCCAGGTTCTCATGTCTTCATGAGGGCTGACCACAAGGGACCGCACCATAAGGATTTTCTGCCAGTCCTCTACGATACGCTGGCAGCCCTAGAACATTCAAAAGTGAAGATCAGATATGTCTTCTGATACATTGTTTTTGAGGCAGAGTCTTGCTCTGTCGCCCAGGCTGGAGTGCAGTGGTACAATCTTGGCCCACTGAAACCTCTGCCTCCCGGGTTCAAGCAATTCTCCTGCCTCAGCCTCCCGAGTAGCTGGGATTACAGGTATGAGCCACCGTGCCTGGCCTTCTGATACATTTTAACTTCCCTGCAAGTCACAGTCAAATCCACTGTGAAACACAAAGGAGATTTGCTAATAGAATCTAAGCTTTCACTGTGAGTGAAATACCCTTGGGCAGTGGTCCCCAACCTTTTTGGCACCAGGGACTAGTTTTGTGGAAGACAATTATTCCATATATTGGGCAGGGGCGGGGGAATGGTTTTCGGATGACTATTCTACCTCAGATCATCAGGCATTAGATTCTCATAAGGAGTGTGCAACCTAGATCCCTTGCATGCACAGTTCATAATAGGGTTCATGCTCCCATGGGAATCTAATGTGGCTGCTGATCTGACAGGAGGTAGAGCTTGCCCATCCCTCACCTCCTGCTGTGCCTCCCGGTTCCTAACAGGCTACCCACCGGTCCCTGGCCCTGGGTATGGGGACCCCTGCCCTTAGGGACTTCTCAGCAGTTTGAGAGATGGTATAGCATGGGTTTGGAGCTTGAATCCTGCCTCTGCCACTTGCTACCTATGTGACTTTGGGCAAATCACTTAACCTCTGACAGATCTGTAGAGTGGAATAAAAACAGTACCAGTTTCATAGGGATACGGCAAGGATTAAATAAATTAAATGATTGATTTCAATTTATTTTGTGAATGGTGAATATAATACATAATACATCTTTAACTTTAAAATTTTGTTTCAGTCTTTCTGGTTGAAAATGACTATCACTGACAAAGAAATTAAATTTAAAATGTATCATCCAAAGTTCAAAAATGAATTAAATGTAAATAAGTTTAAATAACTTTCAAGTGACATTGTTTTTAAGTTGGTGGCATTTATATTTCTAAAGTTATTAAAGCCTCAACCTCCATTAAGACTTCTGAAAAAACAAAAGACTGTTGAGATACCCTGTATGTTGGCATCTTAGATTCTTTCTTCTTCATTTCTACTTGTCTGAGATAAAAAAGTATACACAGAAGAGGAAATGCTTCATTCAGTTACACTTAGAAATTCTTCTTCTTTCTTTTTTTTGACAGGGTCTCACTCTGTCACTCAGGCTAGAGTACACTGGTGCAATCACGGCTCACTGCAGCCTCAACCTCCCAGGTTCAAGCGATCCTCCCGCCTCAACCTCCTGAGTAGCTGGGACTATGGGCGCACACCACATCTGGCTAATTTTTGTATTTTTTGAAGAGACGGAGTTTTGCCATGTTGCCAAGGCTGGTTTCCAACTCCTGGGCTTAAGCTATCTGCCCGCCTCAACCTCCCAATGTGCTGGGATTATATGTGGGATTGCTCTTGTTGCCCAGGCTGGGGTGCAGTGGTGTGATCTCGGCTCACTGCAACCTCTGCCTCCCGGGTTCAAGCGATTCTCCTGCCTCAGCCTCCTGAGTAGCTGGAACTACAAGTGCATGCCACCACGCCTGGCTAATTTTTGTATTTTTAGTAGATACAGGGTTTTGCCATGTTGGCCAGCCTGGTCTTGAACTCCTGACCTCAAGCGATCCGCCTGCCTCAGCCTCCCAAAGAGCTCGGATTACAGGCATAAGCCACCATGCCTAGCCAAGTGAACTCCTTTTTCACCCTTGTTGATAAGAAGTCAGACTCAGAAGGGGAGTTCCTGAGATCTACTGTTTCATGGTAAATTCCATGAACCCATGGAGCTGAACTCCACGGACATAAACTTAAAAGTCTAGCAACAATGATCTCAGGCTTTTAGCCATGATAAGATGCAGTCTGAGCCTGACTGGAGAACCCAAGGCAAGAAGAGATCCAGTGCCAGTAATGCTGACCTCTCTAACTGCCCTACGGAAGGGTCTTAGGAACCAAAAGCATTGTGCAACTCCAAAGAAAAGTAACAAACATGTATTTTTCCACTACTATAATACTGGTTGGGGATTTTAATTTAAATGATTTCACTACAAAATGGCAGTTTTCTAGCCCCAGCAGTTCATTTGACAGCAGGCCATCCACAAGAGCCAAATTTCCACTATAAATGTAATGCTTTATTTTCAGGCCTTGGACTACAATTTTCCATCCCATGAAGTGTGACAACAATGATTTAGAAAGTTAAAATAACAGAAAAAAGTACATTGAGTGATTGTTTTTTGTTACTTCTCACCAATAGTTAGGTCCTCCCAGATGCTGAAATAATTTGGCCTCCCGTAAGCCAAAAAGCATCTTGCTGCCTCAAGATAGGAAAGTCACGAAGGCTTAAGGTGGTAACAGTGTCCTGGACCCAGTAAAGTCAGACAGGCATCTCTCTTCCCAGGACTCATTCCATGCATCCCCTCCCCTCCAAGTCTACATTTGGATCAAGTCCCACTTGTCAGACTGTCAGAAGGTTCATCAGATCTCTGCTGTAGAAACTCTTTATTATAGGCATTTCAAAGAACTGGGGTGTGTACAGATTAAGTGGGAAATGCTTATTTGTGGAATTCTTTCTGGTGCCCAGGAGACAATTTTCCATCAAAACATTCACTGGGCATTTCATAATTACTAATAAAACATGTAAAAGAACTGTATGTGCTCATTTCAGAGCCATAAATGACTATATTCATAGATGTTCCCGTGCCCATTGCTCTCTCCTTTCCAGGGGAATGTGCCCTGAACTTCCTAGGCAGGAATGCAGTTTGGAGTGAGAGGGTTTTGTCACAGCCTACTGAGACGCCTGAAGCACAAACTTCGACTGGTCTGAAGTGAGAATTTGGAATTAGGTGGGGATCTAGTTGAGAGGAAATGGCTTATAATTGGGGGGATGGATTATGATAGGCAGGGAGACAAATGGTTTCTGGAGTGGTAAAGGCTTTCTCTCTTTTTTTCTTTTGCTGATGAACTTCCTATCCTACCCACTCAAGGAATGGGAGAACTGGCCATCCTTCCCAGAACACTTAAGACTCCTGACTCCCAGAACTGGAGTGACAGTTCCTCATGTTAAAATGATCAGAATGTGATAATGAAAATACTGATGGAGGACTTGGGAAAGCTTCTCTACAAGGGGAAACTGCAGTGGAAAAAAGTCTCAATGCAGGCGACAGGATGACTCTGACCTAAGTAACTATCAACAGGAGGAGTTGGCCAATGAGAACCTAAGGCAACCCCATTTGAAAAGCTAGTGCGGGTGGCCTGCAAGTATAGTTAGAACAGTGGTTCTTAGCTTTGGCTTGTGGAATCATCTGGGGGAACCTGAAAAGATACTGATCCTGAGTCTCTCCCCAGAAATTTAATTGGCCTGGGGAATAGCCTGGGCATCAGGACTTTAAAACGCTTTCCAGGTGATTCTACTGTGCCGCTAAAGTTGAGAACCAATGATTTTGAGATTATGATTCCTGACTGGTCACAGGTGTCATTTATTAAAAAACATTTTTTTTAATTCCTAGAGGAGAGAGTAAGAAGAGACGGGAAAATTGGCCATTCTCTCACAGCTTAAGCTTAGATGAGGAGCATTTGAGCATTCTGCTTTGTATGCAAGCCAAGCAACACACTGGTGGAGGAGGCAGGAAAAGCAAGTTGAGTAAGAGAGGGAGTGGAGGGGGGCACTCTCCCAGGTCCTGGAAGGGGCAGGGGTAGGCGGGTGAACTGGGGCTTTCTACCAAGCTCACCTGCAGTCTCTCCCACCAGATCTGGCGGATGATCTCTCGTCGCTCAGGGACAAGTTTGTACTGGATAACCTCCTCCAGCTCGGACAGCATGTGGCAAGAAACCATGGCCTGACGGAAGCAAATCACATTCCAAACTAATTACTGCACAAACAATCCAAAAGACAGGATTTAAATCATTCCTTCTGGTGTCAGGGTATCTGCCGATCAGAGAAAACAGGCATGTTTCCAGCAGCCTGTGAGTTCTCAATAGCCCATTCTGAAAAAAGTATGGAAATAAGCCTCAAAAATGACAATGTGCAGAATAGTTGACACTTACCCCATATGCCCGACTGTAACTCTCTCCTGCCATCGCAGTTAATTCAGCATCCAGCAGGTCCCTGGCCTTGTCAATGCACTAGAAGAGAAACAACCCTTGGGACTGAGCTCTGGACTTGGGAGCTTAGGGTTATTTTAGGGCACCCCAACTAGCTACAGAAGTTATCTGTCTCGCTTAAATTCCAGGGACGAAGAGAGAAATTTGCTGAAGAAAGGCATTTTCCCAGAAGTGAATGGCTTGAGAGGAGGTATTATCCAATTTCTCATCAAAGACAGAAATGCATGGCATCCAAAACTTTAACATCTATCTAAGGTAACATACACAATCTTAGGTGGCAAGGGCATGGGAATGAGGGCTGTAAAACTGAATCATGGGTTCTTGCATCTCAAGAGGACATAATTGGGGATCTACCTTTTTTTTTCTGAGACACAGTCTCACTCTGTCACCCAGACTGCAGTGCAGTGGCGTGATCTTGGCTCACTGTAGTCTCCACCTCCCAGGTTCAAGCGATTCTCCTGCCTCAGCCTCCCAAGTAGCTGGGATGCTGGGACTACAGGTGCCCGCCACCATGCCCAGCTAATTTTTGTATTTTTAGTAGAGATAGGGTTTCGCCATGTTGGGCAGGCTGGTCTCGAATTCCTGGTCTCAAGTGATTCATCCACCTTGGCCTACCAAAGTGCTGGGATTACAGGTGTGAGCCACTGTGCCCAGCCTGGGGATCTACCCTCTTTTAACTTTTCCTTGCTGGGCATGTTTATGAAAACAGATTCTGCACACACTTCAATGGCCCCAGGTGGTAGCTCTGGCTTCCAAGCACCCTCTGTCCTTATTAGGGGGTGCCTCTGAAATTGGCAGAGATGCCCAATCCTGTGCATGTGAACGGGAGCTCTTGTGTCTCTGACAGAGAAAACCAAGATCTTGGTTCTCATCACACAGATGAGAGCCTGGAGGATGCCACAGCACTGCAGTTTGAGTTTCCTCTGTGCCATCAATTAAAAATCCCTCATGCAGAGCTTTTCCCGTTTTTGAATGTTTAAGGTTAATTATAGTGTCCCAATGCCTTAAGTGCTCAGATCATTTACCAGGGCACCTCATTTAGTCTCGTGTCTGACAGGGTGGATGGGATTACTGCATTATTTCATTCTGCAAGTCAGCACACTATTTGCAAATAAGTACTAGCTTCCTCGGAAGGTAATCAATGTGTGACATGCCTGCATGGCCAGAAGACCCTTGTGACTGATTTCTGCCGCACAGTGAGACTGCTGGCTCTCTGACTCCTATCTTTTGGTGAAATACAGCTTCTCTCTACAGCAAGGGATGTAATGATGACCCAACAAGCTAACTCCAAAAGCAACTGAGACAGCAGCTTCCAGAACACATTTGTCCCCCTCAGAACAAAAAGTAGCCCCAGCAGACCTGCTGGCAGTCTTCTGAGTGCAATGCATCAAAACCATTCAAATGCACTCACAAAGTCAAGTAAACATCAGACCTGAAGTATAATAGCTATTTACTGAAGCTCCGTGTGCTCAGAAGCACTACAATCTTTTCCCTGCTGAGAGATCTGGGTGCATGCAGGTTTTTACCTGTTGTGCCAAGGAGAAGAGGTCCTGATGCAGTGCCAGCACAGCTCTATAAAATGCCCCATCATGGGTGTCCCGAGGGATCATACAGGTGTATTCTTCCATGCTGTCCCACTGACCTATACACACACACACATACACAAAGCATCAAGGGGGTTGGCTGGTTGGGCTAAAGGCAGCATCTCAAATAGGTCTTACCATTGTTACTTTCCTTTAGCTTGGGATACAAACAAGACAAATGCACTTGAGCCTCATGTACCAAAATCCTGCAGAGCCCCTATACACACTATGCAGGTTGACTTAACAAAAAAAAAAAGCCACATCTCTCTCCTAAACACAGGACTCCATGGCTGCCCAGGGAGCATCTTGACAGATGAGGGGGGAAGTGCATGAGTGTGAAGTCTGCACATCAAGTGGGCTGAATGCAGCACCTCATTATCCTAGAGAACGCTCTCAGGTTTCTCCAGGTGAAACAAAATTGCTTTCTTCCCTACTAGTGAGGCAGCTCACAGTTCAATGGTATGTTGGGAAATTACATTTTCCTCTAAACAATTGAAAATAGCCATTACACAGATGATAGGGGACAGGATTAGACACATAGCTTGCCCATTTCATTCTGGCAACATCTTTGCCTCAGAAGGGAGGAGATAAATATTGTAAGCAACTCCATTATAACAAAAAGCTGGGCTAGGTCACAGCACAGTGGTCTCTGTGTCATGTTAGACTGGGGAAATGGCTGCATCCGGGAAGAGGTATTTACTTCTCCTGGTGGGGTGAGTATGTATCAAATGCCAGGATTTCCAAGACCATCTGCAGAAAAGATATCAGCTTCATTAGCTGCAAACTGCAGGGCTGCCAATTTTACAAGGCATTTTCCTGCCTCTCACTCCAGACCATCGGCTCATCCATTCTCTATGCCTCTGGGCACAAGCAAATAGCTAACGATGACTCCTCAGGAAGCAATTTGTTTTTGAAAAATGTTCCGGATCTAGCCCAGAGCTCATGAAAGCAAAGGGTATAAGCTCTGTGACTCAAGAGGGACAGAAGAAGAGAATGGAGGTAGAATGTTATGTAACTTTCCTCTGGGCTCCACAGGTGAAGCTTTTCACCAGGGACGTTCTACATATCCTTTCCCTTCTTATCAAGACCATCTCTGGAACAGATATTGATAATCTTCTTAGCTGGGGCCCAGTGTCAGAAATTGACATGTCTGCAGGGATTGAAAGGAAATCTCTGTTTTAAAATACTCTGGGAGTAGGAGTGAGGTGGGTAAGAATTGGGCAGCAAAGAGGAGAACAGAGACAATAAATGGTGAAAATGTTTGTAATTGCTGGAAAAGGTGACGGGCAGATGGGGGTTTATTATACTATAATCTTCACTGTTACATATATTGGGAAAGTTCTAAACTATAAGTTAAGAAATATGAATAAAAGGAGATAGACAACTGTCTTCTCCCTTTACTCCTGCTTGGGATAAAAACATGACATGGGGAGCTCCAGCAACCATGCTGGATCATGTGAACTTTAAAATGGAGGCACAGGCTGAGCGTGCAAAGCAGCAATCTGGAAAAAGGCTAATGATAATAGAGCCAAAATACTAGTCTGGAAATGCTTACCTCTAGATTTCATTTATAAGAGAGGAAAATAAATCATTATCTTGCTTTAGGCAACCAAAGCCAAATCCTACTGTGGTATAAGATGAAATATGTTTGATCTTTGTCCCTAGTGCCTGGTATAGAGCTATCAAAAACCCTTTGCATTTCCTGAGTGATAGAAGTGTTCTTTATTATTCATAATGAGCCCCTACTGATTATGCTGATAAGGTAGAATAGTTTAAGAAAAAATTTATTTATTGAGAAGGTCAACTACAGAGACGACTTTAGGCATAGCTGGATGCAGGAACCTAAAGAGAGTTCTCATCTCTCTTTAAAACAAAAAAATGAGGGCCACCCGCAGTGGCTCACGCCTGTAATTCCAGCACTTTGGGAGGCCGAGGCGGATGGATCACGAGATCAGGAGTTCAAGCAGCCTGGCCAACACGGTGAAACCCTGTCTCTACTAAAAATACAAAAATTAGCTGGGCGTGGTAGTGGTGCCTGGAATCCCAGCTACTCGGAGGGCTGAGGCAGAGAATTGCTTGAACCCGGGAGGTGGCAGTGAACCAAGATTGTGCCACTGCACTCCAGCCTGGGCGATAGAGTGAGACTCCATCTCAAAAAAGAAAAAAAAATTGTGTGTGTATATATATATACACACACACATATATATGTATACATGTATACATATATGTGTGTATATATGCGTGTGTGTGTATATATATACACACACATATAAAATTGGTAGAGATGGAGTGTCACTATATTGCCCAGGCTGGTCTCAAACTCGCGGGCTCAAGTGATCCTCCACTCAAGCCTCACGGAGTGCTGGGATTACAGGTGTGAGTCACCACACCCAGTCTCCTCATCTCTTGTTTCTGCTTTCAACTGCAAAGGTAAATGGAGACAGAGAGATGCATACCCTAATACCCTGCTGAATGTGTGGGCGTAGGACCCCACTAACCTTGCAGAATATCCAAGCCTACTGCCAAAGAGATTGGTTCGCTAAGTAGCATGTGACTTAAACTTTGCCTAACATTGTCTCTCCCTCCTTCTCCCCTTCCAGGATGGGGCTGGTTACCAGAAAGACCAAGTAATTACCAGGTTTGAACTTTCAGCCCTGTCCACTGACATCCAGGAAAGGTGAAGAGGTTGAAAATTAAAGGCAATAAAAACTCTTGAACAATGAGCTTCCAGGTTGATGAAGGTGCTGGGAGGGTGATGGTAAACCTCAGTACCACACAGGACATAAACTTCTGCACTCTAGACCCTTCTAGACCTTCCCTCATTGTATCTGTTCATCTGTATCTTGTATAATACCCTTTATAGGAAACCAGTACATGTAAGTAAAAGTGTTTCCTTTTGTTCTGTGCGCTGTCCTACCAAATTATCACACCTGTGGAGGAGAGTTATGTTAACCCTGATTTACAGCTGGTCAGTGAGAAACACAAGTCACAACCTGGAACTTGTGATTGGCATCTGAAGTGGGGCAGTATTTTGGGATGAGCCCTTAACCTGTGGGATCTGATGCTATTTCCAAGTAGACAGTGCCAGAAATAAACTACCTGACACCCCATTGGTGTCTGCTGACAATGGCTTGGTGTATGGGGAAAAGCATCTGGCATCAGTATTCTGTGTGAGTGTGCTAAGTGTATATTTCTCACCCACTAAATCTCAATTTTGATTTTGTGCACTCTTTTCCTTGGCCTTCCAACGAAGATCCAATTTTCCCCATGTCCAACAAGTTCATAAAAATCATCAGGTAGAAAGGACAGATGGAAGGTGTAGAAGTAGGTGGATACAGACCGTTTTTACACTTCCACAGACCTGGATCTCCACCTAGAGCCAGCGCCTTACTCTTCTGATGCGAGCCCCTAGCCTCACTCACCCCATTCTTGATGGGGTGCCTGTGAGGGAAGCTTTACCTAAACCCCATGCAGCTGCAGCAGCCATCCGGGCCATCTTGGCTTGGGTCTCATCATTAACCAGGGTCCACTTTTCACAGCACTGCTGGTGGAGTTGACCCCTGAAGGAAATGAATTACACAGTCAGATTAATCCAAATCTCCTTAAACTACCAATCTTCCTCTCCTGCCCCTTGGGTTAGTTGAGGACTACACAGGAACTGGACACCTTTAATAAAAAAGCACATTCTACCAGGTCACATAATAGATAATGAATGGCCTATTTGTTGTTTCTATGATCTGGTGCTCATAATTTGTCTGGGTGAGTTTATCAAGGATAGGAACCATGTCTAACTCTGTGATATGAAATGTCCTGAACATCTGGCTCCCTTCATAAATATTAAATAACTTCTCTCCTATGCCAAAGAATTCTGGGCTCTTTCCCTTTGGCAGGCCTACAGAGAAAGCAATCTGAAGAGACGCATCTGGACATTCATTTTGGGCTCAAAGCTATAGGGAGAACTGGCTCCTAAAAGTATTATACAAATGGTTTCAGTCTGAAATGAAACCCAGATGAAATCAATCTGTACAGAGAAAGGCTCTACAATGGTCACATCTACAGAAAGCTAGATGCTGCTTATTCTCAGAATTTTGCACAATTAACTGAATGTGAAGGAGGACTATGAGATATTGAGATATGAATGGTGCTTAAGACACCCCAACAAACAAAGAGAATGCGGAAGCCCTAGAATAAGGTCTTGCTATTGACTGTTGAAATTCCCTCTCATGTTTCGCTTCTCAATAAAAAGAAATAAACTCTGCTATTATGCAAATCCGAGCCCCGGATTTCATATGAGTTTCAAGATGCAGCTAGGAGACTCCTTAATTTTTCCTGCTTTCTGAAAGACATGCTGCAGGATGATTTAACTTTGCACTGGAGGTGTAGTCACGAGGAAGGGCACAAGTTCTAAGTGGCCCAGGTCAGAAGCCTCATGGAACATGAGCTGCTCTCTACTCTAAGGTGGTGGAGAAGGGCAGGGATAAAGAGGCTGAAGTCAATCCCTGCAGAAGGAATCTAGGCCCACCAAGAAGCTGACTGTGGACTATGTCAGGAGAGGTACTCAGGGCCATTATCCAGCATTGCAGTACGGCGGATATTAACTTTGAAGTCTCTCTGGCACATGATCAAGGGAACCAGGGACACAAGCACTCTGGCTCAATACAGAGCTGAGACCAAAAAGAACTGGTGGCCATGATGCCCTATACACTTACTGAAGCTCCATTACGGGAGCAGGATAAACCTCTGTGTTGGTTTCCTGCCACTGAGACCTAAAAATCTTCACTCCTGGGCCCTGCTAGGTGTTCCCTTAGAGCAGTAGTTCTCAAACGAAGTGTATCAGAATTCCCTAGAGGGCTCCTTCAGATGGCTGGGCTCCACTCTCTGAGTTTCTGACTCATTAGTGTTGGGGTAGGAGCTGAGAATGTGCATTTGTAACAAGTTTCTATGTGACGCCAAAGTTGCTGGACCAGGGGCCACAGTTTGAGAACCACTGGCTTAGAGCAGAGGCACAGCTCATCTGCACAGCATATTTTTATAACGATCCTGACTAGAGGTAGGAGAGAAAGCTGCATGATCTCCAAATGGTCCTTCTAATTCTATAATTCAAAATTTACAGCTGGGGAACACAAGTAACTTGGATGAATGCATCCTCCATGCAAGCTGTCCCTCCTAACTCAGCCTTCCTCTACTATTTTGTTAGGATCAGCTGATTCTGTGCCACAGGACCAAGGATGTAATTTTTTTTTTCATCTAGAGCAGGAAGCAAGTTCAGTGCTGAAATCCCACAAACTGTTACAAGAGACAAAGCAAGGAGCAACGTAGGAGCAGCAACTCGGAAAGGCAAGCCCTAGCAGTGAACCTCGCACTGCCTTCACCATGTAGCTGTGTGGGAACAGCTGTCAGAACCTGGTCAGTACACAGACAACAGCTCTGCTCTTCCACAAACATTTGTTACAAAAAATAATGCAGAATATACTGAGTCCTGCCTCTCAAAGGCGGTTGGGTGGGGGGCAAAACCAAATAAATAAAAAACACGAGACTGTTTTATGGGGCAACAACTAGGATAGTTGTTGTTTTCTGATACCTTTTACTACACACAGGGAGGACTAGGTAAAAGGTACACCCTCTGGGACTTTGATTTTCTCACCTAGTGTTGGGGCAAAAAACGCAGAAAGTGTAGCACATATACTAAAATTGGAACGATACAAAATTGGAACGATATAGAGAAGATTAGCATGGTCCCTGAAGATTTAAAACGAACAAAAAGTTTAGGAAGTATTCTTTCATTTGGAATGGCTCCATGGCTCCTCTTAGGGTTGAAGGCCTATGATCTCACTCCCGAGGAATCTGTTCTCAGTGACTAGAGGCTCTGTGGGAACAGTGTGAGGAGGGGGTTCACTTTAGTTCACTTTGGCTGCAGGTGTGGCAGTCTGCACCATAGGGCTGGGCGGGGCGGGGGGTGGGGATTGCCTAGCTCTCACAGCCTCCTGGAGGCAGACAAGCACGGGGAAAACGGGAAGGGTCTCTGCTCACTGGTAACTCCAGATCATTCCGGATGCCACCTCTGACGAACATCTGCCTCAGGCATGTTCAGGATATACGCACAAAATAAATTTAGAAATTGCACTCTAAACAGAGTTGACTGAATAAACCATATCAGAAACCTGCATATGATCAGGAAAAATATTCTGCTTCTTTCATCTCATTTTAAAATTTCTTTTAGTCTCCCACATTCTTAAATCCTTTGGTCAGCATTACTAGCCACTTATGCTTTATAGATAATTATAAAACTCGAAAGAACCCAAGAGATCAGAGGTATTTGGGACTGAGAACGGCAATATCAGGAGATCGGTATCACTCAGCTTGGTCATCTCAACTTCTGTGAGCCTCAGTTTCTTCAACTATAACACAAAGGAACTGCAGGAAACCACATCACAAGTCTCTTCCAATGCATCCAATCTGTTCCTACTAACCCAGCTAGGAAAAGTGGTCCTCTTTAATGTGAAAGGAGAGGAGTGGAAGGGGAAGGGGCCAGGAGAGGTTTCGAGAAGGAAGAAACAGTGCAGAGGATTTCAAAAGTACAAAAAGGAGCAGCAGAAGAGGGCAATTCAAAGAACGGAACAAATGAATGTGGGATTTGGAGAAAAGTGAATAATTTGGCCAGAGCTCAGATTATGAGAGAAGGGTTCATTGAGAAATGTGCTGAACAAGCGGGCTCGTGCCACAATAGGAAAGACTTTGAATGCCAGGCTGTGATATTTATATGTAAATCCAATGGCAACAGTCAAACACTTAAGTATTTTAGGAATTGATTAGAGTTGAATTTTAAGAACACTTCCATCCCGTTTTATCTTTCCCATAACAAGATATGATTGTATGACAGCTGATCTGAAAGTAGAAAAACTGTTTTTGAAATGATGTGGCTAATTCTTATTAACATACTTTTCTTTTGCCTTAGATCAGTGTTGTCCAGTGGAGCTTTCTGTGATGATGGAAAAGTTATCTATGTGCACTGTCCAATATAGCAGCCACTGGCCACATGTGGCTACTGAACACCTAAAATGTGGTATGACTGAGGAACTGAATTTCACATTTTGTTTAATTTAAAAATAGCCATAAGGCCGGATGCAGTGGCTCACGCCTGTAATTCCAGAACTTTGGCAGGCTAAGGCAGGCGGGTTTCTTGAGATCGGGAGTTTGAGACCAGCCAGGACAATATGGCAAAACCCCATCTCTATTAAAAATACAAACATTAGCCGGGAGTGGTGGTGCACGCCTGTAATCCCAGCTACTCGGGAGACTGGGGCAGGAAAATCACTTGACCCTGGGAGGTGAAGGTTGCAGTGAGCTGAAATCACAGCACTGCACTCCAGCCTGGGTGACAGAGTGAGACTCCATCTCAAAAAGGAAAAAAAAAAAGCCACATATGGCTAGAGGCTACCATATTGGACAATACAGCTTTAGATACTTGTTGGACTAAAAACAACAACAACAGCAACTTTAGTTACATAAATGAATAAAGCAGATTTGAAAGGATATGCTTCCTCAACTTATTGAGGTAAATGAATATGGAGTTTTTGTTGTCGTCGTTGTTGCCCAGACTAGTGTCAAACTTCTGGGCTCAAGCAATCTGCCCGCCTTAGCCTCCCAAAGTTTTGGGATTACAGGTGTCAGCCACCACACCCAGCCTTTTAATGTTAATTTATAAAAATAAATAACACTTTTGAATCTTCTTAATGATGGTTAAATCAGACAAGCCACTTTCAAATAATTTTAGAGTATTATCTCTCTCTCTATATATATGATCCAATGCCTAAGGCTAAATTCACTGACATTAAATTTTCATGCAAAACATTATAACATCTTCTATCTTGGGGATGTAGTAATAACTTTATATTAAGAAATAACGGCCAACCTTTGCAACATGGTGAGACTCTATCTCTACAAAAAATAACTTTAATAATTTAAAAAGTTAGCCAGGCATGGCGGTGCATTTCTGTAGTTCCTTCTACTCAGGAGGCTGAGGCGGGAGGATTGCTTGAGTCCAGGAGTTCAAGACCACAGTGAGCTATAATCACACCTCTGCACTCCACTGAGAGAGAGATTAAAGTCCTGCCTCTTAAAAAAAAAGAAAAAAAAAAAAGGCTGCGCACAGTGGCTCATACCTGTAATCCTAGCACTTTGGAAGGCCAAAGAGGGAGGATCGCTTGAACCCCAGGAGTTCAAAACCAGCCTAGACTGTACTGTGAGATCCTGTCTCTACAAAAAATAAAAAAAATTAGCCAACTGTGTGGTATGTGCCTGTAGTCCCAGCTACGAGGGAGGCTAAGGTAGTACAGAAAGACTACATGTAGTGAAAGATCATTCTTTCAGAAGGCTTACTTTGATTTTGTCCAATATTCTTAAACTTTCCAAGGTAGAAATGTCTAAACAAACAAAAGTTTGCCTATATTAAATAGACTCGATTTATTGATATGATAAAATATCACGCAGCTACTAAAAAAATGAGGCAGTAGCTCTGTAGATGCTGATACGGAACAGTGGCCTAGACTTAAGCGAAAACAGCAGAGTGCAAAATGGTATAAACAGCACATTACTGTCAATGTACATCCTTGTGATGGGGGTCAGAATATACTACCCTGAAATATGGTACCTTGGCATACTGAATATTTTAAGAAAATGGCAGCAAAAAAAAAAAAAAAAAAAAAAATTACTCTGACTACCCCCTGCCCTTATCCCCTGAAGCAGGTCATAACATCTAGGAAAAATATTTTGACCCTCCCCTGAAGAAGGTCATAAGGCCCTCCTGTGAGAAGTGCCTTCCCTATACCTGGAGGAAAGGAACATCCTTATTTCTGAAGACAGGGGGTCACAGAGAAGAATCTGAACAAAAAGGCCTATTAAAAATCGCCCATACAGGCCGGGCATGGTGGCTCACGCCCGTAATCCCAGCACTTTGGGAGGCCGAGATGGGCGGATCATGAGGTCGGGAGATCGAGACCACCCTGGCTAACACGGTGAAACCCCGCTCTACTAAAAAAAAAAAAAAAATACAAAAAAATTAGCCGGGCGCGGTGGCGGGCGCCTGTAGTCCCGGCTACTCGGGAGGCTGAGGCAGGAGAATGGCGTGAACCCAGGAGGCGGAGATTGCAGTGAGTGGAGATCGCGCCACTGCACTTCAGTCTGGGCGACAGAGCGAGACTCCGTCTCAAAAAAAAAAAAATCCCCCATACTGTGCTCCTCACTGTACAGGTCCAACTTAGATATCATTTCCTCCTGATATCTTCCAAGGCTGATTAGGGTGCTTCCTATTACCCACAGCCCCCTGAGCTTCTTTACTGATGGTATCACAATGTATTACGACATCCTGTAAGCTGGAAATGCAGGGGCTGTGACTGTCTTGCTCACAGCTGTGTCCCTAGGGCCTGGCATAGATACTAGCAATGAATACACCCTTGATAGTTACTAGCTGAATGAAGGAACAGTGGTCCCTAAGTATCATGTTCCAGAGAAAGTTGGGATAATCCACTAGTCGGGAGGTAGCATGGCACTTTTAGTCATTTATTTTTTGTTTTTTATTTATTTTTATTTATTTTTTTGAGACAGAGTCTCGCTCTGTCACCCAGGCTGGAGTGCAGTGCAATCTCAGCTCAATGCAACCTCCGCCTCCCAGGTTCAAGTGACCCTCCTGCCTCAGCCTCCCGAGTAGCTGGGATTACAGGCCTGCATCAGCACGTCCAACTAATTTTTTATTTTTAGTGGAGACAGGGTTTCGCCATGTTGGCCAGGCTCATCTCAAACTCCTGACCTCAAATGATCTGCCTGCCTCATCCTCCCAAAGGGCTGGGATTACAGGCGTGAGCCACTGCACCCAGCCTGTTTTAGTCATTTAAAACTGCAGTTAAAGAGTTTAACAATGATAATATAGCATTTTATTTTAACTATTTTTTAAAAGTTGTACTTGTTGCTGGAAACAGAATGGAGGCCATTTTTTTCCTTCAACATTCCCAAGCAACTCTCCAAATCAAAACCTAGCTAAATGTTCTCAGTTACGCATTATTGTTGCTTCCACCTGGAGTACCTGTCTCCCCCCTCCCTTCTCCTTTACCTGTCTCCTAACTCTCAGTTTTTCCTCCAGGAAGTACTGCAAGATCACCCTGCTTCCTCCTTTGGGCTTTCAACATAGTGTGGCTCATACCATTATCAACATCCTCTCAGGCTATAATAACCCTCTGTTAATGTGCCTGTCTCATCAACCTCAAAGGAAAGGCCTATTTTCTTGTGTCTTTTGTTTCCTTGGAGCCTGGCATAGTGCTGGACACACAGTAAGCATCTGATATAGATGAAGCACCTGAAGAGGGTAGTCACTGTTCTTCTTTCCTAAAAGCATTTGCAAGAGCTAATTTAAAAAATCAAGGTTGCCAAATAAGAATATGACCTCTTCACTGGGTCAGTAAAGATCAGGAGAGTACATAGGAGAACTAGATCCCAGGAGCACCCCTAAGGCTGTCCTGTCCTAGAACATTGTAAAGTTTAAGTGAAGGCCTTGCTACTTAGTAGCTGAGATAGAATGGAGAGAGAAAAACACCAAAAGTGAAAGATGATTTCTGAGAAGTATCAAGTGGAAGAAAATGAGTCTGAAGTGAGAACTCTGTTTGGGGGAAGCCTTCCTTTCAAATCCAAAGATCAAAGTGATGAAGTCTCTGTCAGCCACACATGCCATCATCCTAGGAAGCTCACCATTCCCCCAGGGCCTCGAGGCAGCGCATGCGGCCCAGCATCAGCTCTGGGTCATCCTTGTTGGTGTCCATTTTCTTGTCATAGGCCACCAGGGCATCCTCCCACTCATGCAGTTTCTCATACCAGGTAGCCTGGATCTCCTGTCACATGGGAAAGAAAGAAGACTGCTGTGAGGTGAAGAGAAGGGATCACATTTTTTAATCCACATACTCTCTTTCCATGGAAATGTTGTACGCATGACATGTCACCTATCAGTTATGTCTGGGCTTGGATTAAAAAGAACTTCAGACAATCTGGAGGAGTGCTGTTTGGGGAAGGTGGAAATGCTGGTTCCTTGGCACATGGATAGAATGATTCTGGGATTATCTGACAGCAGAGGTCAGGCCATACTCCTCCCCCATTATTTCCTTCCCAGACACATGGGTCATCAGAACACACCAGGATGTGGGGACATGAGGACAGGGGAAATCGTTTAGGGTTAGCAGAAAACGCCGACCACAGCACCAGAGCTGCTGCAAAGATGCCATCGCTCCAATCTGCTGGAATGCTGACACTGGGCTACTTGACAGGGATGGCAGCTGCTTTCCTGATGGGGCCAGAAAGACCAGGCCTCATCTGCATGTTTGCTGGAGGAGAACAACTCACTTTTTTAAAGCTCTTGATTCTCTGCATTTCTTAATGCATTTTTAAACTTTCAGGAAATAATAATTTAAAATATAACACCACCATTTAAAATTTTTTGGAAAGTCTTTCCCCTATTCTTCTAGAGTCTCCCATCTAATGTTCTCTCCTGCTCAGTGCTTGGCAGGTTTACCAGTGTCAGGGGCCAAAGGAGGGATTGCATTACCCTAGCAGATGGTGTGCCACGCTGAAACTGGGTGTTGTCCACGTGAGTAGGAGGTGCTACAGTCTGAGAGTTACAGACTATGACTCTCTAAATGATCAGGAGACTATTTTATGTGCCCTCCATCTCAGTTTCTCTCCTGGGCTGCTTCATCATCAGCTCAATAAATGACTATTTTTGCACAGGCAAGGGTAGTGGCTCTCTAGGGATTTCTTTAACAACAATATGATTCTGCAGTGAAATTTGTATGATATAATGCAGGGCCCATACTAGTTTCTCCCATTACCCTCTTCCCCTTTCTAAATTAAACTGATGTTTGTACAGTATGTAGACTAACAACTACTCCGCTAAGCTGTCTAAAATAACCTTTTCTTCTTGAACCTCTGAAAAGAGGTCATTTATGCTGGAGATTGTTCCCTTGTACCTACTTCCCCCCATCTGGTTCTTTCTGGCAGAGCTGGTGCCCTCTGCTGCCCCTAGACTAATTTTGCTGCCATGAAGTCTTCGCCCAACATCAGTGGAGTTTGTCAAAATGGGCATATCTGGCTCCATGTAAGGCAAGCTATCTCAACTTCATTTTTCAAGCCTGTCCAAAATAATACCTATTATGCCTAAATACAAAATAGAAAACTCAGAAAAGACAGACTACAAAAACAGCGTAAAATTTAAAAGCACTGGTAAATTTCTCATTTCAAATTTCTATACTGGGTGGAAAAGAAAAAAAAAAGAGCTGGTGACTAATGTGTGGCATACACTCAGCATGAACAAGCAGAGGGGAAAGGGGGCAACATATGGAGTGGGTCAATTAGAGGGCAGGATATTTTGAATTGCAATAGATTGCAGAAACTATAAGGTTTAAGCAATGAATCACACAAAATTCTAATGAGATTGCTGTTACATAAATTGTGCTGAGAAAGCACCGGCTCTGCCAAGAAAAAGCAAACCATTGTCAAGCTTAATATGATTCAGCTACCTAAATATAACAGAAAATCCACCACGGGTTTAGCAATAATCCTAGAGCTAATGGCCACCTTTGGAACCTGAAGATGGAGAAACTTTCATTGAAGGCTGGCATTCTGAGTATAGGGTATAAACCATCTGCTGGCAGATCACCTGAATACCAGATGTCTGCGGAGTCCTTGTCTCAATCAGCACTTACTGGCATCTAAGCTCTAAGGATATCAAAGGAGAGAACATCTTGATCTAGGTGGAGTACATTAAGTGCCCCCTCGCCCTACTTACTTCTCTCTGCAAACAAGGATTGTGGCAAGGATGGATGAGACACAGTTCTTTTACTTTGCCATCATCTGGAGAAATGTTGTCTTAGTCTAGTTACAGATAATACATGCTAAGGCTGGGCATGGTGGCTCACGCCTATAATTCCAGTACTTTGGGAGGCCGAGGTGGGAGGATCACCTGAGGTCGGGAGTTTGAGACCAGCTTGATCAACATGGAGAAACCCTGTCTCTACTAAAAATACAAAATTAGCTGGGCGTGGTGGCGCATGCCTGTAATCCCAGCTACTAGGGAGGCTGAGGCAGAAGAATCGCTTGAACCCAGGAGGCAGAGGTTGCAGTGAGCCGAGATCGTGCCATTGCACTCCAGCCTGGGCAACAAGAACAAAAGTCTGTCTGGAAAAAAAAAAAAGAAAAAAGATAATATGTGCTAAAGGTGGCAAAAGATTCCCTTAAAACTTTCATTCTAATTTACTAGGTGTTCTGTGAGGCAAAATGCTGTATGATTAAACAAAAGCCTGTTAAATAGTCACAATTTTTCTCACTTTAACATCCTGGGCTCCTGATCAAGGCAAACCACAGTAAGCGACCCACATGACTAATAAAAGGTTCCTCATCAAATATATGGACCTAGAGCTTCTTGACCTTCTAGGAATTCAATGCTAAGTTGATTAAGTTGATGCTTTACATATTTTAGAAGTTATCAAATGCCCTGCCAAGACCACAAAGAATAACAGAAACATTTTAAATACTGGTAGGCCAGAGATGGCAGTAGGGAAGCAGCTATGTAAGCAATAATGAACACAAAAATCCCTCAATGTCAGATATTAATTATAGCATGCATTTAATTAATTAATTTATTTATTTATTTTGAGACGGAGTTCCGCTCTTGTTGCCCAGGCAATGGCATGATCTCAGCTCACTGTAACCTCTGCTTCCCAGTTTCAAGCGATTCTCCTGTCTCAGCCTCCTGAGTAGCTGGGATTACAGGCATGCACCACAATACCCAGCTAATTTTGTATTTTTAGTAGAGACGGGGTTTCTCCATGTTGGTCAGGCTGGTCTTGAACTCCCAATCTCAGGTGATCTGCCTGCGTTGGCCTCCCAAAGTGCTGGGATTGCAGGCATGAGCCCCTGTACCCAGCCTTATAGTATATATTTTCTAAAGACCTGGCCATGGTGTCTTCCTAAGTATCTAATGAGGATTAACCACGGCCTAGACACAATGCAAGCTCCCACAAAGATAACTCAGATCAGGGGCAAATGCCTTGGCTCTAATGTCAGACTGCCCTGGTTCAAGTCCTGGTTCTGTCATTTATTCACTCTGTCAGCTCAGACTGGTTCTTAACCTGCTGGGACCACAGTCTCCTCATCTGTAAAATGTGATAACAGCAGTAACCACTTCATAGCACTGTTGTGAGGACCAAATGAGATAAAGCATATAAACACTTAGCAAAGGGCCAGGCACATGCTAAGAGTTTGATAAAATCAGTGCTTACTGCATATTCAAATCTACCCTCATGATTTATCTCAGCTGAAAGAGAGTCCCTACAGACATAGTTTATCTCTTTCATCCTGAAGATAGGTAAGTCAGCATCAGACTGGTATGAATTGGAGAAAAAACAGAAAAGGAAAGTAACTTTCTGAAGGTCAGGACCTATACCTCCCTAGCCAAGTCTCTACCTCCTGCTTTTCCAAAAAGAATGAGGTGCTTACCAGCTCTCCAAAGTGTTTCATGGCATATTCTAACACTCCGGCCGCTGCCTCCGGCTGCTGTAGCTTATTATTAATGCTGAGAAAACAAAGGGAAAAGGTAGTTACACTCAACAGGTCTGAGGGTGGGAGATGTGGGGGTCATTTGTGGGCAGATGGTTCACCAGCACTTCAAGGACAATGTCTTACAGATGTTGGAAGAGTATCAATTATCTATTACCATCCAGAAAGCTCAGTTTAAATTGTTTCATCTGAAAGAGGTTTTTGGTCTCCTCCCCTGATTCTGGGGGTCAGTAATGGGAACACTCATCTTTGCTGCTCTGTGGCCCTTCCTTTAAGAGCATAGACTGGTTTCCTCTCAGATGCTGGCAGGCAAGCAACATGTGTCTGTTTCTGAAACATCAGAAACCTTGGATATGAAATTATCCTTCTTGTAGTACACAATCATATGAGACTCCTCTGAACTTTTTTGTTTTGAGAAAAGCTCTCACTATGTTGTCCAGGCTGGTCGAACTCCTGGGCTCAAGTGATCCTCCTACCTCAGCCTCCTGACTAGCTGGTATTACAGGCACACACCACAGCACCTGGCTCCTCTGAACTTTTAAGTCTTAACTTCTCATCAGTTGCCTTCAGTAGTAGAAATAACAAAATTAATCAAAACCATCAGATTCTGTGAGCAACACAGAGGTGGCACCAAGGTTGGGTCATGCACGTCAATGACAGAACCTTGGGAGCTGTGGCAATGCAGCCATGCTGACTGTTCTGACAGAGCCCACCCCCTTCAAATTCAGATGCCTCCCAAGACCCTCTTCAGGGGCTGTTCCCTTCCACCCTTTGCAGAAGGCTGCCAAGGGACCACATCTAGAGTTACTTGAACTGGCCTCTACTGTAGAGAAGCTTTTCACTAATGACACCCTGCTCTGCTCATGTCATCTTTAGGCTAGAGGACTGTTACCACACTGGGACAACTGGGCAGTGCCACTGGGAGGCCTGGTGCCTGGAGTTGGTTCATCACAGGCTGCTAGGAGGCCTTGAAAGCGGAAGAGCCATGAGGGCTTAGATCCTTGTCCCCATAGGAACTTATGCAACTAAGCTCAACACTAAATATAAGCCTGAGGTATGGAAGGAACGGAAAAGATGGGAGGGCGAAGGAGCTCACTTGAGAAATTCACAAGACCACAATGATTATATCTGTTTAAAGGCAGGGAGCAAAATGTGACACATCAACCTGGGAGTCTAGACTGGTTTAATGAGCAAGGATCCAGTTTACTGCTTTGAGTACAAACTGTCTACTTGACCAGAATTAATTTTTAAGTGGTTTTGGGAAATTCCAGGATTTGAGTTCAATGTGGCAATATGGCAAGAAATTGCTGTTATAAATATTATTTTAAAAATCCAAATTCTGCCACATTTCTTCCAATAAAACCAAAAGAAATTGCCCAGAAATCTAAAGAAGCTAACATTTGTGAAAGTAATAATCTAATGCCTCATGTTTACAAAGCGTTTTCAAATAATCTTTCCAATCCATCACTTCTTTGACCTCATGCATCCCTAAGAGAGTGGGAAGGGAGAGGTGTTATCAGACCTGTTTCACTAACGGGGAAGCTAAAGCCCAGGAAAGGCAGGGATTTTCCCCAAGGCCCACAGGAATCGGGACAGTTCCCACAGTAAATGAAGCACCTTATGCCTCTTTGTTAAGGATAAGTTGGGGGTGAAGCAGCCTTGGATTTGGAGTCAGAAGACAGGGTTTTCCCCCATGATCAGACTGATCACATGCTGATGTGATAACAAGCTTGAGGGAGACACATCTCACCACATGTGATGGTAAAAACCCAATCATCATACATAAATGAATACAAAAGGATCAAAATTTGGGTTTAACTTTCTGGAGGTCTAATTCTGCCACTTATAAACTGTGTGATCATAAATAAGTTGTTTTAAACATCTTAATTTTCATTTTTTTGGGTACATAGTAGGACATATTTAAGTCATCTTTTTTGAATGTAAATTCCTTATCTATGAAACAGGGCTAATACCACCTCCTCCTTCAGAGGGTTCTTCAGGGAATTAAACAATGAACATGAAATTGCTAAGCAGGTCCTTCACTTGTGTTTGTCCAAGCATAAAAGCTGCTAAAACACAGTTATATGCTTGTCTGCAGGAATAACATACACCTACGGTGGAGACTTAAGTTAGGACTAGGCAGTCATCACTGTGAATTCCAAATGTTTCCTGAGTAGAACTGTTTGAGTGTCCAGTATCTAGGTTCTATGCTCCAGATTTGTTGGGGAAGCTATGGGGCTGGTGCTTCTTGAGCTGGTACTAAGCAAGGCAATGAGCTCCATAAGTTAGAATATGCTCCATAAGTTAGCCTGCTACAAAATTCAGAGATGTTTTTAATTTCAGAGTGAAACCATCGCATGATGGTTTCTTTTAGGAGGCCCTATATGAGTTTTTCTAAGCTGAGAATGAAAAGCAAGTCTAAAGGAACCTACTACACTGTAGGTTCATTGGGAAGCAGTTCCCAATGCCTCTTGGCCCCCATAAGTCAGGTACTGCGCTTTGTGCCCAATCACATGGGGCTGGGAAAACTGTACTAATAATATTACTAGGTGTAGATTTGGGATTATCTAGTTCCTTGAAGCCAAATAAAGATTATGAAAGCATAAGAAAACAGGAAAAAAAGAAAGCCAGTGGCTGGGCGCAGTGGTTCATGCCTGTAATCCCAGCACTTTGGGAGGCTGAGGCAGGAGGATTGCTTGAGCTCAGGAGTTTGAAACCAGCCTGGGCAACAGAGCGAGACCCCATCTCTATTAAAAAAAAAAAAATTCCAGGAGTTCTAACAACTGTCTTCAATCTTGTGTTCTGGAAAACGTTCTCTTTTCTTTTCTTCTTTCTTTCTTTTTTAAAGAGACAGGATCTTGCTCTGTCATCCAGGCTGAAGTTAGTGGCACAATCATGGCTCACTGCAGCCTCAATCTCCTGGTTCAAGCAATCCTCTGGCCTCGGCCTCCCAAAGTGCTGGGATGACAGGTATGAGACACTGCACCTGGCCTCCAGCCTATTTTTAAATTTTAACATTACCAAAGCTTGACTCATTCTGAGGACAAAACAACAAAAACAAAAGCAAACACAAGTCTTTTCCTAATCCACCTTCCCAATTATTACAGTGCCTAAAAAATGAGTTTACCACAAACTGATCAAAATTAGGAAGTAGTGATTAGGGACCTCAAAGGAGAAACAAATTTTACCTTAATATACAGCTACGGCCTTGATATACGACCTCTAAGGACTGACCAGCATAGCTTTGCAAATTAAAAATGTAAAAACATATGGCCCTAACTCCTTTAAGAGAGAGTCCAGGCCAGGTGTGGTGGCTCATGCCTGTAATCCCAGAGTTTTGGGAGGCCAAGGTAGGAGGATCACCTGAGGTCAGGAGTTTGAGACCAGCCTGGCCAACATGGTGAAGCCCCATCTCTACTAAAAATACAGAAATTAGCCAGGTGTTGTGGCACACGCTTGTAATCCCAGCTACTCGGGAGGCTGAGGCAGGAGAATCACTTGAATCTGGAAAGGTTGCAGTGAGTCAAGATTATGCCACTGCACTCCAGCCTGGGCAACAAGAGCGAAACTCCATCTCAAAAAAAAAAAAAAAAAAAGAGAGAGAGTCCAATGACTTATTTGTACAATATTTCCCATTTGAATGTGTGGAGGCAGGTCAGGCTGCAGACAGAGCTCAGTGGGCAGGAAAGAGGGCAACAGGACCAGGCCTTTACCAGTGGCCATTGAACTTGGGGGGGGGGCACCTTGGAATTCATGATAAGCTCTTATTGAGCAGTAAAAACATAATCATTAAAAAATTATAACTTTGGCCAGGCGCGGTGGCTCATGCCTGTAATCCCAGCACTTTGGGAGGCTGAGGCGGGCAGATCATGAGATCAGGAGTTCGAGACCAGGCTGGCCAACATGGTGAAACCCCATCTCTACTAAAAATATAAAAATTAGCTGAGCATGGTGGCAGATGCCTGTAATCGCAGCTACTCGGGAGGTTAAGGCAGGAGAATCGCTTGAACCCAGGAGGCGGAGGTTGCAGTGAGCCAAGATCGCACACTGCACTCCAGCCTGAGTGACAAAAGCAAGGCACCGTTTAAAAAAAAAAAAAAAAAATTACAACTTTGACTAAACTCATGAAAAATTAACACCCTCATTCTGAGAAATTAATTTCTCTCTGATTTGAGAACCTGAAGGTAAGGACACTGTCCATATCCACTCTCTTTTTTTTTTGAGATGGAGTCTCACTCTGTCGCCTAGGCTAGAGTGCAATGGCGCAATCTCAGTTCACTGTAACCTCTGCCTCCTGGGTTCAAGCGATTCTCCTGTCTCAGCCTCCCAAGTAGCTGGGATTACAGGTGCCCACCACCACACCTGGCTATTTTTTGTATTTTTAGTAGAGATGGGGTTTTGCCATGTTGGTCAGGCTAGTCTTGAACTCCTGACCTCAGGTGATCTGTCCGCCTTGGTCTCCCAAAGTGCTGGGATTACAGATGTGAGCCACCTCGCCTGGCACTCTCTCTTTTTCATGACAGGGTCTGGCTCTGTCATCCAAGCTGGGATGCAATGGTGCGATCTCAGCTCACTGCAACCTCTACCTCCTGGACTCATGCAATCCTCCCACCTCAGCCTCTCAAAGGCCTACACCACCACACCCAGCTATTTTTTTTTTTTTGTATTTTTAGTAGAAATGAGGTTTTGCCATGTGGCCCAGGCTGGTCTCAAACTCCTGAGCTCAAGTGATCTGCCTGTCTCAGCCTCCCAAATTGTTAGGATTATAGGCATGAGCCACCACGCCCAGCCATACCTACTCTCTTGATTGTTCAAAGAATAAAGAGATTTTTAGCAAACCAGCTGCTATTGCCCTGTGTATTTATTTCCTCTTCCCCCTTTTCCTCTTTAATTTCCTACAGGACTTTCTCCCTAAGCTACATTTCTCTTATTTCCTTCTGAGGAGTTCCCATGAACGCCTCTAAGGCTGCTGGCGAATACTAATTATGGATGTGGACGCTCTGGACAGTGAAGTGAGCAGGCTTATTAATCCTGGTGACCAAGAGAGTCTGTTATCTTGTTTGGGATCTTAATTTTTTCTTCTTCCTCCATGCCTTCTGGCACTCCATCATGGGAGGCAACAAAAAGATACAACAAGATACCAAAGTAAGAAGAGAGGCCAGGTGCGGTGGCTCATGCCTGTAATCCCTGCACTTTGGGAGGCTGAGGCAGGTGGATCACGAGGTCAGGAGATCAAGACCATCCTGGCTAATGCGGTGAAACCCCTTCTCTACTAAAAAATACAAAAAATTAGCCGGGCACGGTGGTGTGCACCTGTAGTCCCAGCTACTGGGGAGGCTGAGGCAGAAGAATGACATGAACCCGGGAGGTGGAGCTTGCAGTGAGCCGAGATCGTGCCACTGCACTCCAGCCTGGGTGACAGAGCGTGACTCTGTCACAAAAAGAAAAAAAAAAAGAGAGCTCACCATATGTGCCAGGCACTGCACTTATGTTTCTATGTATTATTTCGACCCTGTGAAACTATTATTAATATTCTCATTTTATATATGAAGAAAACATGGCCCAGTAGGTCACAGGCTGTTGCTTTCCCTTAAAAGGTGACTTTCTCTTAAAAATGTTACCACTGAAAAGTATCTTTAGTGCCATGTTGAGGTAAAGAAAAAAAAGTATCTTAAGTAATAATGAAGGGTATACTGCAAGCTCTGCAATGGGAGGGACGGGGCAGTGTCTTAGCTTTCTCCTCTTGGCATCAGTAGGCACCCAGGAATGAGGTGTAAAATGAATGAGCATGAGCAATGGGTGGGATGTTTCCATTAACTCTGTCTCTAGAACTCATTGTGCAGGTGAAGGGAGCCCTCCTGTGCCTTCATTTTAACTTCCTCACTAACATTCCCCTCTTACTCCCAAGCTCCCATCTCACATTTTTTATTTCCTTCCAGAAGCTACTAATATGCCTCTAGTCTCCCACGTGACAAGTCAGCAAGCCACCACAGCAGGCTTTTCAAAGACAGCCAGGCTTATAGTTCAGGCTGCAAAGTGCAGGACAAGCAAGCCTCTGTGAAAACGCAGGAGTTCACAGCCACTAAGTCCCAGGTCTCCTGCCTACCTGGGTGATACAAAGCTGTCCTTTGAATTATGTCCCTTTTCTACTGAGATGTGGTTTTTATGAGACTGAAGGGAGAGACTGTATGTTCGGCTCCTTTGAAGAATTCGCCTTTGCTTAAAAGCCCCCTTAGTGAGAAACTCTTGTTTTACAGGGCAGCTGGGAGTTTTATAAAGCCCATTCTATAAACACTCCATTGTGTGCCCCTCAGTCGTTCCCTATTAATGCTGCAGGCTTATAAAGGGCAAACTGTTCAAAACCCCAGCCCAACAGAAGAGGAATACTTAACACCACAAACCAGACCCTGCTGATGCTGGTTTGGTGGAAAAGATCTGAACACAAACAAGTTTAGAGAGACTGAGGCTTGCCAGCAACGTGCCTACAACAGTGTGCAGAAATGACAGGTCAACCAGATTTCCCATCTCCTTTTGACACACATTGAGGCCAAAGGAAAAGAGCACTGAGTCCCAAGAATTTTCTAAACTAGTGATTCTCACTGCCTCCCTAACACGGGTGTGCAGTATTAAAATGGAGTTATCACTCCATTTTCCAGTGATAACATCCAGTTGCTATTACACAGTTGTGAATCTGCAGAACAAACAGAAACTGCCTATCTGCATAATAGAACCCAGAGCCCACAACTGACCCTGGAGTTAGGAAGACAATGAAGACAGGTGGAAAGGAGAACATGGTGAACCTGGGTATCAGGAGCAGAAGGAGGCCACTGTACAGACATACTCATTCTCATTCATTCTTCACTCTCCCCACCCCAGCCCAAGATTGAATTTTGATTAAAGGAGGCTGAATTGCAGAGCCTCCTTTAATCAAATTCGAGTTTTGAACTGAGTTGGGAAAGTTCTTGGCAATTAAGGAAAACATTTTCTAGAGCTGAGCAGAACTAATACTAAGAAATTGCCTTGCTGCCTTCCTATAGCAAACATCACACCATTACGCCAAGCATCTTAACCCCACTACCCAGAAACCTCGTTCCCAAGGCAGGGCAAGCATGTGAGCTGAGCAGCGGGTGATTCCGCTGTGCAGGCGCTTCCCCCAGCAGAGGCCCTGTCAGGAGTGACAGTAGAGCAGCTCACATGGGCAGTGGGGCCTGCTGCCTCCCCACAGCTCTTTCCTTTCAGGCTCTCCCTAGCAGCTTTGTTTTTTTTGAGACAGGGTCTCACTCTGTCACCCAGACTGGAATGCAGTGGCGCAATCTCGGTTCAACGCAATCTCAGCTTCCCAGGCTTAAGGATTCTCGTGCCTCAGACTCTTGAGTAGCTGGGATTACAGGTGCGTGCCACTACCGCCCAGCTAATTTTTGTATTTTTAGTAGTAGAGACGTGTTTTCACCATGTTGGCCAGGCTGGTCTTGAACTCCTGACCTCAAATGATCTAACTGCCTCAGCCTCCCAAAGTGCTGGGATTACAGGCATGAGCCACTGTGCCCAGCCCCCTCACTGCCTTTTATTGGAGGAGGATGAGAT